>NC_064807.1:80597729-80897729 GCF_023721935.1 Panthera uncia | reverse complement strand
GCAATACTGCTAATCAGTACCAAAAAGATGGATTATTCAATAAAGATGTTGAGACAACTCGGTAGCCAACCAGAGAAAGAGCTGAACCCCTACCTCACACCTTACACCAAAACAAATTCTAGAGTGAGTAAGACCTGGTAGTAATTTCAAAAGTGTTCTTAGACTAAGGAAGGCCTTATGAAATATAAAACAATTTACTGAATCCATAAATGAAAAGATTGATAAATCTGGCTACACAAAATTATGTTTAATTCTTTATGAAAAATAATATAAACAAAGTCAAAAGGCACATATTATAGACGTATCACGTGTTCCTGACAAAGGGCTGATAGCCTTGCTATTTTAAGAGCTCCTACATAATCAGGAAGAAAAAAAAAAAAACAACCTAATTAAAAGATAGGCAAAGGATATAAACAAACAGTTCCCAGGAAAGGAAATGTAAATGATTCTTAGTCATACGAATACATGGTCAACCTCCCTTGTAGCAGGAGAAATGAAATGACAGCTACGAGATATCATTTTCTATCTAACAGATTGACAAAGATCCAAAAGTTTGATAACATGCTGTGCTGGCAAGGCTGTGGGAAACAGACTCTGTCATTCATTGCAAGTGGGAGGGCAAATTGGTCCGATCTCCCTGAAGTGTGGATTTGGCAATATCTAAGTAAATTAGAAATCTACATACCCTTCCACCAACAACCCCATTTCTAGGAATTTACCATACAAAATACATGCGCATGGCAAGTTGACTATGGATATGGGTATTTATTGCAGCTTGTAATGTAGTGGTGGATTGGAAATAGACTGATTTTCCACCAGGAGGGGACTGGCGAAATAAGTTCTGGAACATCCATTCTGTGGAATACTATGGACCGTTTTGAAAATGGAGCAGTTTTATATTTCTGACGTGGAAAAAATCTCTGATATGTAGTTAAAAGCAGGGAGTGGGGGGCGGGGAGCAAAGCTCAGAACCACACGGACAGTATAATACCATTTGTATAAGACCTACTTTATGGACGTGTTTTCATAGGCATAGAACGTCTCTCCAAAGATACAGAAAAAACGAATAACAGAGACTGCCTTTAATTAAGGAACCAGGACGCTGGATCAAGGTGACTACATACTTAAAACCTTCCTATTTTACATACAGGTGTTCCTCATCCAAAAAGAAATCGAATATATCAAACAAACAACCACAACAGATCCTGAAGAAAGCCCAAAAAAGTGAAAGTTTTCATCTGAGATCCGAGTTTAACTGTTAGCTCCACCATCTTCTTGGACACGTTTTTTTTTCAGCTCTTAAACTTCAGCTTCCCCAGCTGTAAAGTGAGAATGGTAACACTGCCCACCTAAGGATGGAGAGAAGGCACACAAGTGGCAAAGGTTAACAACTGGTGAATCTCCAAAGGGGTTCATGGCGTTATTGTATTATCGCCTTCTCTGCAATTTTGAAATTTTTCCCAAATAAAGGGTTTTGGGTTTTTTTTGTTTCTGTTTTAAAAGTTGCTGATTCCTGTGTCCCCGCCCGACCTCTTAAGTCAGAACCCCTGGAGGTAAGGCTGGCAAACCAACTTTTTCTCCCAAGCACCCTTGTACTCTGAGCACCACCGGACCAGGACGTAGGTGGGGCGAGAAGCCAGGTGACCGAGCCTGGTGACTGGGCCACCCCAGCATCTCACTGCTGGCCGCTTCCCTCCAGGGCGCAGGTAAAGAGGGCCCTTTTCCCTTCAGGCACCTGCCTGACAGGGAACTGGGAACCGGGCTTTGGGGACAGAGACTGGGGAAGGGGACCCTGCGCTTTCTGCCTCGGGATTGAGCGAGAGAAGCAGAGCCCCAGGCGCCAAACCCCGCCCCCCACCCACCGCCAGGGCTCCCTTCGCGGGGCCTGTGCCGGGACACGCAGGGAACCCCGGCCCTGGCCCAGCCCCCATCAGATAAGGCCGCCTCCCCCGCGCTGGCAGCCCTCGGAGCCGGCGAGGAGTTTACGTAAGCCTGTTGTTGATGGAAAAACAAATGCACCAGCAGGCGTTTCCTGGCCTGCTTGGAGCCGCGGGCCCCAGACGCTGGCTCACCCCAGAGAGGCTCCGTCCAGACAGCTCCCCGGGGGGCTCAGGCGAAACTCTGGGGGTCCCCTGTGCCGGAAGACTGGCTCTTAGGGGGCCACCCAGAGCCCCACCGCCAAGCCCAGGCCGCCTCGCCCTTGAGCCCAGCATGCAGGAGGCGGTTAATCAGTGCGGGTCTTCACCCCTCTCCCTCCGGCCCCAGCACCGGCCTGGGCCTCCCGGGGAGGCAGCTCTGGCCCTCTCCCCGCCCCGGCCTGGAGCCCAGGAGGGGCCGCTTCAGGCATCCGTCAGCACCGCTTCACCCGGCGCTCGCTGCATGCCTGGCCCTGCTCCGGGGGGCGGCGGCGATGGAGGTATGGGAACCAGGAAAGAGCCGAGAATGAGCCTGTGCTAGGAGAACCTTAATGGGGAATCGCAGCCGTCCGCGGGGCCTCCTTTCTTGCTTTTCAGAATGAAGGAGAGCCGAGGCAGACCTTCACGGAGCTGTCAAAGACAGAAAGGAGACAACCAACCCGGGAGGACGTCCCCCCTCCCCAGCCCATACCCATCTTTGCCAGGAGGGAGGCAGATGACCAGGGTTCAGATCCCAGCTCTGCCAGCGGCACGACCTCATCACCTTATGCCCGAGTCTCTTTATCTATAAAATGAAGCTGATTCTTGTACCAACCTCAAGTTTTGAGACCGTAACGAGACATTTCGAGGATTAAATGTGATAATGAATACGAAACCCTTAAAGTATGCCTATCATAATGTCTGGCGCAGAATATCACACAGGAGCATGTCCCCGTAGATGTAAATATCCGCCTTTCCATCTTAGCATGGACATCTGCCTTTCAGGGTGGCCTTTCCTGACCCCCGCCATAGGTCAGGCGCCCCAGTTATACTCCCTCCCAAGTCCCCCTTCTCCACTCCTCCTGGAAGCCCTCTTCGCCCACGTAACCACCCCAGACCTGTGTCTTCTCCATCAGACTCTGCACCCGCTGTGTGCCAGGCTTCGTGCTGGCCCTGGGCATCCAGAGGTAAATCACATACTGGCCCACATTCCTCCAGGGGTTCCTAGCCTGGTGGGGTAAAGATGGGTACACAGAGCAAGGGGCAATGAGGAAACCCAGTGGATTTGGACATCACTAAGCATGTTATGGGAATTACAATAAGATCACGTGCACAGAGCACTGGCATGCAGCGGGACACACAGTAGGTACACCCCCAAACCTTAATTACATAAAGCGATACTATTTAATAGTGGAAAGGCCTAGAATGAAACACTGACTCTGCCGCTTACTTGCTGTGTAAGCTCTAGCGAAGTACTCTTTCTTGGGGCCTCGGTTTCTCTGATTATCAAGGGAGATGCTATTATTAATGACCCATTGGGAGGCTCCAGTGGGATTCAAACAAGTCGATGCAGGTGAAAGCGCTTTCTAGGCTCTCAGAGGGTTCATTCTATCAGCTACAAACTATCCTATCAAGGCCAGTGGGGCAAATACAGCCGCGGACATGGCTTTGGCATCAGACCTGGTCTCAGGACCCAGCCTGGACACCTTTTTGTTTTGTGACCTATGGCTAATGGCTCAGCCTCAGTTTCCTCATCTGTAAAGTGGGGATAACAATATCTCCCAGGGTGCCGTGAGGAGCCAAGAAAATCACAGTAAGAGATCGTACTTGTTGCACACGTATTCAATGCCAGACAGGGCTTTAAAGTGATTTTTATTTATGAATTTGTCCACTGTTATTTTACGGCTGGGAAAATTGAGGCAGAGGGATTTTAAGCAACCTACCCAAGGTCACACAGCTGGGAAGTGTTGCCAGGAAACAATCCTGGCAGTCTGGCTGGCACTGGAGTCCAAGGTCCTGGCCACCCTGCCTCCCTGCCTTCCCGAAGCTGCGTAAAGCACTTAGAAATGGCACATGGTCCAGCCTCAGCGAACAGTAGCCGTTATTATGATTTTATTAATATATGTGTTGATATCATCACGATCTTAATTACTCATCAATCCCTTCTTCGAGCAGGGCAAGCTGGAGCTCTCCGGCCCTGGGTGGGTGCCAGCTGAGAGCTGGTGCCAGGAGCCTAAACTGTGGGCAAAGTTTTATTTCCTCGTCACACCCAATGACAGTCAGCCCATGGGGTGGTGAGGCTAGTGGGTCCAGTGCTGGGCTGGCTCCCAGGGGAGCATGAATGTCACAAGTGGCCATCTTTGCCCAGTCTGTCACTGGACACCCACTCGGCTCTTAGAGCAGGGCAGGGCCAGGAAGGGGAGGCGAGGGCAGACACTGGGCCTTTTGTGTCCTGCTCCCCACGCGGCCCAGCCCCGAAACCTGTCCCCACCCCTGCCCCGGGCTGGGCAAAGGGTGTGCAGTGCCCTTCTGGGAGAGGAAAAACTTCAGGTGGGAGTCAAGAGTCTGACCAATACCCTGGCTCCACTGCCTTTCTGGTGGAGGGTTCTTGGGCCCGTCCCTCCCGGCTCTAAGCCCGGTTTCCTCATCTCCAAAATGAGGCTTAGAGAGCTGGACTCAGGTACGGGTGAGGGTTAGGAAGGGAGAGGAAAAGAAGATAGTGGTCCTGAGAGGGCTGCAGCAAAGGGACAGGGCCGGGGCCTGGCCACCTCTCTGTTGGGTGGAAACGTGGTTAGGGTTTTTCACCCCCTCCACGGACAGGCCCCGATCGCCCTTGAACCCCAACACACACCTCCCAACCTGCAGTACACAGCAACCACCTTGAACGCCTGTGTGCACCCGAACACACAGAGGCACACTAACACACACACCTGAATACAGACACACCCCTGATCTCACACACACACACACACACACACACACACACACCCTTGATCACAGGCATACGTAGACCCATATCGACACACTCCTAGTAAGAGACACACATAGACACACCCCGGGAATACACACACACACACACACACACACACACACATCTGATCACAGACACACACATCTCAACAATACAAAGGCGCCCCCGAATTAACACCCACACCAACATGATCGCACACACCCCCTTACACCCACCACACCTCAATGCACACTACATCTCCGACCCCCGCCCCACAACCCGCCCCCATCGCACACGGGCTCCAGTGCTCAAGGAGGCCACTGGAGGGCAGAGTGAGCCCCTCGGGGAGCCCAGGATGAGTGCCTGGAACTGCACCTCCTCACCCCTTCCCGTACTTGGGGAGCTCTTCAGGCTTGAGCCCAACACTGCTGCCCATAGGAGCACAGGAATGAACCTAAAAGGAGGGCAATGGGGGGACCTACTGTGTGCCAGTCTCTGCGCTGTGGGCTTCCATATGCTGTCACAGCCACTAGACCGGACACACACGTTAAGGGGCTCAAAATTATCACTCCCGTTTTGAAACTGAGGAGAGAGTCTGGAGCCTGGAATAGATCTCAGGCCTCTGATTCTCTCCTGCGAGTTTTCTTTAGCGTAGACACCTCCTGGCCAGGAGCGTCGGGGGCGGGCGGGTTTGGAAACCCCAGGGCTATGCCGCGGTGCACCGCCAGGGGGCGCCCTCCGCCCGGCCCCTGCGGGGGCTCAGTCGCCTCGCGTCTGGCGTCCCTCTTCCCAGCCCCGCGGTGCCCGCGGTGCCCCCGCGGCTCCCCTGGGAGCTTCCCTAGGTCCTGGCGGGCGCCCCCGCAGGATGTCTCGGCTCCCCACCCCGCCGGATCCGACCTCGGCTCCGGCTTCCGCCCCCTCCCTGGTCCCCAGGGGCCATCTCCAACAGCTCCGGGCCCGCGGCCACCCCCTCGGCCCGGAACCGCCCCAAGCCCACCCCCACCCCGGGCTCTGAGAACCTCGGAGACCATCCCACAGCGCACGCAGGGACTCATAGAGGTGCCTGAACTGAAAGACCGCCGTTTCCCTCGAGCAGCGCATTCCTGCGTGCGTGCCAGGCACCCTGCTCGACGCTGCGGCTGCGTGAGTTCTAACAGTGTTCACAACACCCTGGGAAGCGGGTGTTACCGTTACCCGTGTTGCAGATTTAAAAGGCTAGAAGCTCAGAGAGGTTAAGTATTTTGCACAGGATCCTTGGAGCATGAGGTGGCAGGACAGGGTCTAGGGCCAAATTTCTAAGGATTAGACAGACCCTCAACCACAGTGATTGCCCCTACTAACATTTCTTCTCTGCAGGATTTAGAAAGTATTTAAAGACCCACCCCCTACCTGCCAGGCATCGTCTGGGTGTAATATAAAGACAGACGCACTGAGTCATGGAACTTACAGTGGCAGGAAAAATAGTAAAATAGTCCCAGAATACGCACCTACAGTTCATCATTAATTGGCTCACTTACTAAAGATGTGTTACTAGGAGCTAGGTGCTGGCCGTGGCAGGGAGGGCCCACCTGCCATGTAAAGCTTGGATGAATTTGGTGCACTTGGCTGACTTTGAGCCCAGAGACAGGTGGGTCCCAAGTCCTGCCGGAGAGGTGGGCAGGGACCAGCTTGTGCCCAAGTCTCAAACACCAGCTTAAGGACCAACTTGCTCAGGAGGGATGGGAAACTCAAAGAAGAGAAGCAATGAGTAAATGTCCCAGGTCTCTTTCGTGCCTTTCTCATGTGGCTTGGAGGCCCCAAAGGGAAGAACCAGCTAGCGCTATGATGTCTTAAGACATCAAAAATTCAGCAAGTCCCAACCCCAAATCCTTAATTCTCGTCCCTCCACCACCCCCCCGACATCCTTTTCCCAGTGACTTCTCCCATTGCAGTGAAGGGCATCACCATCTACCCAGTTATGGCTCTGTCCCCCGCTTCCCTCCTTCCCCCTCATAGCTGGTCTGCCTTCTCTCCACCCAGTCAGATGCCTCATCATCTGACTGATCTCAAGAGCCTCCTCTCATCCATCCCTATCCCCTCCTGCCTTGATTCATCATTCCCAACTTCCTGGTGCTACCAGAATGAATACCTAATCATGCTGCCAGGAAAGCCCATATCTGTGTCTTCAGCCACCCCCCCCCCCACCACCACCATTCTGGCCCTTCCTCTGAGAGCCCCAGCCACACTGGAGGGGTACACCTTTTAATGCCTTGGACCAGCTGGGCTCAGGGCCTTTGCACACACCGTTACTCCTTTTTCTCCACCTCCCCGTCCCACCTGCTAAGTTAATTGCCACTCGCTTGTCTGATTTCTCAGTGATCCCTTTCTCCAGGAAGCTGTCCTTTTCCTCATGTGTGTATACGCTGTCATGGTCCCACATATGCCTTATCACAGACATCATTAAGAAGTTACTCTCGAGGCTGTTGGACATTTGTATTCTCCACTAGTCTCTGAGTTGCCCTACTAGGAGGGCAAGGACCATCTCATTCACTGGTATCCCCAGTGACCAACACAGGACCTGCCACTCAATAAGGGTCCTTACACAGGATAAACCCAGTTCTGCTGCTTCCTGACAGGGCACCCTTAGCTAAGTCCCTTCCCCTCTGTGAGCTTACACTGCTCTTCCCTAAAATGAAGGCACTAGGTCCCCAAGTGGCGCTGCCTATCAGAATCCCTGAGGGACTTTTCAAAACCGCCCAGGTGACCACCATCGACATCATCGAATTGGGAGTGGTGGGTGCATGGAGGTACAGTCGTTACAAGACGGAGTGAATGTTGATGACTCCGGAAGCCGGGCAGTGAGTGCACGGGCGGGCGTTCAGTACACTCTTCTGTTTACTTTGTATATGTTTGAAATTGTTCAAAATAAAAAGCTTTTTATAGGATACGCCAGCCAGGGCTCCTCCCCAGTGAGTGGTGGAGAGCTAGTAAGGGTATTTGGGAGAAGCTGCTGGAACGGTTCGGAAGCACGTCTCTGGCTAGAGGCTCTCTGAGGCTGCTTCCAAAAATTGGCAGTGGTTCTCTCCTGCCCACGTGAGTGCCGTTCACTGGTGGAAAAATACCACACCCTGAGCGCACGCTTCTGTCCTCTCCCTTAATCCCCCTGTGGCCCCAAACACTTCTAGGTCAGTCGCCTGATCTTCCAACTCAAAAAGTCCCCCCACCCCAACATCAGTCTCTGCCAGGAGCCTCTTCTGGGCTTCCCCCGCATCTGGAAACCCCAGTTCCAGCTACACTCACACCCGGTCTGCTTCTGTAAGATCCTAGCCTGGGCCTGAATTGTCAAGGTGCCCCCCGCCACAGTGCCTGGCATGACGGGGGAATTGATACGGGTCAACTGGATTGGCTGAATTGCGATGAAGGTATCTTTGGGGCCCCCAAAACTGTGTGATCCTGGGCAAAACGCTTCTCCTTGGCTTCTCACTCTGTGAAACGGATGATAATCCCTGTCTCGTAAAGCTGTGGAGAGGACTCAGTGAGATCATGACTATAAAGGTGTGGCAAGTTGTGTGGCAAGATGGTCACCCCATGCAGAGCCAGCCTCTCTCTCCTGGGGGTGGGGGTGGGGGGTCCTGTAACCCCCTGGGATTCCCTCATGTTGGGAAGTGGCTGGCTGTTGACACGTCCGTCTCCCAGAGAGCCCCGGGAAGCCAGAGGGAGGGGCTGTTGGCCAGATAATCTCCATGCCCCCAGTCCCCAGTGCCCAGCACTGGGCCAAGGAGGGGGGGGGGGGCAGAAGAAGGGAAAGGTGGAAAGGGAGAAATGAAGGGCCTACTGGCACGCTTACAGTCCCCAGGGGCCAGAGGGTCCAGGTGGCCCTCCCTGGGGCTTCCGCTGGCAGATGAAGCCTGACAGCCTCCACTCTTACAGCAGGACACACAGGTCACAGCAGCAAACACTTTCTCTCCAGAAAGTCCCATGTGGGACTCCAGCCTGAACACAAGGTGGGAAAGGGGGCCTGTTGGGCCCGCAGCCTGGGAGAGAAGAAGGGTGTCAGAGGCAGCTACCTGTAGCCCCCAGGACGAAGTTCCTGGTGTTCAAGGTTATCTGTGCTGAAATTTCACCCACCTGTCTAGGGGCACCCCCACTGTTAAATCACTCTCCACTCCTGAATGTGCTCTGTGGCCTCTCGGCTGTGCCCTGGCTGTTTCCCCAGCCAGGAGTGCTCCCCTGCTCCCCTCCTGCACCCAGTCACATTTGGTTCATCCAAGTTTCCAGCTCAAATATCATCTCCTCCTTGGAGTCTCCCCACTTCGCAGGACGCTTCCTCACATCTCCTCCATGGCTCCCCCCCGTATTTGGTCAAATACAACATGTACACAAATACAGCACGTACACATGGGTCCTGACAATGCCCCTGTCAAGTGGATACCCTTGGCCCCATCTTACAGATTAAGACACTGGAGTTCAGAGTGGCTAAGTACCTTGCCAAAATTATTTCAAAGCAGAGAAGACTGTGGAAGATCTGCCCCAGACCTCCCCACTCTGGGGAAAAGGAGACTCGGTGGGCTGGGACAGGACGGGGGAAAGTCCCGGCCGAGACCTCAGCTCCTGTAGGGTGCCTAACGACGATCTTGGGCATGCGTCCCAAGAACCGAGAGACTCCCCATATTCACAACAAGTGGGGAGCCCAGAGGGTCTTGGAGACGGTGCCTTGGTCTCCTCTGTGGCAGCATGAGGGGAGGTGGGGACAGTGCCCCAGAGCCACAGATGGCAGTGCTGAGAGGACCTCCTCCTTCAATCCCAGCACAGGTAGACCTAGCTGGACTGGCAGCCTCAGCGCCTTCCCCACTAAGCACCTGCCCTCCTATGTCTGTCTCTCCCTCGGCCTGGGACTCTGTCTCCCTTCTCCCTCTCTGAGAGTCTCCCTTTGTCAGTCTCTAAGCGCCCTTCACTGTTTCTCTGGCTCTCTCTGTCTTGGCCTCTCTCAGCCTCCGAATCTGTCCCGGGGTCTGCCTTTATCTCTGAGGCTTCTCTTCTCAGTCTCTTTGTCTTGTCATCTGTCCTCTGTGCCTTGACACTCTGAATCTTGGCCCCCGTCTTTGTCTGTCTGCCTCTCTGCCTCTTCACTACTCTGCTGCTGTTTCTCTCTTTTCAAAAGTCTGTCTATTGTTGATCCGTCTGTCTCTGCCTCCTGCCCCCTGTATGTTTGTCACTGTCCCTTTCTTTCTCTGTCACCCAGACTCTGCACTATCTCTCTGCCACCCTCCCTATCTCCCTGTCTCGAGCACTATCTTTCTGAGTCTCTGTGTGTGTGTCTCTCCCAGTCTCTGACTCTGGGGAAAGCAGTGTCTCCTCCACAGCGCCCCCATCCCTGGCCTGACAGCAGGCCCTGCTTCTAAAGCTGCTCCCATGCAGGGGGAGGGGGACCCCCGGGCATCATTCCAGGGTCTGCTCCATCTGGGTGGCAGTGCTGACAGACGAGATAGGGATCGGACTCGGCTCTGTCCGGGCCTGAGCAAGGGGGCACAACCAGGCTATGCGGGGGCGCCTGGGTGCCTGCAAACGTTTGCACGTGTGCACATCTGGGTTTGTGTGCGGGTCTCCCTGTGTGGGGTGGTCTGGGTGTCTGTCTAGATGTACTTGTGAGTGTCTGGGCCTGTTTATGTCTGTCTGCGAGCTTGTATGTGTGTCTGTATGTAGGGCTGTCTGGGTGTAAGCAGCCTCCATGAGCGTCTCCAGAGCGGACACGTGCGCTTGTCTGTGGGCACGTGTACAAGCCCCCGGGAGTACCTGGACTTGTATCTTGTGCTCCTCCAACACGCCAGGCCCCCTGCTCGCGTTCTCTCATGCAGCCATCCGTGCGGTGCAGATCCTATTACCCTGTCTGACAGAACTTGGGGTCTGGAGACAGATCTGGTTCAAATCCTGGCTCCGTCACCACTAGCCGCCTGACCTCAGGCAAGTTGGCTAATCCTGAACAATCCTGAATTCATTCAGCAGAAATGTATCGATCGAAACCAGATAAAACTAATCCATGGTGCTAGAAGTCAGGATAGGAGCTACCTTGGGAGGGGTTCACAGCGGGGAGGCCCAAGGGAGCCTTTTGGGTGCTGTCGATGTCCTATATCTTGATCTGGGTGGTGTTTGCATGGTTGCTCTTCTTTTAGAAAACATTAATCAAGCTGTTCGTTTCAGATGTGGGCACTTTATGTACATTATACATCAACAGAATAGTTTACAAAAACTTACTGAGCTCCTGCCGTTTTCCAGGCACTCAACAGCAATAACCGCAGTAGTGTTTGTGAGTGTGTTTTTAACATTTCGGGAAGTGAGTCAGTCCAGGCTTTAAACACTCCCAACCCATTCCTCCCCAATCCTGTCCCCACCAGGATGGCACAGGGAGGACAGGGGAGACCCCAGTCCTGGGCTGGATTGTTCCCCTGCCCAATCTCTCCTGGCTGTTTTCTCCTGAGGGCAGCTCTGATTTTCCCTCTGGATTTTCACATTGGCAGGCCACTAAGGGACATTTTGCTAGGTAACTGCTGGCATTCGATGAAGCTGGGAACAAAATGCTCTGCAGCAGGGCTCAGAGCAAGAAATCAGGGATGTAAGATGCCCAGTGGACAGATACCACACCCGCTTGATGCATCCGGCAATGACAGGCGATGCCTGGATACACACATGCCTGCTCTCCACCTGCAACATCCTCATGAGTCATGTCTGTGACCCAGTAAGAGATAGTGGGCCTCTGCTATATGCCAGGCCCTTTGCCGGGCCCTTCAACACACCTTGCCTCGTCCTTACTAGAACTGTTTATAAAGGTCACTATCTTCATCTTCCAGCTGAGGAATTGGAGGCCCACAGAGGTAAAGTGACTTCCTTAACTCACACTGCTACAGGACAGACTCCAGCCCCATTCCGCCTGTCGCTAGTCCTCTGTCCTCCCTGGATGTGTCTTTTCTGTGGGTTTCTGAGGTTGCCTGAAGCCTTAATAAAGGAGCTAAATTCATTTGCTTCTGCCCTCTAGGCAAATGATTTATTGACTTAATGAATTATTTTTTATTCATTAGGAAAACTGGAGTTTAAGCTGCCCTTTGGTGACAGGGTTCACTCCTAATAGGGATAGGCCTTCCTCGTTGCCTGAACCACCCTCCCAGCCCAAAGAAGAGCAGAAGAGGCAGATGTGATGACCTTTGACTTCTGTATTCAGCAGGATGTACATAATATTTGAAATGAATGAACTAATGATATACTTTGTGGACATACTCTCCACTCGGCACCTATGGCACCATGTTAAGATGATCTCTTCTGGGGCGCCTGGGTGGCTCAGTCGGTTAAGCATCTGATTCTTGATTTTGGCTCAGGTCGCGATCTCATGGTTCGTGAGTTTGAGCCCCACATAGGGCTCTACTCTGACAGCACGGAGTCTGCTTGGGATTCTCTCTCTCTCTCTCTCTCTCTCTCTGCCCTTCCCCTGCTCGCTTTCTCTCGAAAATTAATAAAGAAACTTAAAAAAAAAAAAAAATGATCTCTTCTGTCTCTGCCTCCACTCTAAATTCCTTGATGGCAGGGCCTGTACGGACTTCGTCTCTGGATCCAAATTTCTGGCATTCCAAAGCCTGGCGCAGAAGAAGGGGCCCCATGCACATTAAAAATAAATATTATAGATAAATAAGGGTAGACCCCGGATATACGTCTGGACTTCAGTAAGACGGTTAAGTCCTGTGAATTTCGCGCCCAACTAAACGGCAGTGACACCAACTAGTTTCAATAAGTGGTTTTATTACTGGTTAGATTTTACAAATTCTGATATTCGAACAGACTTCCACCTTAAAATTCTAAAACAACAAAGCGACCGTTGGAGGGGGTTTGATTTTTCTTTTTTTTTTTTTTTTTTTTAGGACTTTTTAAAGTAACAAACTTTTTTTTTTTTTTTTTTTTTTGTTTTTGTTTTTGTTTTTGTTTTTTTTTGCATTTTTGCTCTGGTCATAAATATACAGAGAGAAAAAGAGGGAGAGAAAAATGAACAAGTCATCCAAAGTATGGACATAAAACAGTATTCCTAAGGCACGTGGCAGTCTTTGAAAATACAGAAGCTCTAGCCAACTTAAATTATTTGTTGTTTTTCCTCGCTCAGTCCACAAAACTGTACAGTGACACAAATGTTGTGTTGCAGATAGATTTTCCAAGTAACTCCTCAATCCACACCGCTGCATTAGCCGGACGCACAATTTTTTCTTCCTCTGTTTCCAGGCGAGATCCTAAAATGTGGTTAGTTAGTTGCTCAAAGCCTCTATTTTAAAATACACTTGGAATTCAACTAAAGATAATTTCTTTTTTAAAGAAATTGTGGGGCGGGGGGCGGGGGTGGGGAGGGCGTGAGTCACTAGAAAAGGTTGGTGAGAGTCGTTTGTGAGGGGCTGTGAGGCTCGTGGCCCTCCAGGTTGCCAGGCACAGAAGTTAAGACTGACGTCACAGTTGGCAGGGCGGGGCTAGTCAAGTCTGTGAGGGTGGTGGGCGTGCTGGAGGGGCTGAGCGAGGCATTGGAGAGCTCCGAGGCTGGCCCCGAAGGCGTCCCGGTCTGCAACGCTGCCTCCGTAGACTTGTCCACACCCGTGTTTTCCTGCCGTAAGAGGTTGCGCCTGAACTTGGCCCTGGCGTTCTGAAACCAGACCTGCGTGGGGCAAGAGAGAGAGAGAGAGAAGGACTGGTTAGGGGAAGAGAGGCAGGGACTGGAGAGTAGCAGAGCATTCCCCAGGGATGCTAATCTGGGTTTTCGGGGGAGGGGGGGATAAAAAATTGGGCTGGCAATATTTTGCTCTTCATAAAATAAAATTGCCTTTGCCCTAATTGGCTATTACTGGGTTTCCCTTTCTGTTAGAAGGTTCTAGAGCTAAACAACATGGTAGGCACTAGCCATAGGTGGCTACTGAGCACTTGAAATATGTATGACTAGGGGGCGTCTGGGTGGTGCAGTCGGTTAAATGTTCAGACTCTTGATCTCGGCTTGGGTCATGATCTCATGGTTCTGTGGGTTCGAGTCCCACATAGGGCTCTGTGCTGATGGCGGGGAGCCTGCTTGGGATTCTATCTCTCCTTCTCTCTGTCCCTCCCCTGCTTGTACTCTCTCTCTCTCTCTCTCTCAAAATAAATAAATAAACTTAAAAAAAAAAGTATGACTAGCCAAAAAGTGGCTCCTTTGTAGATGAAAACACAGAATTACATTGGAAGATTCAGTATGAAAAAAAGAAGGTAGGATATCTCAAAAATAATGTTTCTACCTGTTATATGTTGAAATGATAATATTTTGGATATATTGGGCTAAATGAAATATATTCTTAAAATTAATTTTATCAGCTTCTTTTTGTGTTTTGAATGTAGCTGCTAAAAAATTTAACAATTTTTTTTAACATTTATTTATTTTTGAGAGAGAGAGCATGAGCAGAGGAGGGGAAGAGAGAGAGGGAGACACAGAATCTGAAGCAGGCTCCAGGCTCTGAGCTGTCAGCCCAGAGCCTGACATGGGGCTCGAACCCACAAACCATGAGATCATGACGTGAGCTGAAGTTGGCCACTTACCCAACTGAGCCACCCAGACAACCCCCTTTTTTTTTTTTTTTTATAAAAAATTTTTAAATGGAAAATTACATACGTGGCTCACGTTGCATTTCTATTTGACAGCACTGTTCTGGAAGATGTGCACAAATCAAATCTTGATCATTGTTCACAATGGTTGAGAGATTTTTTTTTCCCCCTTGAAAGTCACCGTTAAGCAGGCAACAGAGGGGCACCTGGGTGGCTCAGTGGATTAAGCATCTGACTCTTGTCTTCTGCTCCGGTCATGATCTCATGGTTTGTGGATTGTAGCCCCACATGGCACTACCAGTGCCGAGCCTGCTTGGGATTCTCTCTCTCCCTGCCCCTTCCCTGCTTGCATTTGCTCTCTCTCTCTCTCTCTGCCCCTCCTCCGCTCTCTCTCTTTCTTTTGCAAAAATAAATAAACATTAAAAAATTTTTTTAAAAAGAACTGAGCTTGGTATGAAAAGAATACCAAAGAGAAAGAATAAGGGTTTATTTTCATTTTTCCTTGGGCACAGACACACACACACACACACACACACACACACACACACACACACACCCATCCACGCCCATACCTTTGCACACAAGCCTGTTCGCTCTCAGGAAGACATGTGTGGAAACTCATCTCCACAGCACCCCCTCCCCCAACTATGACCACCTGTCTAACTGCACAGAGAGATCTAGCTGTACCCAGAGGTCCTCAGAGTACTTTGAGAGAGGCCTAGGAAATCCAGGCCACCGTGGGGCTGGTGGGGGGGGCGAGGGGGGGTTGTGTCTCCTAAAGAAAAAAGCCTGAAAGGCAGGGCCCCTTCACTTCCCTTTGCATGAGAAAAACACCCGCCAGAAGCCTCCCCATAAAACAAAGGGCCTTAGAGAATTCTACGGATTCTGGGGTGTCCAGTTGCATATTTCCAGATGTGCCTTCATCTGCCTGTCTTCCCAGTGTCTCAGGCAGGGGTGGGAAGACCTCACCCCTGGCCCCACCTTCCCCTGGGGACCACCCCACGACTTGGGCCTATGGTGTCAAACTAGCCTTTCTAGTTGCCTGATAAGATTTGTGCTCATTTAAAAAGCACATCCAGGAGAATCCTGGGGTAAGGAGAGAGACTTGGACCCTGTGAAGTCAGGAAATAAAGCTCTTTCCCCAGCATGCTGGATCTTCCTGGGAAGAAAGCACATTTTCCCCTGGCCTTCTGCCCAAAGCAAGCCCATCACCTCTTCTGGAGGTTTGCAGATAAGTATAGTGCTTCTAAGACCACCCTCAACGTGCTCCTCTTAGGGTAGGGAATCCTTCCCTGCCCAGCCTGCAGATGTCTGCAGGGGTGAGACTGTCTCGCTGGCCCCGGGAATGGCTGATGGTAAAATGGATAAAGTCTGTAGAGGCCCTCAGGGACAGGAAGCAACTTCCCCAAAGTCTCATGGCCTCCGACAAGGCGAGAGCCTTGGGGCCACCCTTTGCCTCTGTCCTGGCCTGTGTGTCTCTCTCCAAGCAGTAGCTGGAGCAGGGAGCCCCGGGGGTGGGGTGCACGGCTCCCAGGTCCAGGGCTCTAAGCCCTCGGGAAGGGCTGGAACCAGTTAGCTGCCAGCTGTTTGCTCTTTCCTCTGCGTTGCCCCTAACAGTGATTTGTAAACAATGACACCATCTTCCACAACCGCCCTCTCTGCTTTACTGAATCTGAGGCGCTGGAAATCTGGCGGGTGAAAATCAACAACTCAACTAGAAGCCGGGTTGCTGTGGGGTTTGGTGTTGTGTTTTTCACCTGAAGCAGGGCTTCACCAGAATTCTCTCCTGACCATTTTACAAAGTACCCTCCTGAGCGTTTTGCTGGGGCAGGGCCCCCTAAGTCCACTTCATGTCCTTGGGATGTGGTACAGGGACCGGCAAAGACTAAGATTCAATAATATGCATTGAATTAATAGCAATGATGATAGATAACATTTGTGGACCACCATGTCCCAGGCACCGTGCCACCCTCTAACATGCAGTCGTAGGTTATCTTCAAGATAAGCCAAGCATCCCCACTTTATAGATTTGAAACCAGACAGGCTCAGAGAGGTGAAGTCACTTGCCCAAGGTCACACAGAGGCCAAGCTGAGACTGGAATCCAGGAATATCTGCCATTAAGTCCATACGCTCCCTACCACATGATCCTGAGTCAGCAAATAAATGAATGAATGAATGAGTGAATGAGTGAATGAGCACAAAAGCAACTGTGGCGAGGTGGACAGAGCACCCACTGCAGTTTCCAGTTCTGGTTCTGCTACTGACCAGTCCAGTGACCTTGTGCTAGTCCCTTACCTCTGGGTCTGCCTCGGTTTCCCTACCTGCACAACAAGAGGGTCGGACCACCCCCGCATGACCTCTGTGGCCCTTGGGGTTCTGACAGTCTGGGATTTCCAGCAGGTGCGAGACGATCTGCCCCACCCACCCGTCTTCTTAAACTGGCAGCCCCTTTTCTTCATCCATGAGGGGTGCCTTCGCCTGGTGCCCAGGGGACCCCCAGTAAGTCCTGGGTGAATGAAGAAGCCCACACTACCGCATGCCCCTCCTCAGGCACCCACTGGCCCTGCACGCTGTGTTTTGACTCACAAATTCCCTTCCTTAAGATTCTTTCATCAAGGGGACCAAGGGAGTAAGTGAAAAACCCGTTTTGCCTCACAAATCCCTTTCTAGGTCACTAAGGGAACCAGCCCAACGACAAAAGCTTTATGCCCAAAGATGTCCATTGTGGCATTAAAAAAAAAAAAAAAAAAGATTTTACTTTTAAGTAATCTCCACACCCAATGTGGGACTCAAACCCACAACCCTGGAGATCAAGAGTTGTGTGCTCCACTGACCGAGCCAGCCGGGCACCGTTCCCCCTCCCCCCCCCCCCCCCCCCCCCGCTTTATTAACATTTCATTTTTCCATTGTGGTATTTTTAAATAACATCAACTAATGGCCACGTGCAAAGTGTCCAACCAGATGGGGCAAGTGGAAATCATGACACAGACACTCCATGCAGTTGCAGGGGTAATGTCTTATGATGAATGTTATATGAGGAAAAAAAAGAATAAAGAGGCTATGTCTTGGGGAGCCCGGCTGGCTGGCTCAGTCGGTGAAGTGTGCGACTCTTGATCTCGGGGTTGAGAGTTCAAGCCTCGCTTTGGGTGTAGAGATTACTTAAAAACAAAAGCTTAAAAAAAAGAGAGAGAGAATTTGTCCTCTGGTACAGCAACTTCATAAAGAAAGTAATGACGACAAATAATATTCACTCACTAAGTAGCAGGCATTGTCTAAGGAGAGTTTTAAGCATTTCACACATAGTAACTCATTAGTGCTTTACAAGGTGAGCGCTAACATTATTTTTTTTTAAGTTTATTTACTTTGAGGGGTGCCTCAGTAGCTCAGTCAGTTGAACGTCCGACTTTGGCTCAAGTCATGATCTTGCGGCTCACGGATTTGAGCCCCGTGTTGGGCTCTGTGCTGACAACTCAGAGCCTGGAGCCTGCTTTGGATTCTGTGTCTCCCTCTCTCTCTGCCCCTCCCCTGCTCATGCTCTGTCTCTCTCTGTCTCTCAAAAAATAAAATAAAAAACCTGAGAGAATCCCAAGTAGGCTCCTCGCTGTCAGCACAGAGCCCGAGGCAGGTTCAAACTCACAGAACTGAGAGATCATGACCTGAGCCGAAATCAGGAGTCAGACACTTAAACGACTGAGCCACGCGGGCACCCCACAAGTGAGCGCTAACACGATTGCCATTTGCAATTCTTTGTTGCACATCTGTCTCCCTTCTGGATTGGAGTTCCAGCTCCAGCGGGTCCCATTCACCGTCTGGGTCACACCCCACCCAGAACATGGCGGAAGGTCAGCGTAGAACAAATGGGTGGCCAGAGAAAAGCTAGCATTCTCGGTTCCTGTGTTCTCACACAAGTTAGTGACCACTAACCAGTCATCTGAAGAATGTTTTTAAGCTGTTGGTGGCTAAAATATATTTTCTGCCAAAGTCACACCAGGAAGCCCTAAGGAGACTTTCAGCCACCCAAATCAGTCAGCTCACCTCCCCCGTCCCGAAGCCTGGCCTACTCTGCCTTCCTGACCCTTCCCCAGGAAGGAAGAGGGACTGCTCAGACGGGCATCTATGTGCTGCGGGAAGGTCTGCAAGCATTTACAAAGCTTAAGGCCTTCGTGGACCTCTGTCCAAGGGACCATTCTCTCTCCCAGTGACCTCGCCCACTGGTAGAATGTGAGAATTGTGGTGGCCATGCCGTGATGACAATTTTGAGCACTTTTTATGCATTTATGGCTTTACAGCAGGAAACATGCTTTGCTACCAAGACATGGCATCTATGACCCGCCCCTTCCCTTTCCTTCTCTCCACCTGTACCGCTGCATTCTACAGCTAGACCCAAGGCGGGAGGGCCAAAGCCCTACACTGGGCAATGCTGGAAAGAGCTGTGGAATCAGACCGATCTAGGCTCAACTCCTGGCTTCCTCACTTACTAGCTGTGGGACTTAGGGCTAGGGTCCTAGTCTCTCTGAACCTCAGTTTCTTCATCTGCAAAATAAAGATAATTAAATTTTTTTATTGTGTATGAGAGGTAGGTTGACTGAACCCTACTGTATAAAAGTGTGTGTGAGGTCCATGTGCATTGAGTCCCTAATCTGTACTTTAAATTTTTTTTAATGTTTTTATTTATTTTTTAACATTTATTCATTTTTTGATATAGAGAGACAGAGTATGAGCAGGGGAGAGGCAGAGAGAGAGGGATATGCAGAATCTGAAGCAGGATCCAGGCTCTGAACTGACAGCACAGAGCCCGACGTGGGGCTAGAACTCACGGACCGTGAGATCATGATCTGAGCTAAAGTTGGATGCTTAACCAACTGAGCCACCCAGGCGCCCCATGTTTTTATTTATTTTTGACACAGAGAGAGAGAGACAGAGCATGAGTGAGGTAGGGGCAGAGAGAGGGGGAGACAGAATTTGAAGCAGGCTCCAGGCTCCGAGCTGTCAGCACAGAGCCTGAAGCGGGTCTCAAACTCACGAGCTGTGAGATGATGACCTGAGCCGAAGTTGGATGCTCAACCAACTGAGCCACCCAGGAGCCCCCCTAATCTGTACTTTATACATTACACTTGAAGTCATCTCATTGGCTCCTTGCAAACACCCAGTGGGTATTAGTATCGTCTCCATTTTATAGCTGAGGCTGCTGGGGCCCAGAGAGGTTAAGTCACTTGCTCAATATTGCTCAGAAAGTAGGTGAGACAGCTGAGCCTGGACCTCACATCAACTGACTCCAAATTCCAGCAGGGTTACTGCATCCCAGGCCTCCCATATTGATGGTGCTTCTGCATTACAGATCCAGGAACATCCCAGAAAACCTACACACACACACACACACACACACACACACACACACACACACACCCTATATCACTGACCTCTGGGAACACAGCCTCAATCTCAACCTGTCCCTGCCACACAGACTCTCTCCAAAGGGTGGAGGTTGACCACCACCTCCGCGGGGCCCCCAAGGCCTAGTACCATTAAGCTGGTGCAGACAAGTGATGAGGAACCATTTCATGGGCACCTACTTTGTAGCAGGCAGCACGCTGCCAACGCCTTCTCAATCCTCAGTTCTCAAGATACAAACTATTATTACCTTCGTTTCGTAGATAAGTAATCAGGCTCCAGGAGGAGATGTTAAAGTGCCTAAATCACACTGCTGGTAAGTCCAAAAGGATCTGAACCACTCTGTTACCTTCCAAAGCCACACCACCACCTGCGTGGCCCCAAACTGCCCTCACCCCGCCTCCCCCAGCTGGCCCAGCAGCAGTCAGAACCCCTGGGAGAGAGCCCCACCCTGCCAATGCCTGGCTCCTGAGACCTCCAGCAAATCACTTCATCTCGCTACTTCTTAAGCTTCTCATCTGTAACATGGGCAGGAAAACATTAAGGGAAGGTAGATGAGTGGCTGGAAAGAGAATGTTTTGCAAACTGCTGCATAATCATGAACGGTTGTGCTTTAGGGACTATTAAGGATCAGTGCAAGAGACCTGGATGTCTGAGAGGAGGGAGAAAAGTGGTCTAGTACGCCCCCACTCCCAGCAACATACAGGCCCTACATGATCCTCCCACTCAGGAGCGGGCACTGCCGGGTTGGCTTAGTGGAGAAAGAGCTACATCCATGGACCAGACAGGCCTGGATTTGGGTCCAGCTCTGCTACTTACTAGCAAAGTATGACTTGGGGCAAGTGGAAAGCATTTGGGCCTCAATGTTCTCATCTGTGCAGTGGGGAGGAGGTTATCATGATGCCTACCAGTGAGAACTCAATGAGCAAATGTATTTCACGGGCCTTTCAAAGTGCCTGACACACAGTAGTGCACTCAAACATTCATTGATTGGTAGACCCACCATGACTGTCCGTGCTCTTCTCTCTCAGCTAGTTCCATGTCCCTGGCTTTTCTGAGTCCCCATGGTAGAGGGGACACACAGGTGTGAGCAGGCCTGGCTCGGGATTGTAGGGGAGGAAGGCTCAGGGCAAGCATTCACCCAGGTCCCTCTGGTGAACCTTCCCTTAAACAAAGAACAGTTAGTTCTTCCTCTGGTCTCCAACAGAACGCCCCTCCCAACTGATCACACTGCAGAGAAACCGAATGTGGGTCTGTCTCTATAGCTAATAGGTGAGTTTCTTCTGGGCCAGGACTGTGGTTCATTCATCTCTGTGTCTCCAAGGCCAATTGATATTGGCACCCCAAGGTGCCAATAGATATTTGGCCAGATGAAAGAATGAGAGACAACGATACTGGAAATCCGATTTGTTCCTAAATCAGGTAACCAAGCCTCTTGCCTCAAAGGCCAGCAGAGTGTGGCTCCTTATGCGGATTCAGACTCAACAATGGACACTTAGTCTCTATCATTTAGTCAGGATACCAGGGAGAGGTATATGTCCTAATGGTGCCCATTATATAGGTGAGAAAGCTATGGCTCAGAGAGGGTAACTAATTTGTTTAAAATGCACAGCCAGCGAGTGAGTAGAGGGACAGAACTGAACCCAGGCCCTCCTGAACCGAGCTCTCTGCTTGACTCCAAGTGCCTGCTCCTGTCCTGGCCTGATTCACCAAATGGCTCCCACCAACATGCCATAAGGGGCTCTAGAGAGGGGAAGGGACAAAGTATCCTAATAACCAGAGAAGAGGCTGATGACCAGATTCGCCCAGGGCTGAGGAATGGCGCTGGGGGGGGGAGAGGGGGGTAGGGGTGGTGCCAAGAAGGGTCCCCAGACCTAACCCAAGAAGGTAAAGTCCAAGGGAAATGGACAAGGGGGAATCTGAGACCCAGTCAGGCGCAGCAACGTCCTCGCCCCTTCTCAAGCCCAGGCCAGAGGGACCCCTCAGACAAAAGGGACGCAAGGAGGGGAGCGTCCCACAAGGAGCAGAGCCCCGGAGGTAGGGGGCGGGCCCAGAGAGGCGCATCGGCGCCCCATTGGCCAGCACTCAACTCCCTCAGCCAGGTCATTGAGCCCTCCAGACACGGGCTCCCCTCGCGTTGCGCAGGGGTGCAGGCCCGACTACAGGAATCTACCAACCAGCGCCCCAGTCACAGTCCATCCCGCGCAGCCATCACACCCAAAATGCTTCCCCCCGCCCCATGACATACTCGCAGGAGATCTTAGGATGACTGCGTAGCCCTTGGTTTCCATTATCGTCATTCTCACTACACACACCCCCACCCCCGCAGTGTTGCAGTCCCCCAGCCCTAAGTCCCCAACCACCTGGGGCTGGAGGGGGAGATCAGACTGGCCTGGACTTGAATCTCAGTACCTCCCCTCCAGTTGTGAGACTCTGGTCAGATCTTCCTCTCTCGATTTCCTCCCCGCCAAATGTAAATTGCTCTCCCCACAGCCACAGGTTCTAAAGAATAAACTGGTTACACTGTGCTATAAAGAAAGATGCTGTCCCACCTTATCGCTGTACAGATGGGAAAACTGAAGTCCAGTGACCAGAAGAATCGTTCCTGCTACTTAATACCAGTTGACTTATTAACCTAGCTCATGTTATTCTTAGCTACCATCCACTGAGCAGGTAAGCGTTAGCTACCGTGGTGGACACTTCCTCATCTCAACGGCTCCTCAAATAAGCCTGCAGCGAGATAATTTCTTGTGTCCGTTTCACATGTGAGGGAACTGAGGCCCAGAGGGGTTAAATGATTTGCCCAGGACTGTGAAACGAGTAACAGGAAGAGCTAAAGATTTGAGAAGTGCTAGTCCAAATCCCTGCCATGAATCTGGGTCAAACAGGAGCCTGGGACTCCCCAAACTGGGCTTCTTAACGTCTCTGAGGTAGGGACAGGACCTTCAAAGTCTAGGGAAAGCTCTGGATCCTCTATCCGGAAAGCGCCCTCACATACAAGAGCAATTCTGCGCAGTTTCAGAGGTGCCCATCTGCCTCCAGCTCCCTGCAGGCAGATGAGCCTCCCGGGCCCACCCAGGGGATCAGCCCACACACCCCCCCCCCCAACCTTGCTTCTGGGAGAGTCTAAGAAACAACAAAGAGACAGAAGAAAAATCTAGAGAAAGAAAGAGAAACTGGAGACGGCAAGTCGGGAAAAGAAGCAGAAGGAGGAAAGAGCTAACGGCAATTAGCTTGGACAGCCATCCTGGGATGCGCTGCGTTTATCTGAAATGCTTGAACCTTTTACTACATGAACATATTTGAGTGTCACTCTAGTAATAAAGAGCAACTAAGAAGTGTTTACAAGAAAGAAAGAGGCTGAGTGTAGAGACAAAGAGGAAGAGGGACACATACACAAAATAGAAAGATTAGACAAAAAATTGGAAGAGAAGAGGAAAAGTTAGAAAGAAAAAAAATCCCTGAAATACAGCTAGAGTCTGAGGAGGTAGAGAAAGGGTAGAGAATGACAAAGAGAAGGGCACACATAGAAGGGAAGGTCCTTCCAAAGCCCATGGCAGCTACGGGGTTCCGCCGCAGGCCCTGCAGGCCCCGGGTGCCCCCGCCCTCAGCCCCTGTCCCGGCCCAGCTGACCTGGAGGACCCGTTTGGTGAGGCCCGTCTTTTGCGCAAGCTGCTTCAAGTCCTTGGCGTCGGGGTTGTGGTTAATGGCAAAGTAAGACTTCATGGTCCGAAGCTGGTGGTGCTTGAAGGAGGTGCGCATGCGCTTTGTCTTCTGGCTGCTCGGGTAGGGCTGGTCGCGGTCCAGGTGCTCCGCGTCGTTCTCGTTGCAGCTCAGCGCTGGGGAGGGGACGCAGAGGCGGCGGGTGAACCTCCTGACCTGCCCCCTACACCGCCCCACCTGCCACCAAATGTTTCTAGCCGCAGGACCACACAGCGTGAACTGCACCGCGCTGAGGTGAAAATATTATCCCCATCTTCTAGATCTATAGGAGAATCTGAGGCTCCCCGAGAGCCACCTGCCCGAGTCACTCAGCTAGGAAATGACGGGATTCAAACCCAGCTCTAAGAGAATCCAAAAACCATTCTGTGCCATCGTGTCAGAATAATAACAACCAACAGCTACAACTTGTTGATGGCTATTCTACTCCAGATGGATGATGTGCGGAAAGGCTTTATATATTTTCACTGAATCCTTAAAACAACTCTAAGAGCCTAGCATTATTTCCTCCTTTTTACAAACGTTGATTAGAAACGGGAGTCACTTGACTTGAATACAGAGCAGTGTTCAGGACTCCCGCGCCCACACTCTTCCTGTTTCCCCACTGCACTCTCTAAGGAGGGAGGCTGTCTCCCCCGACAGTGTCCGGCACCCGGCACCTGAAAGTGGATGACTGACTGACATCTCTCCACTCACCCTGATTTCACCCTCATCGGTTCCCCAAACCAGAAGTTCTGGATGACACTGGGCCGCCGGCACTGGGCTAAGGTCGGAAATTGTATCTTGCAGTTTAATCCTGATCCTCACCACTGCCCTGGGAAGTACTTGTTTTCCAGTTATACAAATGGGCTGAAGGGGCCAGAGAGGTTAAGCGATCTCTAGAAATCTCACGGAGTGGTAGGATTCTAACCCGAAAGAGAAGGAAGTTGGAGGAAGAAATTGACATGTATCTGACACCCAGGGTATGCTTTTGGCTTTACATACATCATAGGGCCTTCACTACTGCTCCAAGAGGTGGCTACTGCTTTTCATCCCATTTTTGAGATGAGGAAACTCCTGCGAAGGGAAATGAAGCCATGTGTACACAGCCACACCACTGGTAAGGGCTGAGCCTAGATTCAGTATTGCAGTCCTTGCCCGTTTCCTTCCACCACGCCACAAAGGCAGGCAAAGATGACGCACGACTCTTTGGGGAGCCGGTCCCCATCCAGAAGGGGCCCAGCTGGGGCCTGGCTGCCAATGCCTGGAAGGCAATGGGGGTGAGGGACAGGGGTGGAAACCTAAGGCCTCAGAAAGTTGCTTGGTAACCTGGTGCCTGATGGGGACATCAAGAACTCCAAGATTCCTTCATCACATCCCCAGCCATCCTACATGTAAAGTCTTGGTTTGGGGAAAACCTCAGAGGAGATCAATTCAGTCCCCTTAAAGTGGACAACTGGGAATATGTCTTGTGCCCCATCACATGCCCGTAACAGAGCTGCTAGATTTAGCAAATAAAAATGCAGGACATCCAGTTAAATCTGAATTTCAGATAAACAATGAACAGTTTTTTAGTACGGCTCTAATTTTGCATGGGACATACCTCTACTGAAAAATTAATTTGCTGTTTACCTAAAATCCAAATATTGCATTGGATACAATTACACTAAAAATTACTCATGTATTTAAAATTCAAATATTGCACTGGATACTCAAACTAAAAAATGTATTTGTTGTTTACCTGAAATTCAAGTGTAACTGGATGTCCTGCATTTTATCTGGCAAAACCACTTCAGAAGTACTCCCGATCTCCTGGTGACCTACTCCACCCACTGCTCAGGTGGGGAACAGTCCCTTGCAGAAAGAATTTGCAAGATGCTGGTCTTGTCACAAATCTTGAAGCTGTCAGCAAGTGGCTACACTTCCTAAGCGTCCCTTCCCACATGCACCCAGGCACCCAAGTCCCCCACCAGGGCTGTACTCCCACTGAGAGCGCCCAGGGTGAAGAACGGGGGTCCAGCAATTTAAAAGGGATCAGAAAATGACTCCAAACAGAATCCATGGAAACTGCCCTGCCCCCACTGCAGGGAGCGACCCTCTCCTTGCCCCCAGTCCCCAGCTCCACGGGGGGGGGGGGGGGGGCAGGCCTCCCCACGGGGGATCTCCGGGCCCATCCCTCTGCCCAGTCCCCGCCTGGGCCTTGCTGCTCTTAATGAGCTCCGTGGGGACCCCGGCGCCCCATTCACCCAAGGGACGTGCCCTGAGTGCGGCCTAGATGGGAGGAGGTGGTTTGGGGGAGGGAGACAGAAAGGGCACAGAAAGGAGAGAAAGACACAGAGGTAGAAAGACAGACAGAAGGGAGAGAGAGTAAAGGAGAGGGGGGAGGGAGGGGAGGTGGACAGGGCCAGGAAGAAAGAGAGGAGAGACGGAGGGAAAGGAAACAGTGGAGATGGGGAGAACCGGAGAGAGACAGCTACAAAGACAGAAAAAAAATCAGGAAAGACACAGAGAGAGCCTGAGGGGACAGCGAGGCCTGGAAAAAAAGGAGGACTGTGTGGTGGAGGGCCCAGGTTAAGGAACAGAATCCCGGATCTCAAGGAAACCAGGTCCCTTCGGGGAAGCGTATTCCAGAGCCGTTACTGGCCGGGGAGTGGCGAAAAGGGGAGAGAGGGGAAAAGAGGGGAGGGCAGAAGAGGAGCTGGCCCAAGATTGGGAGGCGGAGGTGGCCAGTGGCCCGGGCAGGGGGGCTGCGCTGGGGGAGTGAAAGCAGCCGGGAAGCAGCCGTTGGGTCCAGATTTGTCCGGTACCCCAGGCGCCCTCACTCCCGCCTCCCTCCCCACGCCCCGGCTGGGTCGAGATTCCCCAAGATCGGATCCGGGGAGGAGCAAGGGGCTGAGGGGAGGGGGAGGAACAGGCTTTCTCTCTCCTTTTTTTTTTTTTTTCCTCTCAATTAGGCCGATTCAATGGAGCTAAAGAGCTCGTAAAATCATGAATAATTTACTCGTGATCTGTTATTAACCCATCGGGTTTCGAGCTCTTGTCGCTGGGACTGAACCTGTAATCAAATCTGACTTCGCCTCATTTTACTAAAGACGAGATTGTAGGTTCAATTGTCTAAATAATGGATTGGAATCAAATCAGTAATTACGCCGCCAGGCACACACACAAAAAGCTGGGGCTGGGGGAGGCCCGGGCGTCCGGCCGGTCCGCGCGGGACTCCCGCGGCCGTGGCTTACAAACCCCGGCGCAAAGTGCGCGGCCCGGGCCTCGTCCGCGCCCCGGCCCGCTGGCAACCCCGCTCAGGGGTTTCCTTCTGCCTCTGGGACCGGGGCTGCGCTCTCGGACCCGAGGGGCAGCCGGAGCAGGGCTGCCGCGGCCACCGCCCCGGAAGGACTTTCCGACCCTGCGGCCCCGCCGCTTTGGCTGCCCTTCCCCAGGCGGCGGGCTGGGCGCACCGACGGCCGTCCCTCCCCAGTCTGCCCGAGCTCGCCGCCCTGGAATAAGGTGCCGCCGCTCCGCCACCGGACTGGCCCACAGAGCGAAGAGCTTTGCAAGGGGTCGGTGTAGCTGGGCTCCCGGGTGTGGGACACTCACACCAGCAAGCTCGTGTCCTCAACGGTCAGAAACACGCACACACGCTCTTGCCCATACACACGACCCGCAGTGCACCCTCCACCCTCCACGGTGCCCTTTCCAGCCGCCCCACGGCCCACACTGCGGCCATTTCTCTCCTGCCCGGTGCGGGGAGAGGAGGAGAACGGCAGCGAGACCCGGGGAGGCCTGGCTGGGCCCGGCGCGGCCAGGCAGGCGCCCCCTTTCCCCAACCCGGCCCCGGGAGCCGCGAATACGCGAGCGGCGCGGCCACCGCCGCCGGCGCGCCGTGTGCGGTTTCTTCCCCCTGAGTCAAGGCCAGAGACGCGCGCCGGGAGAGAGAAAAAGACCGGAACAGAGAAACCCAGACAAAAACACACAGAGGGAGAGAGACAGAGAGAAAGGGGGATCGAGAGAGTTGAAAGGTAAAAAAGAGAGAAGGGTCAAAGAAAAACAAAAAACAAAAACCGAGGAGATGGCATGGGTGGGGAATGCCTTGCAGTGGTGCCAGATCCCTTGAAACTCAGCCTCCAGTCACATCTTTTCGCTCGGTGCCGCCGGACCTCGCCAGCGAAGGCGGCAGAGCAGCAAGAAGCACAAATAAATTTCTGAAACTCTTCTGCCTTTCAATTCCAAACCCAGTTGCAAACCTGCCTACCTAGAAAAACATGATCCCACTCCCCACGCGCTCTGCGGCCGAGTCAGCCTGCTGCTTCCTACTGGGGGCCGACCCCATTTGATAAATAGACGTGGCTTTGTTTGTGGGGGGGGGACCCGGCCTGGACCCGATTTAGTTTATTTTCAGGGTGCTGAGAGATGAAGGATGGAAGTTTTTGAGAGCCGGCATCTCCGGCAACCTTCGACAAATCTTTAATCTGCCGCCACAGACCTGTCTGCGGCCACTTCACCATTTACCAGACTGGGGGCTGCATTTTCCTCCCAACTCCACATACTGAGACACATACACCCATCCATCTTCCAACAAGCAACTTCGCTGGATCGAACAGGGGACAACCCCCACCCCACCCTGCCCCTGGCTGAATTTTCCTCCCCAGCCAGCTCAGATTTTTAAAGATCAAAATAACCCTGACTTCCCCACGCTGCCCTCTCCCCCCAATCCTGGGTTTTTGTTTTGTTTTGTTTCCACTTGCGCATTAGACTAAGGGGAAAAGGAGGAAGAAAACAAAATCCCGGAATCCGATTCTGTCGCAAACGAAAGAAAGAAAATAATTGCAAATAAACTCTATCTAGTTCAGAAGCCCGGGGAGTCATAAACCTTTCCCGGCCTTGCAGACGTCGGGCAGATGTTGACGGTTCAATTTGCCGGGCCCCAGAACCTCCACAGCTGTCCAGAGCAGCAGGGAGGGGTGCGGGAGGGGGCAGAGCCTCTCCTGGAAAGGCTTGGGGTTCTGAGATGCCGGAAATGTGAAACGAGCCCTCCACCCGACTCCGTGAGAGGCCAGGCCTACTCCGGTCTTCTCATCCCCGGGCGCCGGCCTCCAAGGGTCGCCGCTCTCATCCCAGCACCCCGCTGGCGCCCAGAACTCCAAGGAAGGAGCCCGGGGAAAACTGAGACCTGGCGGAGCAAGAGGATCCCCCCGGGCACAGTGACCTGCTCTTGTTCATAAGGGTCCTGGGCCCAAGTTTCCGGAGCCTGCTGCCCTCAGTACATTTCACCTGACAGGCCCAACGCCAGGCCCAGCAAGTTACCCCAGGCCACCACCAGTCCTTTCTCTTGGGACCGTCGCTGCCCTGCCTCCTTCATCCATCGCCCCAGCTCCCTGTCCTCAGCCCTGCCAACCCAGAGCCTGTTTGGTGCCGGCTCCTCCTTGCTTTCTCTATCCTCAGGCTTTCTGACCAACAAAGTGGGGGAAAGGCCCAAACCAAAAAACTGCCTCTAAAAATTTTCTCAGCGACGAGGCCCTGCACCGGGGTCAGCAAGACTCTAATGCACCTTCTCCTTCCACCCCAGCCAAGTGTGCGGAGGCTGGAGCCAAGGAGCCTAAACGTCCCTTCTGCTAGGTCCTGTGGCACCTAGGGTCTGGGGAATCTAAGGACTAGAGTACCCAGAGTGATATATACATATGCGTATCAAACTGAGATTCACTCCGGCTTCAGGCGGTGGTCAGCCACGCACTTTCCCCCAACCCGACGGGGGCGCTCCGTGCGCCTCGAACTCACCAGCGTTGTAGGCCGCCAGATCCGCCCCGGGGCCGGGGCTCTTGCGCTTCCTCGGCCGCCCCTTCTGCACCGTGCCCACGCCATTGTAGTAGGGAAGACCCAGCGGATTGGCCCCGGCTGCGCCCAGCCCGGCGCTCTTGGCCGCCGCCGCTGCGGCCGCCGCCGCCGCCACGTCGGCGTGGTTGAAGTGCGCGGGGTACTCGCCCTGCAGCAGCGCTTCGAAGTGCAAGCGGCAGTAGACCAGGCTGTCCTTCATGCCGAAGTGGTCACCCGTGGTCAGCATCTTGTTACACGTGGTGCATGTGAAGCAGTTGAGGTGATAAACCAAGTCCCGAGCGCGCATCACCATCTCCGAGGCCGAGATGCCCAGGTGGCAGCGGGCACAGCGCTGCACAGAGAACCGCCTGTAGGGACCATGGAGGGAGGGACTGTGGGGACACACGGTTGGGTACCCCCCATATCCCTCCTCCAGGTGCCGCTGCTGCCACGGGGGGAGATCTACTCCTTAAAATGGGAACCAGTCTTAAGTTGGAGGATGGGGAAAGAGGGAACTAGATTTTGGCCCAGGTCTTGTCCTACCCTAAAATACAGTTTCCCTTAAGCATATGTATGTCCACAATGCTTCGACCTTACCCAGAGTCTGGGCAAGCCCCAGGAAAGCCTTTGCTTGGGAACGCAGGGAGAGGGGGACTACCCACTTACCCTTTCTCAACCTTTACCCCTGCCCTCCATACCGGTACCTGACAATCCTACAGACTTTTGTAATTTGGCAGGGGGGAGGGGGGAACAGAGACAGGGAAAAAGAGAGAGGGGAAGGGAGAAAGAAGAGGAAGAGAGAGAGAGAGAGAGAGAGAGAGAGAGAGAGAGAAAGAAGGAATATAAACAGACCCTAACCCTAAACCAGAGGGGAGAAACAAGAAATTTGCAGCCTGTTAGTGACTCTGGCTCTTTAACCCTACAGGCAGCTTTCACCCCCATCTCCACGAAAGACCCGGAAACGCACCCAACTGATCCCCCAGCTCTCCCTCCAACTTTGTCGCACACCAGCCCAGGCTGCCTGGGCTTGGGGTGGGGGGGAGGTGGTGCTGCCTGTTTCTGTTCTCTCTGCTTGACCCAAGAAACTTCAAAGGGAGAGGGGTGCAAAGACCCCCCCCCCTCCAACCCAAGCTTATTTATGGTCTAAGCTCAGAAGAGAGCCCTTTACTCTGGGTCCCTATAGTTCTCAGACCTTTCCAGGAGTTCCCTCAAATTCCTGTTTGAAAAGGTTGTCACCCCATTTGTACTGGCTTGGAGAAGGGGGGACCCAGGTGGGGAACCCTCCCTTGGGACTGGAGGCCAATAAGACCGGGTCAGATTGTGTCTGAGAATAGGGGGTCCTGGGGGGCAGAGGGTCCTGAGTTGGGGGTACCTGTAGTAGTCTTCCTTGCAGTAGATGCTCCCATCCTTGCTGAAACAGGTGAGCTCCGACTCCAGGTTGAGCTTGCACTCACAGCACTTGAGGCAGCGCATGTGCCACTGCTTGTCCACCGCCAGCAGGTAGTAGCGGTCTGAGATCTTGCCCCCGCAGCCAGCGCACAGCGCGGCTCGGTCACTGCTGATGGACGGCATGGTCTGCGGAGGGAGGGAGGCGGGAGACCGCAGCGCCTGCGTCAGCCTGCGACTTCACCACCGCTTGGAAACGGGCACCCTCAGCTCCCCCCCCGGTTGCTCCGGCTAGCCCTAAACCCGGAGAGGGCCGCCGGGGTGTGCGGTGGCTTCCTCGTCCCCAAAAGGCCCATAGTGAGGAGGCTCAGAACCCAGGCCCGCCCACACAGCCCAAGCCGGCCACAGGCCCAGGCCTGGCTGCTGGCCTGGACGGATCTCCCTCCTTAGTTCTCCCCCTTCCTGCCCCCTCTGCCCTTTTCCCAGAAAGGCTTAGGCTGTGTTTGAGGGCTGGGGCAGCAGTGGCTACTCCAGTCAAGCCCTGCAAAAGCTCTCTCAAAACTGTTTCTTAAAGGAGCCACTCTGCTGGGCCCCAGGAAAAGGGGTAAGATGACCATTAAAAGTCCCCCTCTCTCTACACAGACTCCTCTCCTCTCAGGAGACACACAGAGTTCCTGGCCCCGAGCCCCAGTGATCTCTGGATCCGTATGCCAAAGGTTTAGGCCAGGACAGGTCGCAGCCACGTCTGCCCCTCCACTACCTTGGCCACACTGGCTGGGGCCCTCTTGGGTTCTGGGAGATGGTGAGTGGAGTGCAGAGGCACCCTCAAAGTCTCCGAGTGCAGGACAGAATGAGAGTTTAATCCAGGAAGAAGAACTCAGAAGCCGGAGGCACTGAGGCTGCTGCCCTTGCTTTCCAAGTGGAGAGGCTTCCCTCCTGCTCCCCACCTCCTCGGCCTGGCCTCTAAAGGTCACTTCTGGGCCCAACTTGGATAGCGACTGCTTGCCTGGCCCTCTGGGAGGTCTGAGGTGAGGAACTGGCTATTTGGAGCTGGGCTGGCAAAGCCAGGTGTGGAGATCCAAATGGACTCCCCTTCCACAAGAGCCAGGCCAGGGCCTGAAGTCCCAGCCCTGGCCTGGCCTGGCCAGGTCGGCCGGCCAGGAGGCCAGGGGCGTGATCAACGAAAAGCACTGGCCCAGAAGACTTGGACCCCTGAAATTGTGCTGGGGAGGGAACTCCGATTGCCAGGAGGCGGGACGCGACTGGCCCACGCCGGCTGGAGCCCCAGTGCTCCCGTTTGGTTCGCCTTTCCTAGCGCCGCAGGCGGCGCCGCCAGCAGCTACAGCCGAGTAGTGGAGGGGAACGCGGAGCTGGCGACCAGAGGGGCCCGGTGTAGTGAGAAGAGGGCCATCCCGGGACGCGGGTAGGACTTCGCTCCCACTTCGGGAGAAATGCTCTCTTGCACCCTCGGGGTCTGAAATTTCGGTTTAAACCTTGTTTCCCTCCTCCGCCCCAGCAGCCGGGTTTCCCCCGAGCCGGGAGCTACGGGCCTTGCATCCTGTCCGCGGATCCCCAGCGCCCAGTCCCGTGCGGCACGAAGGACGCTCCCCAAAGTGCCCCCAAACTTCGGAGAGCAGAAGCGCGGACCGACCCGGCCCCGTCCCAGCTTTCAGCCCCGACCCCGCAGCCGTGCGCCTACCGTCTCCGTGTCGCCGCGGTCGATGGCGGAGCTGATGGCGGGAGCCTCGCTCTTGGCCCTGCGGTCCATCTCGTCGATGACCCCGTGCACCTCGGGGCCCGACAGACTGTGGAACAGCATCGCGGCGGGACCGGCGGGGCCGGGGGCGCGGCTCCTCCGCGGGAGGGCTTGCCCCCCGCCTCAGCTGCCTGGCGCTCCCGGCGCTAACGGGCCCGGTGCATCGCCACCGCGGCCCCGGCCCCGCCCGAGCTCGGCTGCGCCCCCAGGCCGGGCTCCGGGCCCCGGGCGCCCGCGGGCCAGGACGCCTCCCGCCGAGGCGCAGGGGCAGCTACATCGCGGGGCGCCTGGGCGGCGGCGCCAAAGCCAGGGTCACAAGGGCAAGGGGCGGGGGGGGGGGCGGGAAGGGGGAAGCCGAGGGCAGAGGTCGGCGCCCGCCGCGGGCGCTTTCACGCCGCGGGCATCGCCCGCCCGGCTTCAGCGCCCCGGGCGCAAAGCAGGAGCGCAAACTCTGCCCGAGGCGGCGACGGCTGCGGTCGGGGCTCACTCGGGAACAGCTAGGTGCCCGCGGCGGCCCAGCTGCCTGGACCTCTCCCCTCCCTGGGGTGTGCCCCCAGCCCTAGGCGACCCGCTTAGGCGCTGGGTCGGCGACTGTAGTACGGGTTTCTCCGAAGCCAGCGAGCCGAGCCGAGACACCAAGAGAATTGAAGAGGAGGAGGAAGAGGAGGAGGAGGAGGTGGTGGTGGTGATGGTGGTGGTGGTGGTGGTGGTGGTGGTGGTGGTGGTGGTGGTGGAGGAGGAGGAGGAGGAGGAGGAGGAGGAGGAGGAGGAGGAGGAGGAGAAAAAGGAGGAGGAGCAGAGTGGGAGGTGGAGCCGCCGACCGCGGGCCCAGCCGCGCGCAATGCTCTCCAAGAGCGCGCCGAGCCCAGCCCCGGCTCTGCAGTCCGCGCCAGCCAAGCGTCCGCGCCTTTTCTACAGCCGCGCCTTACATCACGTCCTGCCGCCGCGCCATTGGCCGCCCAGCACCCCGGGCCCTGGCAGCGCGTGCTCCGGGAAGGCGGGAGACCCGAGAGGGAGGGGAGAAGCAGGAGGAGGAGAAGAGCGACGAGATGGTGGGAGCTGGTGGGCAAGGCTGGAGGGAGGGGGCGGGAGGAAGGGAGGGAGGAGGGTGAGCGCGGGGTTTGGAGTTTTTAAGCTACGAACAGTTTCCTGCGATTCTTTGGGACGGAAAATTAAACCCTCTCTCCCCGCCGTCTCCATCCTAAGAAGGCGCAGCCAGAGGATGCTTGAGGAGCTCTCACTCGGGTCTCCCCTCGGCCCAGAGCCGCCGCCTCGGGCACCGGCTGGGGAGGCTTGGGAAGGCAAGCCTGGGGCAGAGCTGCAGGAGCCTTCGGCTGCTTCCCGCGGAGCTCAGCCTTCGGCCCAGGCTCCGCGCTGCGGGTTGCGGGCGGCGGCGCAGGCCTCCTGAGGACCGGGCTGAGCCAGAGCGGCAAGAGCGAGCGGGAGCTGTTAAGACTCCGGGGAGAGGAGGGCCAGCCGGAATAGCCTCGCTCCAAGCAAGCTAGGGCCCACTTTATGGGAGCGTGTAGCTCATTCCTGCACTTCCCTGTCCCTCTGCAGCCTGGAAGAGTGGACGGGCGCATGGCTTTAGGGACTAGGAAAGGAATAGGTTCGAATCCCAGTTCTGCCATTTACGTGCAATGTAACCTTAGGCAAGTAACTTAACTTCCTTTAGCCTGTTTCTGATCTTTCCACCGAGGGCCAAGACAGCACCCTCCATACAGATGTAATGAAAAAAAAAAAAAAAAAAGATCATGGATTTAAAGTACCTAGAATACAGTAGGCACTCACCAAACTTTCATCACTCCCTCTTTTCTTTTTCCATCTCCCCCTATTAAAAACTTTCCTACTGCAACATACATTCAGCGTTGCTGAGGTTCCTAAAGACCACAGGCCCATCCTCTGCTGGCTGGTTGCATCATGCCACAGACCCAGCTGTTGACAGACGTCCACCCTGCCACCTGACTGCACCACTTCTCCAAGATCAACAACCCGGCCTGTGGGTAAATCTCAACTGCCACCCCAGCCCCCAGAGTTCAGGCTCAACCTAGAGTCTCTTGGGGACTCAAGGATGACACCTCGGTGTGTGGTGAAGCTGAGATTTAGAAGATAAAAAGTGACTGTGGGGAAAAACTCAGTGAGCAAGTCAGTGACAGAGTCCCATTTTCTGGGTCTGCTTTGGAGGCGGGTCAGTCTGATCTGTGCGGTTCATCTTACAGGGCAGAGATTGGGGGGGGGGGCACAAAGTCCTACCTTCTACCTACCGGACGTAACTTTCAAATATAAATATATGTGTGCTTGTACTGCCCAAGCACATACATCAAGTGTAAGTGTCCAGTGCCAGGCGGGAGGATGCACTTGTAAACGGGTAAATTGCATGTTATACATGCAATTGCATGTTCAGACAATACTACCTAAATCACTGCGTGCGCTTCTCCGAGGCCACGTTTTGCATATTTGAAAAAACTCCTTAAGTTACAAGTATGTGTGTACACGCTGCACATGCACAGATGCCCCAATGCGACGGAAGGACCATCAACCCAAAGACGCGCGCGTGCGCGAGTGTTCACACAGACGTGTGCCTTGGCGCCTGCACACGGCCCGCGCCCAGGCACGCGGACGCCTACACGTACACACAGGCATGTTTTACCGACGCATCTGGGGCACTTTCTTTCAAAGAAAGTAAGGAATGAAAACCTAATCTGGGAGTCACAGGGGTTCATCTGGAGGTCGCCCAAAGGGTAGAAAAAATTGTAACAACGCTGGAGAGGGTGTCCTTGGTGCAGCTCCGCGCCCAGGCTAGATGGATACAATACGCTTTCGAGAATTCTAGGGGCTGCTTTAGGAGGAGGGGGGCGGGTGGGGGAGGAGGAGCACTCGGCAACTCTTGCCGCGGGCTTCTCAAGAAACAGGGAAACGCACCCTGCGGCTCTTCATTCCCCCCCCCCCCACAAATGTAAGTACACGATTTTACCGCCTGTCCGACCTGCAGCCCACGCCCATCCCTGACCGACCCCAAATTCCCTGGCAGTCAAGATTCCCGCCGGTGCGCCCGCTTAAGCATCCCTAGGTGTCAGGCTGGGACGCGCCCGGGTCCGCTAGAGATTCAAAAGCATCTCCCGCCGCGGGGTGGGATCTGGGTGCCCTAGCCCTGGGCTCAGAGGCGGGTAACTTTGCTAATCTCCCCCAGCGGCGGGGCAGGGGGGGGGGGACGTCGCACAACCGCTGAGCCCTGTCCGTGAAGACTAAACAAGGAAAGGAACAGGCTGTAAACACACATCCTGACACGTGAGTGACATTTACACGGTTCGAGAAGCCGCAGCCGAGGGGAAGGCAGGGGGTAGGGGGAGCAGGTAAAAGTAATATTCCGAGGCGTCGGAAACGGCGACCCCTCGACGCCCCTCCCCCAGATAGGGAAAAAGAATCCCTAAATCCCCAGAACCTGCCTTTTGTGGGAGGTGACAGGTGAACGGGATTCAGGTCTGGCTACTCACGCCGCTGCCTACCTCCCCACCATCTGCTTCCTCGCAGACAAGCAGACCCGGCGCATAATGAGGTAGCAGCCTCCAGCCGGCCACCGTGACTAACTCAGAACAAAAGCGCTCCCTCCACGCCTCTTCCAACAAAGGGGCCACCAGCCCCGGCGCTCCCCGAAGGCTGCGGGGCTCCCGGCTGCCGGCTGCGGAGCTGCCGCGCGCAAACTTCCCGGGGCTCCCGGGGCTGCCGGCGCCACGGAGCCTGGGCCGCGGAGGGAGGAAGCACATGCGGCCCAGAGAAAGTGAGGCCGGGCGGGGCGGGGGACGAGGGGGTGGGATCCGGGGAGCCGCGGAAGGAGGGTGATTGATCAGTGCGCTGTTCCCGGCGCTCGGTCCCGTTATTAGAGGCGGCCAAAGCAGGGCCACGCAATAACCTCCGAATCGCCAACTAATTGACGCTGCAGGCAACTACTTCATTGTGCGCGCTGGTTTTATGTCTTCATAGCCGGTGATTGACAAGGTGTAATTAGTCATCTCACTCGGTGATAAACATGGGCACCCTCCTCCCGCGGCATCAGGCCGTGTGTACCAGCAGAGGAAGCGATAGTTGACGCTGATATACCATTAAATCAAAATGAAGACGTTCAGAAGTGTGTGTTTGCTGTGACGCTCTGATGGTTTATTTCTCAAATACGGCACCAACAGATTTACTTGATTTGCAAGTTAACTACAACATTAACTGGTTTTATTTATTTTGCCTCTTCCTTCCTCTTCCTAGGCAGGGATGTTGCTCTTGGAGAATGTGAAGACAGTTTGCTTCTTGACAAGCGAGCGAGCGGGCGCCCAGATTTTTGCAGCCTCTCCGAGAGTCTCCCCCGAGGGAAAGGCAGGCAGAGAAATCGCCGGATTTGGGAGTCACTAGGGAAGGATTCCGCGCGGAGGGAGCCGCCCTCCTTGGCCCCAGACCGGCTGCCTAGGGCCCCCCCTTTGGGCACTGCCAGTGGATGACCTGAAACTCTGAGGATGGTCTTGGGGATTGGGGTCGGGGAAGCCTCTCGGATAATAACTGCAAATAGAAAAAGAGGCAAAAACAATTTCTTCTCTGCCTTGAAGCAGAAAGGACTGTGTTCTTAAAGCTGCTGGTTGCAGTCACAAGGCCAGTTGCCTGCCTCCGTTGCCTGCGTCAAGTGTAATGTCGCCGGTTTTTCCAGTAGCACCATTCAACAAATTATATTCCTTGCTCCCGGGAGTGGGTCCTGCTTAGGGGAGTGCGCGTGTGTGTGCGTGTGTGTGTGTGTGTGTGTGTGTGTGTGTCCCTCTACAGTGAGGCTGCTGTTAGAAGTGCTGGTTACTCCTTCCAGAAACCTGAAGGTTTAAATTTTAAAAGAAGAGGGAGCATTGCTCCCTGGGATTGCTATAGTCTGTCTTGACCCTAATTCTGGTTAGAGAATGGCAGGGACTGAACAAAGCCACCAACATCTGAAAGTCCACTTCGAAGGTATCACACTAGCCCCCAGGATCCGCTCCCCACCCCCCTGCCGCCCTCCAGTGGGGTAGGCTTCCTGCACTTTCCCCTTTCTAACCTCTGTCTCCTGTTTATACAGCAGAGGGATTAATGGTGGTTCTTTGCCACTGCGCAGGAATGTGGGGTTGTGGACATCTTCAAGAAAAGATGGGGTGAGGCCAAGTCACAGGGATGGCAGAAAAGCCCCGTATCTTCAACAAGGATTCCCCCCTCCCTTCCCAGGCCTGTGGGCCTCCTTCAGCAAAGAGGGGGAGTGTTTTATATTGATGTGAGAGGCTGTCAGTCAGCAGCAAATCAGCTCAGGCATGGCTACCTCTTTATGAAATCAGCTCATTGCCTTGGTCACACCTTAGAGAAAATCCGGTGGTCGCCGCTATCGATAATAAAAACTGGTGGGGCCTTAGTTGTTTCCAAGAAGAACCTCATGTCTGTGGACAGATAAATGCCCATCTCAGGCAGAGAAAGCCCAATTCTTCCTTCCCTTCTCCCTGCAGCGATCTGAACAATTCCGAAACCGCCTCCCTGGGCGTCAGCTGAGCAGGTTGGGGAACTAACCAGGGCCCTCTCTCTAGGGCCCTGTTAAATGCACAGAACTTAAAATGAAACACGAAGTGTGAATTTCAGGTTTGAACATGATGCATCAGGATACGTGGAGGCTGGCAGCCCCTTTCCTCCCTCCTGCATTTCGGTAGCAGGTATTAATATTGTATTAAATGTTATGAGGAAGTAAGGGCTGCAGAGAGGAATATGCTCAGATGCAATTTTGTCAAGGTTTTTATCTGTGATTATGATTCCAGATGTAGAAACTCCCGGAGGAGGGAAATGAGGGGCTGCTGGCATGTGACATGTGTTTTAAGGTGTTTGGCAGTGTTTCTCAAAGTGGTGACAAAATGTTCAATTTTATTACAGCGAATCGGTAAAAAAAATATGAATACTAGGTCAGAGACGGTTCACCCCAGCAAACGGATTTACCCTTATTGATTTGGGTGGGGAAAGTTTGTATCTGGGTCCTGCTTAAATCACATTGTCAACAATGTAAATCTGTCATATCAGATTATTTTTAAAGAACACTTGTAACAAAATACACAATAGCTGATTGTATCTCCCCCACCTACTAATTTCCATGCAAAGATGTAGATTGCCCTGGGCTGGGGCACACATACACACACACACAGTAAATATTGCAACAAGATGGTCATTTTTTTTTTTTCAGCTGGTATAACTACAGCCATTCCTTGAGGGTAATTTCTTTTTAATCTAACCCAGAATATGACCCAGTCCTAGAGGGGCCATTTTGCTAATCTCACTGCCTTTTAGGTTGAAACACAAATAAACGGCAATAAATTTCTTCACACAGGGAACCACGTTTTGCTGAAAGGAAAATCAGGAAGACTTTGTGTGAAAAAAAGGGGGATGGGGGAGGAAGAAGCTGAACTCTCGACTAGCTGGCAACTCTTGTATCTACATGCATGCCCTGGAGACTGGGAGTATTTCCCACCACAGTCTTTTTTAATTTAGAGGCATCTCTGCCATCCCTCTCTGACAGCAGGATACCCCTAAACTCTTTCTAAGCGAAGGTTTCCCCATAAACATTTTATGAGCTTTACATACACTAATCGACGCGGGTGCCCAGCCAGCACTGACCATACCAGGGAATGGGTTTGGTAAACATTTCCAGAGAACAAAAAGAGGGGTTTTTGGCTAAAGATGCTGGACTTGGCTCCTCCTTGGGTCCCCAGTCATAGGATGAGAGTCTCTACACACTCGCTGTAGGCATTGTTGTATAGATCACCCTGTGTCTAGCAGACCCAGTACGTTTCTCAGCCCAGTTCACGAAGAAACCCACACATAGCGCCAGCGTCTACTTAATTTAGGCTAAAGAATGTTGATTTTGGCTTCCCAGCCACTGGCACTATTTTACCATCACAAAACATTCTAGGCTCCTAGAAGAAATTGAACCTTCCTTCGAGGTAAGAAGGTTCCTCTTCTGTGAGGTGATGTAGGATGTACATTTCTGAGGGGAGCAGTAAGGTTGCAGGAAGGGAAAATGCTCACTGTGGCCACTATCTCTCACCCTGAACTTCCGGCAGAACCTTTCCCCTACCCCAGCCCAACTTCCCACTGGACCCATTAGCAAATCTCTACTGCTATTTGGGAAGCTGGCATTGTCTCTTTAGGCGAGGAACAGTCATTTCCCACATGTTTCAGCTGAAGCCCAGCCCCTCATGCCTCCCCCCCCCCATTTTTATTCTTCCATTAATTAAAACAACTAATGTCCCATCGATTATCTTTGCGTGAATGAAAATCATTATGGGCCCTTGCAGGTATACCGGAAATTCTGTTTGCTTAAGTATTCACACTTTGATTTCCAATAGACTCATTTTCTCAGGCATAAAGAAATTCAAACAAAACAAAACAAAACAAAACAAAACAAAAACAAAAACAAAATCTCCTGACACTTTGCAATAAGGCAGGAAGACTAGTAGTAACAAGCTTGTGTTGATCTCTTACTAGAAGTGTTCAGATGGCCCCCGTTTTAGAGCTGAATTATACTACCTGGTAAAGGATTCTAGACAGTTAAAGCAAACATTGATAGGTCATCAGACACAGGTTTTGAATTTGTGCTTGTGTTGAGTCAGATGAGCTGATCCAAATTCACTTTTACATTACTGTGCTAGTCAAAAGTAAAAAAAAAAAAAAAAAAAACAGGGATAAAAAAAACAAGGACAAGGCAGGGGACAATCAGCTCTATTTGGAATTTCTCATCTACTTGGCCATTTCAGCTTGTATCTCCATTTCTGGGGGCTGCCATAATTAGAGCAATCTATTTTGCATTTACTTCTCTTTGCAAGCACTACATTATTCACTCTTTCCTGTGCTTATTAAACAGTGCCACCTGCACCAAATTCAACAAAGCTCTTCCATCAGTCAACCCAGCTAAGGATCCCGGACCATATATTATCATTAATTGAGGCTCAATTGAATAGTTGACGATAGAGGCATGAGTAAAAGCAACACATTTTCTAGGACCTGTTTATAAAAATATTTTAAGCAAAAAGTAAAAAACAAAAAACCCCCACACATTTATTCTCCAAATTGTTATCTTTTATAAACTCATTTCATTCTCTCTGTACAGTAATTCAAGTAGCAATTAGCAAGTCTTTTAATTAATGAACTATTCCCTGTAAGTCACCAAGGTGCCTCCAGTACAAATGTCCTCCTTCACAAGGTACTAGCAAATGCAGTCAATATTTTGTCACCCAAAGCCTTCGAAGCTGACCGCCTCGATTGTCCTAAAGCTATAAAAAGAATCTGAAGACTCAGAGACAAGGCTGGGAAGCAGAAGACAATTTTCAGTAAACCAACCATGGATAGTCTGAATCCAGAGAAGGAGTGGCAGAAGGAAGGGGACCATCAGAGAGGAGAAGCAGAAAATGAATGTAGGTAGGTATCAGTGGTTAAAGAAAGACACAGAAAGTTTTGTGCAGAGATGGGACCACCTCGGCTCCAGCTATGCTATAACAAACTCTCCATCTAAATGCTGATGATTTACACATTTTTAAGAGCCTCAAACCTCACTATGCCTTGTTCTTTAAAAAGCGTCCTGCTTTGTTCAAAATACTGCTTATCTTTGGCATTGTCAACAGCTCTGCATCTGGGAGAGATTAATTAAGTGATAGGTCAGACACAATGAGGTGAAAGGGCATGTCCACCCAATCAGGACTGATTCATCCATTTCTTGGTGGATCAACTTTTTTGAGGGATGCCAATTTCAGTTCTATTTCCAGGGAGGATTTATCAATAGGAATGCCTGAGCTCCCCCAGTGAGCGGCTCTTAGCTGGAAAAGATTTTTCTGCAGATAGAGAAATCTAAAATCTACACTCTGTCTTTTTAAGATGTGAAACCAAAACCTAACCATAAATTGTATGCTTAAGTTTCACTGATCTGGGTGAAGGCTGATTTTCTTGAGCATGATCCTTCTATAAAATAGCTAATTGGATGATTGCAAATAAGATTGCCAAGCAACTCAATCAAAAAAATGAAAAGTTTGCTCTCTCTCCTCCCCCTTCCCAACTATTTCTTATTACCCCTTCCTTCCAAAGTCCACTTTTAAATTCTAGAAGGCAAAAGGAGAGAAAGAGATGTGAAAGAGAGTAGGAGAGGAGGAGAGAGGGGAAAAGAATGAAAGGGAAAGGTTTTCTAGAGGTCGACTGATTTTTTTTAGACCAATTAGAGGTTATCTTTAAATCTCTATCCCTCCACCCCTTCCACACCTTTCTAAATAGATCTTTAGATTAGCGAGAAATTAGTTAATTGGAAAGGACTTGTGGCCAGTTCACCCTGTTCCTAACCAAAAAGGTTTTAAGGACCTTAGACTCCACTCCCAGAAATGACACCTTCTCCATCTCTTTAATAGCACATCAGTCTGGAGCAAAATTGTGGCTACCAGTGTGTGTGTGTTTGTGTGTGTGTGTGTGTGTGTGTGTGTGTGTGTGTGTGTGTGTGAGAGAGAGAGAGAGAGAGAGAGAGAGAGAGAGAGAGAGAAGGAAGTATACTCCCAGTCTGTGAATAAGCCTCAAATAAAGTGACTGTTTTGGGTAGACTCCCCCCCAAAACACTTGGAATATCGTCACCCTATTTGTGAACACCATTTCAAATGAAGTTCACATTTTCCAAAGTACTTGGGGGGGCAGTTAAACAATGGTTTGTGTTTTTTGTAACTGACCAGCTATTTCTACTTCTCCAAAGAAATGCAGAATGCCAGTTTTTGTAACTATCCAATTCTTAAAATCATCTGGGATCCATCTATATTTATAAAACCGAGCAGAAATACTTAACAGCCTGATCAATAGCCATTGACCGTCAGTGCACCCCACACCCTAACATGCACAGCTTGATCATGTATATTTGATCATCAAAAAATTCAAAGCATCTTGCAGCACTGTATCAAGCTTCCCATAAAATAGCCTGCCTTTTTCTGTGGTCTTGAAAAGAGTGTGAGCTTCTCTCTCTTCTGCATTCATCTATCTATCTATCCATCTATTTACACACACACACACACACACACAGGCACACACACACACGCCCCTCCCTTCTGGAGAATTTATTGCTCATATATTTGATGAAGAACAAGGTAATTAACTGCGAGGCTGTACATCTGGGTGGCACTTCATATCCATTGCAATAATAAAACACTTTTTTCCCTTTTTAGCAGAAGAAAGGCTAGTCCTGCCCACAGATTCAGAGGACCCCAGAGTCTCCGTCTGCAAAGCCTCCTTGTTATAAATCCTGCCTCCCTCTTAAGTGATGGCACGCACAATTGCACCAAGGGGCACTAAGTTTATCTGTGCAAAAGCATCATTGGGGAAGCTTGTCCCTTCTCAGACCTTCAGCATCAGCTTGTGAGGGTTTGAAATAGACGTGGCTGGCTCCTCTGTCCTCAGTCTGCTTGGCAGCAAACAGGGACAAGAGTCCAAAGGGTCTGTCTTGCAAAGGGCCACAAGTAGAAGAGGTGTATTTTGGGATCTCAAGGGCTGATGTCCTGAGCATGTGCCAGTAACCTCCAGTACCCCCAAAAAGGACCTAGCCCTGCAGACTCTTCTGATATTCAGGGGTCAGAAGGCTGGTTCTAAGTTTCTCCATAAGGTATGCCCGATCTGTCCAAGCTGCTCCAAGGGTCCAGCCCAGGAATACCAGCTGGCAAGCCTGCTCCAAGGCTACAGCACAGTCATCTAACCCCAGCTCCAGAGATCACCCTCACCCCCCTCTCCCAGCCAGTGAAACATATTACCTGCAGAACCTCCCATTTCGGGAGTCCCCTGCTCTGTATTCCGAACCGTGCCCGGGACAAATTTCTTGGGGCCCTTCCTTCTAAAAGCAGCAGCATCTGGGCTGAGGCTCCCTCCTTTATATGGGGGGGGGGAGACTTCATATGATAATACGTGTAATATGATATGGAATGACAGAATGCATGACAGTTGCCCATAATACGGAGAAGTCAGTCAAAGGACAGAGGGGACATTTGGATAATTACCATCCATTGGCTAGTCAATCACGCGAACAGAGAGAAACTGCACAAAACCCACAATGGAGTTGGGAAACAAAAGAGACCCGAGCCAGACTCAGGATTAACCGGTCTAAAGCGATCTAAATGCTTTTGTATCTGAAGAACTGAGGCTCCCCAGTTACCCCCCCTTCCCAATCCCAGGGAACTAATTGCGGGGATCAGAGTTAAAGCTCTCTCTCTCCTTTCCCCATTCTCTTTGTAGACTGCTCAACACGCAGAAAAAAAAAAAAATGATTTCTCTCTCTGTGTTCATTAAACTATTTTAAAGTTAAAGGGATGGGGGAGGGAGGCTCGATGTGGCCCCTCAGCCCAGAGGCTGGGATTCTTCAGCCTTCGAAGGGGCTGGGACAGTCTCCTTGCCCTCAATTCTTTGTTTCGGGGTAAAGTCTTCCCTCCCTGCCCCTGGAAACAAATGCCCTGTTCACTGGGGAAGTTGCCCTTTGCCTGGAGGCTAACATGGATGGCTGGTACCCTGCTTTGGGTGATGAGTCCCCATAACTGGCCCCTGCACCAGAAAAACACAAGGTCCAACCCCTGGCCGAAACCTCAAATTGAGTCTGCACACTCAGAATTAAGTGGGCTAAAAAGGTGACAGAGAAGGGGATCTAGGCTTCAAAATGGGAGAGTGAGACAGAAGACGGTTGTAAATTGTAAGAGAGAACTTCCTTATAAACTGGGGAGTGAGAAAGAGGAAGAAAATCCTAAATCGGAGCAGGGAGAGAATACGCTTAATTGGGGAAAGAAACGAGGAGTCTCTTTCTGCCGGAGAAAGAGAGAGGCAAAGAGTTGAATCCTCAAAAGAGACACAGGAAAACGGTCCCATAAATTTTTAGAGACACAGAGATGAAGGCGAGAGAGGATGAGGATTCCTTGAAAGATAAACGACAAGAACAGAGATCTCTGTCCCCGAGAGCAAGACCCCCCACCCCCACCCCCACCCCCTCGCCCCCGATCCCAGGACGGAAGGACGGGTAACTACCTCACCCATTTCCCACCACGTCCTCCCTGTGCAATTCTAACTCGTCCAAAGCCCTCCCGGCCCCGGCGGGGCTCTCGCGCGTCCCCGGCTCGGTGGCAGAGGTAGCTCCGGGTCAGAGTCCGCGGGTGCCCTCTGGGCCCCTGCGCGCGCCGCCCCCATCCCCACTCCCGCGCAGCCCCCAGACTCCTGGGGCGAGCCTCGGCGCCTCCTTACCTTTCCGAGTCCTCCGCAGCGGGTGTGGCCGGCTCTGCGGGCGGCCCCGGGCCAGGGCCGGGGGGCAGGGGGCGGGAGCGCCGGGCTGGGGGGGAGCGGCAGGGTGAGAGCTGGGGGGGCTGGCACGGTGCCCAGGGGGGGCGACGGGGCAGTTGGCAGCCCCGGGGCGTGGGGACGAGCCCGGCCCAGCCGGAGGAGGTGCGAGATGGGGGAGGTCGAGGAGGGGCGCCGGGGCCCGGGCCGGGGGGCGGGGGGCTCCAGCCTGCGGGACCGGCCCGGGAGCCGGCCGAGGCGCCGGGGAGGGAGGCCCGGCGCCCGGGCGGCCGAGGACCGGGCGCGCGGATCAGAGGGGCTGTTTTGTCGCCTCGGCTGACAAATCAATCAGGGCCCGCCGAGCCGGGGGACTGGCACCGTGTCTGCGGCGCTCTCGGCTCCCCGGCCGGCCCCGCGCCGCCAGCTGCCGGCCGCCTCGAGTGGGCGCGGGCCGCGCGTCTCCGGCTGGGTTGCGGTCATTGGGCTGCGGGCGCGTGCGGCCGGGGGCGGGGGCGGGGGCGGCGGCGCGGCGCCGGGAGGGGGCGGGAGGAGGCGGCCCCGCGGCGCACCCTCCCCGGCCTCCCCCGCCCCGCCCGCCGCCGTCCCGCGCCCGCTCCGCGCGCCCTTGGGCCCCCCAGCCCCCGGTCGCTGTCACTAGCTCTGGCTGTTGGATCTGGCCGTCCCTGCCGTCCTCCCTCTGTCTCTCTTCATCTCCCGGTCTCTGTCGCGTCTCTCTGTCTGCCCTCCTCTGCCGGTCTCTCACTGTGTCCCCAGCGCTCCTGCTCACTGCGCCTCTCTTTTTCTCTTTGGATGGTGGTGCTGACTCTTACCCCTCTCCCCTCGGTCGTTCCCACCATCTTCTCCCTCTCTTCCTTCTTGCTACCTCCCCTCACTCTCCACCCTTCTCTCCCTTTGCTAGGAGGACTCGCTGTCCCTCCCTCTATCCCTTCTTGGAACGGCAACCCGGGAATGCAGCTTAAGTCATTTCTCCGCTGAGACCTCGGACAAGTCACTTCCTCCCAGCTGCAGTGTCCTTATCTCTAAAAGGCGTTAAGCGGCTCTTGGTGGTGAGGCTGGGAGGGGCACTGGGTGGGGGGCACGCAGGAGGTGCTCAGTGACTCTGGTTTCCCCTCTCGGAGTTCATACTTACCCGGAGGCAGCAGTCACTGTGGTAGCCGCCTGGAACCAGGGCTCCTGGGGTGCCACGTGTGCCCCGCAAAACCCTTGTCGCCAGCCTTGAGGGCCAGGACGAGTACCAGAAAGCCAGTTGAGCAGAGAGAGTCAAGGGCTTTTTAGGGTCCCCAAAGTCCCTCCTGGGAAGCCTCTGTGCCACCTCTCTCCACCTCCCCAGAGCTGGAACCGACATTTCAGCCTCTGTCACCTGCTGGTTCTCCCTCACTGACACCAAGCAGAGGGGCAGTACTCTCCTGTCCTTAGACCCAAGCAGGAGAAAACCTATTTCTCCCGACTTTACACCCGCATACGTGCGCGCGCCGGCGCGCGCTCACACACACACACACACACACACACACACACACACACACCATGAGTGACTTTAAGTTTCAAAGATGTTTCCTGGATGGAGTGTGATTTCAGAGTCAGACAGATTCGGGGTCAAGACCACTTACCTAGTGCATGGCCTTGGGCTAGTCCTACCACTTTAAGCTTCAGTGTCCTCATCTGTAAATGGGAACAATAACTACCTCCTTTCTAGGATTATTTTAGGATTATCCGTAGTATGCATAAAGTGCCCAGCCTATAGAAGGTTATTCATTCTGTTCAACTTTTATTCAACAAATACTTATTAAGTATTTTTGCTTGGCACTGAGGACACAGCAATTCGCAAAGCAGGCATGGTCTCTGCCTTCGTGCAATTTGCAGTCTAGCTAGGGAGACAGACTGTGAACAGCAATTCCATAATTATTTCACGACAGTTGTACAAGTGCCATGGGGGAATACAGAGTGCAGTGAGACCTAACATCAGGGAAACTGCCCTGGGTGGGGGCTCAGGAAGGGTTTTCTCAAGGTGCCATAGAAGCTGAGACCTGAAGACAGGTGTGGGGCGAGGGTTGCAGTTGGCAGGAAGTGGAAAGGAGCTGCTAAAGGGAGACTGTTCTTGGCAGAGTGACCAGCATGTGACAGGGCTGGGAGGCAGCAGGGAGCCTGGCGGGTGGTAGGAAGGCCAGTGTAGCTGGACCAGAAGGAAGGAGGGGCATGAGGCTAAAAAGGGTGGGGATGAGGTTGGAAAGGTGGGCAGAGCCCGGCATGGAGGGGGCGGGGCTTGTAGATTATGAGGAGGAGCCTGTACCAAGGTACAGGGGAACCCCAGGAGTCCTGATTTCTCCTGTTCCGAAGTGGAAGGAAGACTGAAGCCAGACCCACTTCCCATATACGTCCTTTGCCTTTGGTCCTTCTTGGGGATGTCATCTCTTGTCCCCTCCTCTGCTCTGTCCCAGCACTGTCCACTCCACAGTGTCATCGCCTGCTTTGGCACCTATGTCCCTGCCCCCTGAGGGCACACACCCAGGCTTGGTTCCTCTCTGGGCCCTTAACAGTCAGTCCCACAGGAGGTGCCCACAGCCGGCATTTGATATTTGAACAACCAGTAGCTACCAAGTGCCTGATGTGTGCCGGGCTCTATGCTGGGCATTGCACCTGCCATCACAAAGTGCTCGTTTTGTGGGGACGACACTTTGGAACAGACAGGACTAGGATGGCCATCAGGAAGGAGTCCCACAGGAACTTGGGATGTGGGATTGGAAGCTCTTTGATGGCAGGCCCGTCCCAGGTTTACTCGCCTGGTGTGGTCTTAAGGGTGTGGCACAAGGTGGGCACTCGGTGACATGTGTTGAGAGGATGAGAAAGAAAACTAAGGTTTAAATGATCCTATAGTTAAACTAAGGGTGAAGGACAAGTAGGAGTTCAGTGACCCAAGCGAGGATAAGGAGACTTGCCTGTGGAGATCTGGTTAGTAGCAATACATAGACGGGAGGAGACCCAAGAGTCTGTATACAGGGAGGGAGATAATGCTTACTGAGCTTCTCCAGGCCAGGTGGGTACCGGGCACTTTTGTGCAGTTACCTTAGCTGACCTCCACAGTGCCCCTGCCTCATCAGCACTATTGACCTCGATTTTCTGAATAAGCGCTGGGGCCCAGAGACGTGAAGTCACTGGGCTCAGGTTGCACAGCTAGTAAGAGACTGCATATGCACTTGAACCCAGGTCCGCCTGCTCTCCTTCACTAAAGAAGAAAGCAAAAGAGGAGGGAAAAGGCAGAGGAAAGAGACAACCGAGAACAAAAGAAGAGCTGTGGCAAAGGAGTGAGCTCCACGAGTAATTTTTCCGCTTAAAAACAATTCCCATTTCCCAGCCCTGCAGAGGCTGGCACAGCGGATCTGAGGCGAGGCCGGCCCTCTGACTCGCAGGAGCCTGCCGAGGGGCCCCGGCAAGCTGCTTCAAAGCCAGCCTCCTCAGCACAAGCGCTTTTCAACTTCACACGGGAAACTTTCCAGGGCTGACTTCTTGCACTTTGTTTCCAAATCAAGAGATGGGGAAGTCCCTCTCAGCCCAGCGGGGAGGAGATCGCACTGAGAGACTTGCCCTGGGGTTCCCCACTTGGCACCGGGCTCCCCCACCTCCCAAGGCAACCTCCCAAGGCAGGGAGCCTCCCAAGGCAACCTCAGTGGGGCGAGGGCAAACTGCCCCCTGCCCTCAGTGGGTCTCCAGGGAGGATTCAGGATGTGGGCTTGACAGCAGCTTCCTCCTGGATGGATAAGGCCTCTCTTCCTGTGTCCTCCCAAGCCTGGTCTCTGCCAGGGTTCCCGGTGGTATTTACTGACCAGGTGCGACCGTCTCCCAAGGCTTATTATAAAAATACACCTTGCTCTTCTCTGGGCAGCGGCTTCAAAACCAAACCACACTCACTGTCCTCTCGTGATCACCATCTCGAGCAGCGGCGAAGGGTTTTCCTAACCCTCGGCTCCCTCTGATTTTTGGAATTCAGATTTGGATTTTGGATGTACATCAAGAGGCTGGCTCCATGCATTTTAATTAAGCTGTCTTTTTTCATTTATTACTAATACGCTCCTCTTAACTATGATTTATTTGTTAAACAAAGCACCATAAGCCGTCACTTATTCATCTTAATTTCAACAAAATTAAAGTAGTCGCTGTTAGATTGCACCTAATTGCTCTTGCAATGAAAAGAACGGAGATGTTAATCAAAATAAATTGAAGATAAACAATAAAATCATTACATCTTTGCAGCGGTAAGTGTAACTAATCAGTTTTGACTCTCAGCGACCAAACAGGAATAATGAATGTGTCACTGAAGGCGCGCTCATTAAGGAAAGCTGCTGCGGCCTGGGTCCTCAGGGCAGCAGACGGCCACCCTGCCCATGTGGCCCTGAGGGTTCTTGCCTCTTGGGTTGGGCAGAGGGGCCTGTAGGAACAGAGAGAGCAGGGAGGAAGCTCATAGAATGGGAGACAGTCCTGAGTGAGGGATCCTGAGGTTGCCCTGCTACAGAGGGGTTCTCTCACTCTGATGCGAAAGCAAGAGGTCCCAGGTCTATTTCCAGACATCCCAACTAACCAAGGACGGGGAGAGAGACAGGCAGAGATCCAGGGGACACAGACAGCTGGACACACACTGGGGGACATAGTAGAGAAGAGTCCAGGAGAAAGAGACAGGAGAAAGAGACATAGGCCGACAGAAAGAGACTGGGACAAGAGACAAAGGAAGAGGGGCAGAGCAAGGACAGGAATGGATGGTCAGACAGGACCTATGAGGAAGAGGCAGCTGGGATAGGGTGGTGGAGGAGGGATGGAGAATGAGTCCAGTAAGGAGACAGAGACAAAGAGACAGAACCAGAAGGGTCTGCAGAGGTGGATGCTTGTTAATATCAAGCCAGTCAAAGCTCAGGAGGTCTCAGGCTAGGATTCCAGAGACAGAAGCCATCCTCGAGAGTCTGTTCAGGCAAGTGACCATCAGGTTGGGACCCCAGGGCTGGGCTCTTGGAACACAGAAGGGTGGGGGACACTGAGACAGATGAGGAAGAAGACCACCCTGGGGCGTCTCCTGGGCTCATCCTCTAATTACAGGGATTTGCTGGGCCGAAAGGGTCCAGACTGTAGTCCCTTCCACATTTCATAGGCTGCTTCTTCTTCTTCTTCTTCTTCTTCTTCTTCTTCTTCTTTTTAATGTTTTATTTATTTTTGAGAGAGCACAAGTGGGGGAGGGACAGAGAGAGGGGACAGAGGATTCGAAAAGGGCTCTGTGCTGATAGGCTGACAGCAGCAAGCCCAGTGTGGGGCTCGAACTCATGAACTGCGAGATCATGACCTGAGCTGAAGTTGGATACTCAACCAACTGAGCCACCCAGGTGCCCCTCACATTTCATTGACTTCTGTACCAGCCCTTGGGTCACTAGCCTGGGCACCAGATGCTTAGCCAGAGAGATACAGCTCAGGGTGTTCTGGCTGAGGCTGCCTCAGCAACGCCCCTTTCCAGGCTGGGAAGACCCAGAATGTGGGCCACTTTGGGAAATAGGGCAATGTGAGGATATGGCTATTGTGGTAAGATTGGACAACCAGGAGAGACAACCTAAAAGACCTATTTTTTGAATGCCAACCATGTATCTTGCCCTGAGCTGGGCCCAGGAAATAGAGATGAATCAGATATGATCTTCCTGTATCAATTTCCTTATCTTTAAGCTGAGGTTAATAATTGAGCCTACTTTCTGTGTTTATTATGAGGATTAACTGAGTTAATATTTGTAAAGAGCTTAGAATGGTGGTTGGCCCCGGATAGGGCCGTGTTTGTGTGTGCGTGTTTGTGTGTGTGTGTGTGTGTGTGTGTGTTAAATAAAATAAAAATAAAAAAATAAAATAAAATAAATCTCTGCCCTCATGGAGAACAGAGTTCGAAAGAAGAGATACATTCATTAGCAGTCAAGTTTACTCCAGTGGAGTAAGGGTCGGCACAGACGCACTTCGGGATGCTGTGGGGGATCCAGAGTGGAGGTAAAGCCTCCAGCTGAGCAATCTTGAAGGAGGAGTAGAAATCAGTCAGATGAAGAGTGTGGGGAAGGGGAAAAGAATCTTCTGAGTAAAGGGGACCATGAGCAAAACCATGTGGGCAAGACACGGCAGGATACATCTGGGATGTCAAGGGAATCGGAATTGAGGTCAGGCAGGAGACCAGGGGCTCGAATCTTGATGCGTCTTGGCATAACCGTTGACGAGCACCAGGGCAGGCATTTATGGTTTGTTTGTTTGTTTGTTTGTGCCTGTTCAGCATGTACTTGCTATCCTCCGACTGGCACTTTTCTTTGGGAATTGTGTTTCCGTGCCTTTTTCTCCTTCTTCCTTTCCAGTCCCCCTGGTTCTGGTAGAAGCAACTCCACCAAGACACCTACGGAGGGAGCACGTGACCTAGGCTCAAGCCAATCAGCACATTCCATTCCTGTGGCCACAGTGATTGGCTGAGGGATGGACAATGGGGGAGAGCCGCTCCTGGGCTCAGGCTCAAGGGCCTGGGGGAGGTCTTTGAGTTTTCTGTCCTTCTCTAATATAGCAGGATGTAGGGCCCAGGGCTGCTGCCACCCTCCCGCTGCCACGCAGAGCTTGACACCGAAGCCAACAGAGCAGAAGGCAGCACCACACATCAAAAGGAGTTCCAGTAACATTGTTTGGCCTTCAAGCCCAGCCAAGATGAAGCTAGCTAGCCCTAGCCCCCCGTTTCGTGAGCCAGTAAATTCCTTTTTGTGTAAGCCAGTTTGGGTTGTGTTTTCCGTCACTTGGAACGGGAAATTCTAGCTGATAGGCTTCAAACGGGAATGTGACACCATGTGTATTTTAGTGACATCACTCTGTCAGTCACGGTGTAGCCGAGCGACGGAAGGGGGTGAGCTTGGAGGCTAGGAGGCCAGAGGGGAGGCTGGCTTATGATGAAGCCACCCAAGACGGCTTATGAGGAAGAGCAGGCAGAGCTAGGAGCTCTGGTCGCCACCAGTACGCGAGTTTCTTGCTGCTGTTGCAACAGATCACCGCAAGCTGGGTGGCTGAAAACGAGGAAGGTGTATTCCCTCACAACCCTGGAGGCTGGAGGTCGGATTCGGGACTCAGCAGGGTCGGACTCCCTCTGAAGGCTGTAGGGGAGGATGTTTCTTTCCCTCTCCCAGCTATGGCTGGTTCTAGGTGTTCCTTGGCTGGTGGCTGTCTAATTCCCATCTCCGCTGCCGTCTTCACGTGGCTTTTTTCTCCTCCGTGTCTTCTCTTCTGTCTCTTAGAAGGACACCTGCCATTGATTGGATATAGGCCCCACCTGTGTAATACAAGATGCTCTCATCTCAAGACCCTTAATTATGTCTCCCAAGACCCCTTTTCACGAATATGTTCACGTTCATAGGTTCCAGGACATGGACGTGACTTTTTGGGGTCAACCCACTGCAACCAGCAAGGAAAATGATCACCAGACCCGGAGAGACCTGAATGAATATTGCCGATTAGAAACAGGAGGCCAGGAAAGATGAGGCAGTGGTGAGAGGGCACCAGGGGGCACAGAATTTAATATATCCCGGCTGGGAGGAGTTCATTCCAGGGCAACAAGAGAATTTGCACACAGGATTGCCAAGCCACTGTTCCGGTTTCCCAGGGAATCTGGGAGAACCAGAGAAGGCTCAAGAGCCTAAGAAGTGGACAAGGGTGGTTTGCATTTTCAAAGTCTGCAGGCCAAGAGATTCAGCAAACACAGTGGTGGTGAGCTTGACATTACTCTGAGCAGCTTTCCAGAAAACTCGGGGCTTGCAAGAGCACTTAGAAGAGAAGGCAGTGATTCTCAGGACTGCACACTGATTCCCTAAGAACAAGGTGTGCCAGATCAGTCTCATTTCTTTCTTTGCCGAAGTCACTGGATGGGTAGATCATGAAGGATGTGGTGAATGGAGTGAGCCCAGCCTCTCACTGTGTTCTTGCGAACAAGACAGAGAGACATATGATGGATCTGAAGATGACTAGGAAGTTGACTACCCATAATCAAAGGGTGTTGACAGGTCTCTGTTTCATGGAAAAGGAACTCTAGTGGGGTACCTTAGCTCCTCTCTACTAGGCCCTGTTCTGTCCATCCAAGTCACATGTGATGGTGCCGAACATTGGACAGCCTGCTTGTCCCACTGGCAGATGGTTTCGGGAAGGAAGAACCAGAGATTGCTGAATGATAACACTCTTTTTTTTTTTTTTTTTTGATGGGGGAGTAGTAGAGGGGTGCCTACTATGCCAGGACCTGAACTAGGCTCCGGTAGAATAATGAAGAATCAGACAGAGAGACAGACAGGTACCTGCCCTGATAGAGCTCACTGTTCAGTGGAGAAATCATACAAGCACATTTAGTGTGATAAGCATCCAAAATGATCTCAACAGGATGGGGTTTACAAGATGAGGGGAGGCAGGGGAAAACATGAACACCTGCCCCTGGCTCCACAACACCAACAGCATCAGCTCAGAAGGGAGACCTGGCCAACAGCAGCCCAAGTGAAGTGGAGAGGGCACTGATTGGGGGTGGGGGGTCCTCCGGCCCTGTCATGCTTGGACCTTGGCTGACCTGCACTCTCTAATTTCATGTAGAGCCTTTCCGCTTCTATAGAGTAGCATAGAAGAGGGTTTGAAAGTGGGGACAGGGAGCGGTAAAGATTCTAAGGGCAACTGGAGGCAAGAATAGGAAGGTTCAGAATCATACTGTTGATTATTGTGGGACCTGGAAAACCAAGGGTTGGGGCAGGGGTGGCTGGGAGGGAGGCAGTGTGGCATCCTCCTCCCTCACCCCAGGCCAAGATACAGTTGACCGTGACTTAGGAGCCCTAGAAGCCACCCCAGAGCAGCATGGGTTGAGGGGGGCAAGGAGGGTTGGAGATACAGAGCCACTGACTCTTCTAGGAAACTTGTCTACTCCCAGGCCAAGGACAGAAGAAATCCTGTTCCATGGGAGGGAGGGAGAGACCCACACCCACATCATCACCATCTCCCAGGCCCTGCGCCTAGCTCAGTGCCTGGCACACGACACGGACTTAGTGAGGGTGGCCTGAAATAGAGCAATTTCCAACTCCAGTTCTCTGTGGCGCCCATCTCAGAACCTCATTTTTACCATCTGTAAAGTGGGCCAAGATGACCAACGCACCACGTGACAGAATTGTGTGAAAATTGAACAGAAAAACTGAACAGAAAGCCCTGTTCAAATACAGGGAATTAAAGAAACATAAGGAAGCAACCTCCATATGACTGCCTCATGCCCTTTTAGTCATATTTTAGTGGCAAAAAACAGGACCAATTTTCTGATAAAAATTTTTCTCTTCAATTAAAGAAGGATAAATTAAGTTGTAGGGACTGACACTTTTTCTGTGAGACACAAGGCATACTAGCGATATTCCATAAATGTGTGTTTGCTTCCCCACCATCGGTTTATATTAAGGAAGGGGAATTTAAATGGAGATAGGCCCGGGACGCCTGCTTGGCTGTCAGTCGAGCGTCCAACTTCGGCTTAGGTCATGATCTCACGGTTTCATGGGTTCGAGCCCCGCTTCGGGCTCTGTGCTGACAGCTCAGAGCCTGCAGCCTGCTTTGGATTCTGTGTCTCCCTCTCTCTCTGCCCCTCCCCTGCTCATGCCATCTGTCTTTCTCAAAAATGAATAAACATTTAACAAAAATTAAATGGAGATAGATAGACCTGTGCAGAGGAGAGAGGTTTGGCCAACCTGAGATCTGCTTCCAAATGTCCTCAGCTGGGACCCTGAAGTGTCTCACCATCCTAGCTCCCTTCCATCTGGAAGCTTCACCTCCTTCAGTCTGGTGACCAGATGATGGCCTTGGTCGTGAAAGTTCCATTTATGGTACCAGGCAGAGGGCTTAGGGATTTCACTGGATTGGCTCACTTTTCTTATTAACAGAGCCTATCACTGTCCCCTTTTATAGGTGAGGAAACCGAGGCTCAGAGGGAGAAGTGACTTTCTCCAAGTCACACGGCCAGCAACTGCCAGAACTATGTGTCAAGCCCAAATTTGTCTGGTCCCGGAGCCCATGACTGTAACTAGGACACTAAGATGCTTGGATGCACACTCTGGAGAGCCGGTGGGGCTGGAAGACAATGATGCCCTGGGAGTGGGGTCCCCTGGGCTGTCAGCAGGAAGAGGTCATCTTCCCAGTCGGTGGCGCTTTAAGGCAGTTGGGCTCCATGGTGTCTATGCTTCAGCCTCATCTAGGGATTTCCACGAAACAGGGGGTGGCTCCTAAATTCCCCTTTGAAGTGAGAGCAAGAAGCAGGAGCTCCTGACGAGGGATGGCTGGATGGCGTGTGTCAGCGGAGGGCCAGGAACACACAACGACACCATCATAGTGGAGGTCAGCATGGCCCAGAGGAGCCTTGGGTTGGGTGCAAAGCCTGGTGGTGGGGAGAACCTGCGTTAACTCTGTGCCGGGCCTGGGAAAGGTGGAGAAGAGCCCCGATTTGGCCATCGTGTCTCTGTTTAAGCTGAAGAAATGGAGACTTTAAAACACACTATATAGGGGCGCCTGGGTGGTTCAGTTGGTTGAACGTCCAACTCTTGATCTTGGCTTGGGTCATGATCTCACAGTGTGTGACTTCAAAACCCGCATCAGGGTCTGTGCTGACAGCATGGAGCCTGCTTGGAATTCTTTGTCTCCCTCTTTCTCTGCCCCTCCCGGGCTCACTTGTGCTCTCTCTCTCTCGCTCTCTCAAAAAATAAATAAATAAACATGAAAAAACACACACTATAAAAATGAAACATGGAATTATCACAGGATCAGGGTGACTGGGTAGCTCCGTGGGTTAAGCATCTGACTTTTGATTTCAGCCCAGGTCATGATCTCACATTGTGGGATTGAGCCTCACATCGGGCTCTGTGCTGACAGCATAGAGCCTGCTCGGAATTCTCTCTTTCTCCCTCTCTCTCTGTCCCTCTCCCACTTGTGCTCATGCTCTCTCTCTCTCTCTCTCTCTTTCTCTCTCTCTCTCCTAAAAATAAATAAATAAACTTGGAAAAAAAAGAATTTTCACATGATCTAGCAATTCCTCTCCTAGATATATGCGTCCAAAAGAATTGAAAGCAGAGACTCTAACATCCATGTTCATACAATATTATTTACAATAACCGAAAGGTAAAAGCAACTCAAGTGTCCATTGACAGCCGAAAGGACAAACAAGATATGGTCTCTGCATACAGTGGATTATTATCCAGCCTTAAAAAGGAAAGAAATTCTGACCCCTGCTGCAACACGGATGAGCCTCGAGGACATTGTGCTGACATTCAGCCGTCACACAAAAGGATGAGTGCTGTACGGACCCACTTATATAAGGTACCTCGAATGGGCAAATTCCCAGGGATGGAAAACAGAAAGGTGATTGCCAGGGGCTGGGGACTGGGGAATGGGGAGTCCTCATGTTCATGAGGACAGAGTTGAAGATTGGGAAGATGAGAGGAACACCTGGGTGGCCCCGTCGTCGGTTAAGCGTCTGACTCTTGATCTCAGCTCAGGTCTCGATCTCAGGGTCGTGAGTTCGAGCCCCATTTTGGGCTCCACACTGGGCATGAAGCCCACTTAAAAAAAAAAGATTAGGAAGATGAGAAAGTGGAACACGGATGGTGGTGAGGGTTGCACAACAGTGTGAATGTGCTTAATGGCACTGAAAACTTAAAATGGTTAAAATGATAAATTCTAAATTATGAATATTTTAACACCATTAAAAAACCCAAAGCTGGTATTGTCCCTACTTCTTTTTTTTTTAAAGATCTACAGTAGTCTCTACACCCAGTGCAGGGCTCGAACTCACAACCCCAAGATCAAGAGTTGCATGCTCTACCGACTAAGCCACCCAGTCACTCCGCCCCTATTTCTAATAAAATGTCTTCCCAGATGAAAAGGTAAAAACAAAAATCAAGAACAATGTGCTATGTAATCTTTTTTAAAAAAAATTAATGTATTGATTTTGAGAGCAAGAGCGCAAGAACAGGGGAGGGGTAGAGAGAGGGAGAGAAGGAGGATCCCAAGCAGTCTCTGCAGTGTCAGCACAGAGCCCAGCGTGGGGCTCGAACTCGTGAATCTCGAGATCCTGACCTGAGCCGAAATCGAGAGTTGGATGCTTGGGGCTCCCGGGTGGCTCAGTTGGTTAAGTATTCAACTTCGCCTCGGGTCACGGTCTCACGGTTTGTGGGTTCGAGCCCCACGTCAGGCTCTGTGCTGACAGCTCAGAGCCCGGACCCGGCTTGGGATTCTGTGTCTCCCTCTCTCTCTGCCCCTCCCCCCGCTCGTGCTCTGTCTCTCTTTCTCTCAAAAAGCAAATAAACATTTAAAAAAAACAAACAAAAACTTGGATGCTTACCTGACTGAACCACCCAGGGGCCCCTGTGCGGTGTGATCTTTACTGAGGGCTCACAGCGTGCCAGGTACCGTGGCAACTGAGTTCCATGCATCATCTGTTTAGTCCTTTGGAACCGTCACAGCGGTACCCGTTTTCCACGTGAGGAGGCTGAATATCACAGAGATACACCCCAGGCCTTACAGCTAGGAAGTAACTAAAGCCTGTGCTCTTTTGTTTTGTTTTGTTTTGTGACTTTGTAATTTAATTTAATTTAATTTAATTTAATTTAATTTTTTAAAATATTTATTTATTTTTTGAGAGAGAGAGCACACGAGCAGGCCAGGGGCAGAGAGAGGGGGACAGAGGATCCAAAGTGGGCTCTGTGCTGACATCACAGAGCCCAATGTGGGGCTCGAGCTTATGAACTGTGAGATCAAGACCTGAGCTGAAGTCAGACCTGAGCTGCTTAACGGACGGAGCCACCCAGACTCCCTTTTTTGTGTGATTTTAAATGTGTGTTTATTTATTTTTATTTGCTTCAACAGTTTTTTTTTAAATGTTTATTTGTTTTAGAGAGAGAGAGACAGAGAGAGCCTGAGTGGGGGAGGAACAGAGAGAGACAGAGACACGGAATCTGAAGCAGGTTCCAGGCCCTGAGCTGTCAGCACAGAGCCCCACATGGGGCTCAGACTTACGAACTGCAAGATCAAGACCTAAGCTGATGTGGGACGCTTAACTCACTGAGCCACCTAGGTGCCCCTAAATGTTTATTTATCTTAGAAAGACAGACAGACAGAGAAAGAGAGAGAGAGAGAGAGAGAGAGCACCTGAACAGGGGAGGGGCAGAGGGAGGGAGGGACAGAGGATCTGAAGCAGGTTCTGTGTTGATTGATAGCAGACAGCCGGACATGGGGCTCAAACTCGCAAACCGCGAGATCATGACCGGAGCCGATGTGGGACACTTAACCGACCGAGCCGTCCAGGTGCCCGGAGCCCATGTGCTGACACAGGGGACTTGCCCAAAGGAGCACAGCCTAAAGTGGCAGCCCTGTTTTTCAGACTCTTTTTGGTGCAGAGGCAGAGTGAAAAGCGGGGAGAAGTCAAAGTCCTTGGCATACTTGACCTCTAGGCAGGGTGGACAGGCAGCCCAGGGGCTGGCAAAGAGGGTCTATGAGAGGCCGGTAGGGAGCCCTTCCTATGGCGGACACCCTTTTTGTATCTTAGAAAAGTCCTTGGGGCAGCTTCTCCTCCCCATGTTTTATTGCCTGCTGGGAATTGCAAGGAATCAGAGCATGTCCAATAAATGTTTTATTCTATCCTGAGCTGGCTCTCTTGGGCAAAATAAGCTCCTTTCTCCGGGAGGAAATGAAGGGACAAGCATTTTTTAGGGCACCTATGTGGCAAGTTGTCTCTTTATTTCACCTGGAATAACTTTTGACTCAGAGAGGTAAAGCAACTTGCCTAGGCCCACACAGCTGGTCAGTTCCCAAGGCCCAAAACCAGCTTCTGGCTTCTGGCCCAGGACGCAGCAGATACTACCCTCCACTCTGGAGCTTTCTGAGAGCTGAGGCTGCTTCCCTCCCAGCCTCTGGGGGCCCCCTGTCTGGTTGTCCAGCAAGAGGAACACCCAGCAGGGCTGTGGGCCCAGGAAATCTCTTGGCATTGAAACTACAGAAATCCTCTTCCGGCCCCAAAGGGCACTGGACTGATTAAGTCATTAAAGATCTGTGAAGGTGACTTTTCTTGGGATGGCCCTCCATGCACAGATCCCTGCCTGCTTCTGCAGCCTCATTTGTCACCAGCCTGTCTTCCCTCCTCCCAACTCCCCCAAGCCACGGTGCTCTTTCTCTCCCCAGGACTTTGCCCCTGCTGTTCCCTTCCCACAGGCACCCTCACACCCCCTCTCTGCTGATCTAATCCCTTCTCATTCCTAGGTCTCACTCAGCTTACGCATCACTTCTTCCGGGAAGCCCTCCCTGATTCTCGCCTGCAGCCTGCACCACACATATGTTCCTAGATACTTGTATATATACACTCACTCTCACACACACATACGCTCACACTTACATACTCTCACGTGCTCACACACTCACTCGCACGCTCACACAGACCTTCTCTAGTGTTCACGGTTGCGTCCCAGTGCCTACAGCAACACCTGGCCCAGAGCAGGCCCTCAGTACATTTTGGTTAACTGAAAAAAATACATTCAGACTTTGTTAACAATCTGGGATTTGCCACTACGCAGCTGGAGAGGCCTTGGGCAAGATGCTCAAGCTCTCCAGGACTCAGTTTTCTCATGGGTAAAATGGGTATGATAAAAGGCCCTACCTCACAAGGGGTGTGGAGTCGATGGGAGATTCTACGTAAAGTGCCTGGCACACTCACTCATTGTGAGGCCTTAGCAAATTGTAGGTACCATATGCTGGGGTAAATGTGCCCTCATCATAGCCCTCAAGCTTCCTTTGAAGCTTGAACTCCAGGGGCGCCTGGGCGGCTCAGTCTGTTAAGCGTCCAACTCCTGATTTCGGCTCAGGTCACGATCTCACAGTTGATGAGATTGAGCCCTGCGCTGATAGCAAGGAGCCTGCTTGGGAGTCTCTCTCTCCCTCTCTCTCTCTGCCCCTCCCCTCTGTCAAAATAAATAAATAAACTTAAAAAAAAAAAAAAGAAATCTTATGAGCTCCAGAATTAGAAGTTTGAGGCATAAGTACCTTGACCTTCAAGGAGTTTATGGTGCCGTGGGGGAGAAAGGCCCTTCATAGACAGTGACAGAGAGGGCTGTGGTAGGGGGGGTCCTGGTGGGAGCCCCAAGGATGATTTTCCGGATGAGGCAATGCTGGAGCTTTACCAGGAGAGAAAAGGCAGAGATTTAGGTGGAGGGACATCCTTCAGGCAGTGGAAGAGGCGTGGGCAAAGGTATGGGGGCACCACTGAGGAACGGCGAATCGATCAGAAGGACTGGGCACTTGCTGGGGCTGGAGGAGGCTGGGGGAGGGTGGGCACTGGCCAGTGAAGGGTGGAGGGAGCCTCCATCTTAAGGAAGCTTTGAGCTGTAGGCCAAGAGGGCCATGGCAAGTTTCCGAGCGACCGAAGATGAGGTTGAGAAGGTGGCATCACCAGATTCACTCTCTGGAAAGAGCATGGCCGGGGCTGAGACTGACAGAAGAGATTCCATAGGAGGCACATAAAACATGATTCCCCTAAGTTCATAGAAATAAGTCACTGGGTTTGGGGGTCAGATAGGCCTTGCTTCCTCTCTGGCTCTTCTTAAAGCTGTGTGACAGGTGGCTGGCCCTTTCTGAGCCTATAGTTCTCACTGTGAGTCAGGGACAAGGAGACTGACCCGCAAGGGTGCTGAGGGGATTGGGTGGGATTCTGGATGCGCGAGCGCCCGTGGGTGTGGTGGGCACCACACCAAGGCTCACTCCTTCCTCTCTGGGCCTAAGGGGGACATTATCCCAATTAGCCAAAGGACTTGGGTGTAACCAAAGCTCCAGGTCTGTTTTATGCCCATGTTAACCAGGTTCCTTCCAGAAGCAGCCTTCGGGACTTTCTGGAACACACCCAGCATCTCCAACACCCCTTATTAAAGACACCCTCCAAAATGGCTGGAGTGCCATCACCTCAGGAATGGGCAGGTGGACCTTTGTAGCCGCACATCAAAGCTGCCCATCCCTGGTTGCAGAGTTTATAACCAGAGTGACGCAGACACAAGATCTTGTGCTCAGGGAGATGTCCCTGATGCAGACCTTCCATCCACCTCGCTAGTCTGCCCCCCAAGACACGGGGAAGTGAGGGAACTTCAGGAGGTTCAAGGCATACTGGATGCAAGCTATGAGTCCCAAAGGCTTACCAAGTAGCTGAGAATATGTCATATCCCTTCCCTCTCAGCTCTGCACACACATTAAATGTCACTCTTGTCCCCTATGATGTCGCCCTTTGTTAATAATAATCACATCTCTCATTTCTTGACCCTGACTGCGTGCCAGGCACCTTGCTAAGTTCTTTCCTTGGACAAATTCTCTTTACAACATCAAGAGATGTATAGTTGCTAGTCCCACTTTACAGATGAAGAAACTGAGGCTCCCAGAGGTTACTTCACTTGCCGAAGTTATCGAGCTGAGAACTGGTAGCCTAGGGCTCGAATCTGGGTCTGTGAGCTCTAGATCCTTTACTTGTCGCTGTTGCACTTTTCAGTTTGTTTAAAAACCCTTTCTAGGAGTACCTGGGTGGCTCAGTTGTTTGGCCGTTGGACTCTTGGTTTCGGCTCAGGTCATGATGTCGAGGTTCGTGAGTTCGAGCTCTGCATCAGGGTCTGCACTGAGAGTGTGGAGCCTGCTTGGGATTCTCTGTCTCTCCCTCTCTCTCTGTCCCTCCCCTGCTTCTGCTCACTCTCTGTCTCTCAAAATGCATAAATAAACTTTAAAAAAAGCTCCTGGCTAGACAAGGGGATGGGGGCAAAGATCCTATCAGTTGGGCCAAGGCCGGGCTTTGTTGCAATCTGAAAGGCAGGTAGTGGAGTCTACAGGAGGTTGCTAAGTCTCACTAAGGAGAGACTGGAAACAGAGCAGGGACTGGTCTCTTTGGGGCTGCACTGCCAGAGACCAAGGTGGAAACAGGGGGCTGGAGGACCCCACTGGGTGCTTCTCACAGCCAAACGCAACTCTTACCTAGTCCCTCACCCCAAAGACCCTTGCTGGCTCCCTGTTGATGCTGGGACAAGGTACAAACCCCTGTCTGGCACGCAAGGCTTTTCCTAAGCTCTCCACGTCTAACCCTGTACCCCCCAGCCCTACTCCCTGCCACTCGGCCCCTCCTGAGAGCCTCACCACTCTTCCATAGCCCTGTGCCGTTGTACATGCTGATCCAGCTGCCTGAGATCCCCTTCCTGCTTTTCCCATTCGGTGAACTCCTGTCCATTCTTCAGCACCGAGCTCAGACATCAGGGAAACCAACTCAATCTTTCCTGCTGGGACATCTCCTCTCTCTCTTAATCTCTGTCTCTCTCTCTACCTCTATTCCTGCCTCTATCTCTTTTTAAATGTTTATTTATTTATTTTGAGAGAGAGAGAGAGAGAGAGAGAGAGCACAGAGGGGGAGGGGCAGAGAGAGAGAATCCCAAGCAGGCTCCACACTGTCAGTGCAGAGCCCAATGCAGGGCTCGATCTCATGAACTGTGAGATCACGACCTGGGCCGAAATCAAGAGTTGGACACTTAACTGACTGAGCCGCTCAGGCCCTGGCCTCTCTCTCTTATTTCTACCTCCACGTCTAGCTCTCTGTCCCTAGCACAGGGTGCAGTACAGACTAGGCATGTGAGATGCTTGGAAAAGAACAGATGAGCCAAGGGGATAGACGAAGGTTATGGATGTGGTCACGGGAGGCTCAAAATGCAGTCCCTGGGAAAGGGGAGAAGCAAAAGCCTGAGGGAGAGGTCAGCGTGGCTGGAGGGAGATTCCAGTTTCTTTTGACTGGCTAAATGAAAAGCGATGCCCCAAGATTCTTTTTCAAGAAATATTTTTAATGGGCTTTAGGACAACTAATTCTTTGACAGCTTCATTACATTCATAACTTCTTCTTTTTGTTAATTTTTTAAATGTTTATTTATTCCTGAGACAGAGAGACAGAGTGTGAGCGGGGGAAGGCCAGAGAGAGCGGGAGACACAGAATCCAAAGCAGCCTCCAGGCTCTGAGCTGTCAGCACAGAACCCGACGCGGGGTTTGAACCCATGGACCGTGAGATCATGACCTGAGCCGAAGTCGGATGTTCAACCGACTGAGCCACCCAGGCACCCCATACACTCATAACTTCTGAAGGGGCCTCGTGCCCCTGTCCAAACCCAGAAACCTTCCCTTAGTTCCGCTCCATTTCCTTACTGATTCCAGAAGTCAGAATAGGATAAGATCTGCTGCGGTAACAACCACCCCAGAATTTCAGTGGCTCCTTCTGTGTGCACATTGCAGGGTGGCCGGGGACCTCTTCTCTCCATTGTTCTCCCTCAGGGAACTAAGCTCAGGAAGGCTCCTTCTCTGTGCCCCTATGATTGCTGAGGCAGAGAAAAGCCAACACCACAAATCGCTCGCTAGCTCTTAAAGCTTCTGTTCAGAGGTGACTCACGTCATTTCTGCTCATATTTCACTGGCCAAGACAAGTCACATAACCTAATTTTACAAATTGGCAGAGAAGTGCAATCCTAGCATGTGCCTTGAAAGCAGAGCAACGGAAATATTTAGCAAGTAGCACGAACTACAACCACATGCATCAACATTTACTGTGCACCTACTATGTGGCATGTGTGGTAGGAGTTCCGGAATGGGAAGTGGGAAGTGCTCTGCCCCCGCGTTACCCCTGGGGTGTCCCTGGGGACTCCTGGCGGGCTCAGTTACCCCTTCTTCACACTGTGACGTTGCCAAAACTCTGCACACATAGTTCCTTCTGCTTCGAATGCCCTTTCTCTCTTTAGCACTTGGCAAATTCCCATCCTTCCTTCTTCCTTCTCTTCCTCCCTCCCTTCCTTCTTTCATTTCATAAATATATACTGAGCACCTCGGTGTGCCAGCACAGTGCGTGGTGTTTCAAGATTCAGTACAAATATATCATGTGTTCTTGGAGATTTTCCCTGATTCTCTCACTTGAGTAACAAATGCTTTCTGCTCTGGGTTCCCAGCACTTTGGATAGTCCTCTGCTTATCCTCTTGGCCTCCAGGTATCTGTGTCCACACTGTATTTGCCCACTAGGCTATAAGCTTTGCAAGGGCGAGGACTGTCTCTCATTCATCTTCGTATTCTCATTCCCTGTGCTTGTGTTCAGAAAAGGATTGTTGACTGACCAGTCAACTGGCTGAGTGAATGAATGAGTAAATGAATGAATGTCCGATAATAAGTTGCATACAACTTATGGACATGACTTCCCACTGCATTTATTTTTTATTTTTATTAAAAAATTTGTTTAATGTTTGTTTTTGAGAGAGAGAGAGAGAGAGAGAGAGTGAGCAGGGGAGGGGCAGAGAGAGAGAGGGAGGCACAGAATCCGAAACAGCCTCCTGGTCTCTGAGCCATCAGCACAGAGCCTAACACGGGGCTTGAACCCATGAGCCATGAGATCATGACCTGAGCTGAAGTCAGACGCTTAACCAGCTGAGCCACCCAGGTGCCCCTGGATTTTATTTTAAATGCAGTGGGATGGGACACCTGGGTGGCTCAGTCAGTTAAGCATCTGACTTTGGCTCAGGTCCTGATCTCATGGCTCATTAAAACAATTTTAAATAAAATAAAATAAAACCCAGGGGTGCCTGGCTAGCTCAGTCAGTAGAGTAAGTGACTCTTGATCTCAGGGTTGAGAGTTCAAGCCTCACGGTGGGTGTAGAGATTGTTTAAAAATAAAATCTTTAGAAAAGGCAAAATAAAATCCAACCCCCTTTCCACAGCCTCCCAGGCCCTGCCTGATCTGACCCTGGCCCACCATGTTCAGTTCCATTCATCTTGCAGACAACCAAAACAGCAAGTTCATTCTTGCATCAGGGCCTTGGCGCCTGTCATGCCCTCCTCCTGAAACACTATATTTCCAGTTCATCGCTGGGCTGGCTCCCTCTTCTCATTCTAGCCCCAGATCGATTGCTGCCTCTTCGGGGAGGACTTCCCTGACCACCCAGTCTAAAGCAACTTTCCACTGCTCTCGTTAGTGCACGTTCTGTTTTATTCCGTTCAAAACACTTCCTCTGAAGTTATTTAGTGTCTTTATTTGCCTCTGCTCCTCTGTTCTGCACCCTCCTTCTAAAATACAAAGTTTATGAGAGCAGAGACCTTATCTGACCTCTTCCTACTGCTGTCACTGGGGCGCTGAGTGGTGCCTGGCACGTAATAGGTGCTCAGTTCTTATCTGTTGGATGAATGAGGGAAAGGTACAATGTGAGCCATTATCTAAGAGTGGGGCAGCCTAAACAAGGGGGGGGGGGGTTCCGTTGCTCCCCGCCTGCCAGCAAAGCCACAGGCCAATCAAGCCACAGGCCTTGAACCTCCTGGCCCTCCGACTGCTTCCTTAAAGGTGGGTGAGCCGCAGAGCAGGCCGTGAGATGTCTGCACATCGAGGACATTGACATTCTCAACAGGCACACGCATGAAACCCCACCGGGCCATCCCTCCGGTCAGAAGCAAGAACTTGACTCGGAGCAGAGAGGTCCCGCGGGCCATCTTCTCGCTCACCTCACTCCTGGCCCCCGGGCCGCGTCGCGTCGCTGCCTGCTGCCCGAGCTCCCGTCCCCGAGCAGCTGTGGCGCAGCCCCGGGCTTTAAAGCCAGACTGGGTTTTGCTGCTGTTTTTCCTCAGAGGACGGGGCACGGGGCAGCCATAGCCCGGCTGGCAAGGCAGACACAGACTTCAAAGTCTGCTTCTTTAACCGCTCGTTGCCAGGCAGCCTGAGGCCAAGGGGCTGCGGGCAGGGTGGGGTGCGGCCTGCATCGGGCAGTGCTGCACGTGCTGGGGTCGGGGAGGGGGCCGTCTCCCCTGCTGGGGCCAAGCAGGTTCCTATTTGCTTTCTTTTCTCGGTAGCAGGTGAGAGCGCCACAAGGAAGCATCGGGAAGATTCATGGCTGGCTTCCCCATATCCTGTATGGGACTAAGTGGAAGACACTATACTCTCACGAACGCTCCAAGTGTCTTCCTTGCGGTGTGGAAACCAGCCCTCTCATTCCCCCACGTTGGTTCACTTTTTCCAGAGGGCAACTTTGCAACCCGTGAACATGCTCTGAAAATGCATACCCTGGGACCTGGTGGGTCTCCTGAGGACTGTGCCCTGTAGAAGCTAATACAAGTATGCGTTGATTCGTACGGGAAGTTGTTCCTTTACTGTTCACATAAAATGAACTGTTGGGGTCCTATTAGGTGCAAGGCACCGAGCTAGTTACTAAGAATGTGTTCATGAACACACAGACGTGATCCCTTAGGATGCCTTAAAAATCTCAGAGCTTAGTGGGGGAGAGAAAAGTCGAACAGCCATTCACAGAGCTCCTTAGTTGAGATTATACCAAGTCCTTTAAGTGAGCAACGCAAGGCATGGTGGGACAAGGTACAAGCAATGCTTTTGCAAGTGAACAAAGGCGGCAGCCCAGGTGTCTATCCACGGGTTAGCGGCAAGGGGGTGCATCCGTACTTGGGATTCCCGTGCACCTATGTCTTGGTCCGTGAGCACTGCCATAACAAAAAAGTCCCACAGACTGGGTGACTTATGAGCGGCAAACATTCATTTCTCACGGTTCTGAAGGCTGAGAAGTCCAAGGCCGAGGTGCTAGAACCTTTGGTGTCTGGGGAGGGCCCACTTTCTGATTCACAGATGACTGTCTTCTTGCCGTGTCCTCACACGGCAGAAGGGCTGAGGGAGCTCTCCGGGGTCCCTTTTATAAGGGCACTAATCCCACTTATTAGGGCCCTGTCCTCATGACCTAATCACCTCTCAAACCTTTACCTCTCAGTACCCTCACCGTGGGGATTAGCTTCAACCTACAAATTTGGCGGGTGGGGTGGGGGTGGGGGACAAACATTGGGTCTACAGCAATCTGTTAAAAAGAATGAGGCACATTAAATGCGCTGACAGTAAAAGATGTTCTCGATGTAGTGTTAAATTTTTTTTTAAGGTGTATGGTGTGCTTAATTTCTGTAACACTAACAATTATTATGTTATTTGTGTGTGTTATTAATATTTGCACGGGAAGAGACTGGGAGAATATGTTGCATGTTGTTAACAGCTGTTATTTTGGGGGAGGGGAATACCTGTGACTTTCACTTTTTAAACATTCCGATAATGTTTGAATTGTTAAAAATAGACACGCAATACCTTGGTAAAAAGCAAAAATAAAGATGGGGGGGTGGAATCTGATGCCGACCATTCTTGTGACTATCCAGCCATCCAGAATCAAGGCTTATTCAGAGAGTGGGATCTTCCTTCTGGGAGACACAGTTCCTTCCACCCAGGCCAAGAATCACAGTAATTAGGGAGTGGAAAGGTCTGTAAATGTCAGTATGGCGCAGTGAACAGAGTGTGAACTTCAAAGTTGGGGAGAAGCGGGTTCTAATCCTGGCTCTGCCATCCTGGAAAAGTGGCTGGCAATCTGCATAGGTTGCATAGATTGCCCTGCATAGATTGTTGGGTCTCAGTTTCCTCCTCTGTGGGAAGGATCTAATAATCTCTCCCTCACAGGGTCGTCTGCAAATGCTACCTTAGAGTTTTCTCGGAAAGCTACTAACTCGGTGGTTTTAAACGGAGGGAGTGCCTTTGCCAGACCTGGAAGCATCATATGGAATCGTTGGAAGAGGAGAAACAATCTTGTTCTTGGGTTTTCTTGCAGGGAAGTGGAGTTTGCTTACATCATCCACCTAGGAAAATCCAGGAACCCGCCTGCTTGCTGATAAGAAGTGGTGATTTCAGGGTGCTTTGCTCAGCATCCCTCTCTGCCACAGAGAAGGTATCGGAGTTTGTTGACCGAATACATGAGCGAACTACTCGAACCTAGAAGTGACTTGTGGTTGTCACCCAGTGTGGAAATCAGCTGGACAGTTCACCGAACAAAACCCACATCTCACTGCCCAAAGAGTCTGGATTGTGAAACGTCTTAGGCATAATCCCACCAGGCGCACTTCCTCATCCAATACGAGCCTGGGGGATGCTCGGACTCAAGCTGGCTCTCAGGGGTCTTGGCTTCAGTAGCCAGCTCCAAACCGGAGAAAATAGTGCAATTCAGGCAGGAAAACCCAGTAAGAAGATAATATTCTGAGTTGATTATGTAGCAGACACTGTTGTAAGCCCTGCACCCGGATTGACTCATAAGCCCCTACAGGACATGATACCACTACCCAGACCCTTCTGTGGCCTGATGTTGAGGTGTTCCTACCAAGCCGACCCTCAGCCAGCAGGTGGGTGGGCAAGAGCTGAGCCCAGGGTGCACCTGGGGCCTCAGAGTTTCCCCCAGACACATGGGTACCAGATGGGTGATGGCCAGACTGCTCCTGGGCTCCACCTGCCCAAAGGTCAGGTGTCTGTGCCCTCCCTCTACCGCCCCGCCCTGGTCAAGGGAAGTCCAGAAGCCTGGTGCGCTGTGGGCCAAGGCTATGCCTGGGGTCAGGACAGCCCTGTGTGGGACGGCCCCTCCTGGCCAGTCCTGCAGGCCTTCTTGGAGAAGGGAGTGTGGTCACCTGGTAATGAGCTAGTCTCTGGCACACCAAGCCCAAAGTGGAGGCAGAGGGTGATGGAAGATGGCCCACGGTCCTCACTGGAGGGTCCTCTGACCTGGCCTTTGCCTTCCTCTCTAGAATCATTTCTGACCATATCCTCCACGCCCACTCTAAACACACACTCAAACACACTCACATACACTCAGACACACACACACAGACACACACACACACACACACACACACACACACACACTGCCATTCTGAACGCTCTCTTAAGCTTCCATGACTTTCCATCTGCTGTTTCTTTTGCCTAGAATGTTCTGTCCCCCTTCCTCACCCGGCTAGCTCCTACTTCTCCTTCACGTTGACCTTCACGACTCAGCTCTGGCAACATCTCCTCCAGAAAGACTCACTGACCCCCAAACTGGGTTAGGTGCCCTCCCTGGTGTCTCGTGCCTCCTCCCTCCGTCACTGTGTGTATCAGGCTGGAGTTGAACTGGTTTTCTGTGTGTCTCCCTCCTTAGCCCATGAGCGCCTCCTCTCTCAGGCTGGACTGGGGGTGTCTCACCGCCGTCCCCCCCGAGCCTCGCCAGGCCCCGTGGAGGGCAGGTCACCGTTCGGGCGATGGTTGCTGAGTGAATGAATGGATAATAGACAAGAGACCCTCAAAGTCTCTCCCTTCTGCCTCTTTTCCTTCAAGATTGTGAGACTGGCAGCAAGAGGGTTAAAGCATGGAGATGCTCCAACATTGTTAGCAGCGTGAGGACCAGGTGAAAACAAATGGTTACCAGGCTGCCACGCCACATCCGCCAGGCTCTGCTTGTTCCTGGCACCACATATGGTCTGCACGCCTGCCTGCCTGCCCAGGAGAAGGGCTGAGCCGGGAGGGCTCTGGGGGCTGCAGGGCTCAAAGTGTGTGTGTGTGCCTGTGCGGGGAGGAGGAGGGGAGAACCGAGGGGATGCAGGGGAGATAAATGAGGAGGGAAAGGAGGAGGAGAGAGAAAAAGAGAGTGATGGAGGATGAAAGAAGAAAGAGAAGGTGGGATGGAGAGGAGAAGGCGGGGGGGGGGATGGGGGAAGTAGGCAACATTTACCCAAAAGAGAAATGGACATGAGGCTGTGATTCTTGGGAGCTAGACAGCGAGTGGACCAAGAACTCAGCTGGCCCACGGGACTTTCAGGTGACACGGAAGCCAGGGGAAAGTGAGCAGGAGAGAGAAACGGAACTGTGAAGGTTTGATCAGGAAAGGCCTACCAGGGGACCCTGTTGGCACTCTGGTGTGACCCAGAACGGCACATGCTTTGGGGTGTCTTGACATTTTCTGGGCCCCCTTCTCACGGCTGGCACTGGCTAAGCTCGCTGTGTCATCTGCCTGGGACACCCTGAGCTTGGGCTAGAAATTTGTGGACCACAGAAACCATTTCTTCCCCTCAGTCCGATGCCTGGAGAGTTTCAAGTCTTGTGCTGGTGCGGGCTGGCCAGACTCCAGTTCTAGGAAGGTGGTCTGGCAAGCCAGTCATTCCTGGTGGCTAATGCAGAATTTTGCAGAATCTTGTGAGATTAGGCCACCAAAATGATGCTGACTTGCTGGTTTTGAGGGACCCAGACTGTTCACATAGGACCTGCAAGAAATATACGCCCAGTGCTACGCCAACCTTAGGAGGACCCACCGGGTTGGAAGGGGAAAGGAGTGTCTGTTTGAGGAAGGGCAGCCTTGGCTTCCCTGCTGAGCAGTTCTGAGCTGAAAACGGGCGGCAGGTGCAGCGCGTGCAGCTGTGATGGTTGCCGGTCCAGCCAGCATCTCTCTCCCCACTATGTCCGCCAACCGGGGTCCTGAGTTTCTTCGCCCACCTGGAGAGGAGGACATCCGCTCTCTCCTCCTCCATCAGCTAGGACAAGGTAAGGAGGGAAGGTGATGGAGCATGTTGCGGGGAAAGAGAGGGGACATGGGCACAGAGGAGTCAGAAAGCTCACAGAGGAAAGTAGCTTTTATTCAGCTCTAAATGTGAAAGCTGAAACACAGGCTTCCCCAAGAAAACAAAGGCGACTATCTTCATGACCTGGGGTTCGCGAAGATTTTTTTTTAAAACCGGACACACAAAAACCTTCCACCGTAAAGAAAAATATTGATAAATTGAACTTCACGAAAAGTTCTGTTCATCAAAACCCATCATGAAGAGAGTAAAAAGCAAGCCACGGACTGAGAGTATTTGCAATGTGTTTATCCAACAAAGAACTTCTACCGAGTATATACAAAGAGCTCTACAAATCAATACCAAAAAACTCCCCAGATAACCCAATAGAAAACTGGACCAAAACCTTACCAAGACACTTAACAAAATCAGGAATCCAAATGTCCAGTAAACGTAGGATAAAATACTCAGCATCATTAGAAATCACAGAGGTGGAGGGGTGCCTGGTTGGCTCAGTCGGTGGAGTGTGCAACTCTTGATCTTGGGGCTATGAGTTCAAGCCCCACATTGATCATAGAGATTTTTTTTTTTTAATTTTAAAATCTGGGGCACCTGGGTGGCTCGGTCGGTTGAGCATCGACTTCGGTTCAGGTCATGATCTCACTGTTCGTGGGTTCGAGCCCCGCATCCGGCTCTGTGCTGACAGCTCAGAGCCTGGAGCCTGCTTCGGATTCTGTGTCTCCCCCTCTCTCTGCCCTTCCCCCGCTCGCACTCTGTCTCTCTGTCTCTCTCTCTCTCTCTCTCTCTCTAAAATAAATTTTTTTTTGCTTTCATGTTTTCTATTTGAATTATTTACATTTTATTTTTTTTCAAAAATAAATTTAAAAAAATTAAACAAATTTTTAAAAAATTTTATAATCTTAAAAAAAAAAAAAGGAAATCACAGAGGTGGAAGTCACCATCACAGTGAGATATCACCCCACACCTTGAATGGCTAAGATTTAAAAATCTGACACTCTTGGGGCACCAGGGTGGCTCAGTCAGTTGAGTGTCTGACTTCAGTTCAGGTCATTATCTCACCGTTCGTGAGTTTGAGCCCTGCATCGGGCTCTCTGCTGTCAGAGCTGAGCCCGCTTCGGATCCTCTGCCCTCCTCTCTCTCTGCCCCTCCCCTGCTTGTGCTCTCTCTCTTAAAGATAAATAAAACATTTAAAAATTTTTTTTAAATGTGGGGCCCCTGGGTGGCTCAGTCGGTTGAGCGTCCGACTTCGGCTCGGGTCATGGTCTCGCGGTCCGTGAGTTCGAGCCCCACGTCGGGCTCTGTGCTGACAGCTCGGAGCCTGGAGCCTGTTTCAGATTCTGTGTCTCCCTCTCTCTCTCACCTTCCCCTGTTCATGCTCTCTCTCTCCCTGTCTCAATAATAAATAAACGCTAAAAAATAAATAAATAAATAATAAAAAAATGAAATAAAAATCTGACACTCCCAAGTCTTGGTGAGGATGTATGGCAACAGAATTTTGTACTCTGCCGGTAGGAGTGTGAATTTGCACAACCATTTTGGAAAACTGGCATTATCTTCAAAGGCTGATCACATGTACACTTAACATAGCCATTATTAAGTATTGAGTAATAGAAATGAGAGTGCAGATGCACCAAAATGTACGTACAACAATGTTCATAGATCCAGAGACAGAAAGTAGAATGTGGTTACCAGGGGCTGGGGAGGTGAGAGTGGGGAACTATCTTTTAACGGGTACAGATTTTCAGTTTGGGAAGATAAAAACATTCCGGGAATGAATACCATGATGGTTGCACAACAACGTGCATGTACTTAATGACCTAAACTGTGCACTGAAACCTGGCAGAAATGGTCACTATGATGTCCATTTTGCCACAGTAAAAGAAAAGAATATTCAGAGTGACTTTTTTTCATATTCATCCACCTAGAAATGACCTAAATATCCATTCAGGATAGAACGGATCAGAAACAAAAGGGAATAGAATGGATAATAAATTGTGATAACTCTGTATAAGGGATTACCACTCTATAGCAACAATAAATAGCAATATAAGGGATTGCAAAAAAGGGACTACCACTCTATAGCAATGAATAAATCATTACTACAAGCAACCACAGGAATAAATCTTACAGACAGAATGTTGAGTGAAGGAAGCCGGTTTCCATCTACGTAGAGTTCAAAAACAAGCAAAATGAACCTATAGTGTTAGAGGTCAGAAAAATGGTCATCTTAGGGGAGCAGGTAGGGAGCAGTGAGGATGTTTTGATGTGCTGGTAATGTTTGGTTATCTTCTTGTGAATGATGGTTACACTGGGGTGCTTATTTGAGAAAATTCATCAAGCTTGTGATTTGTAAATTGTGAATATTTCTGTGTTCCTGTTGTATTTCAGTAAAAAGTTTAGGGGCGCCTGGTGGCTCAGTCGGCTGAGCTCCGACTTCAGCTCAGGTCATGATCTCACAGTCTGTGAGTTCAAGCCCCGTGTCGGGCTCCGTGCTGACAGCTCAGAGCCTGGAGCCTGCTTCGGATTCCGTGTCTCCCCCTCTCTCTGCCCCTCCCCTGCTCACACTCTGTCTCTGTCTCTCTCTCTCTCAAAAACAAACAAACATTAAAAAAAATTTTTTTTAAGTTTAGTTAAAAAAGAAAAAAAAACTAACCTTGTTGTTGGGGAGACATGCATAAATGACTCTCATGCCACCAATAATCTATTCTGTGCCTGACACCTTCTGTATTAGTCAGGGCTGTCCAGGGAAACAGAAACAACAAGAGATATATATTTATTATAAGGAATAGGCTCACATGATTATGGACGCTGACAAGTCCCAAAATCTGCCGTGGGCGAGCTAAATCCCCAGGAGAGCCAGCGGTGTAGTTTGAGTCTGAAGGCTGGCAGGCTCAGACCCAGGAAGAGCCATGTTTCACGTCAAGTCAGAAGACAGGGAAAGACTGAAGTCCAAGCTCAAAGGCAGTCAGGCAGAAGGAGTTCCCGCTAACGCAGCTTTTTTGTTCTATTCAGACCTTCAACTGATAAGATGCGGCCCACCAACATTAAGGAGGGCCATCTGCTTTATTCTGTCTACTGAGTCAAATTGATCTCATCTCATCCAGATACACGTAGAATAATGTTTGACCAAATATCTGGGCACCTTGTGGCTCAGTCAAGTTGACCCATAACATTAACCATCACACCTTCCCTGCATCAGCTCAGTTAATCCTCCCAGAAGCATTAGAGAAGAGCTTAGGCTTTAAGGCACCCTATACACTTCCTCAGTGTCTATTGGCCTCCAATTTCTGCCATATGCATAAGCTTGGGCTAACTTGTTGGAAGAGGAGAGAGCTCATGTAGAAGACTGCTGAGTCACCTAGCCACAGCCACCCAAGACCACCAGCCCCCAGTGCACCCACAGGCTGACCTCATAGCCACTGGAGAGCTTTACAAAGTTCAGCCAAGGCTGGCTTGAAGCAGTAGAACTGCCCAGCTCATCTATAGACTCATAAGCTAAAGAAACTGTTTTAAGTCTAAGGTTTGGGATGATGTGTTAGGCAAAAATACCTAATGGATACATCCCCGAGGCCCTGTGTGATCCCCAGTGGCATTGGCGCTCCAGCCTTGAGTTCCCAGTGAGGATGTTCCTCAATCTTATGTTACAGTGGCACAGAGATGCATCCCGTCTCTCCTCTTAGACTGTGAACCCCTTGAAGGGAAGGACTCTGGCTTGGTTTCTTTGCCCGACTCTAGGACCCTTAGCAGTCAGGTGCGCGATCCTTGCTGGTGCGTGAACACATGGGCGGCACCAACCCACTCAACATGTGACACAGTCAGCCAAGGGAGTCCTATCAAGCTCACAGCATTTCACCACCCTGTGCATATGAATTCCATTCATTCATTCACAGGCAGAGATGGCTCAGCTCCAGTCCCCACAGTTGAGGAACTCACAGCCAAGTTGGAGAGAGAAACTCATGAAGAATGAACTGCGGCAAGGAACTGAGCACCCTGATGTCAAGGGCAGCAAGGAACGGCAGTTCAGGTGGGGCCAAGAGGGTGGGCCGTGGCATCAGAAAGGCTGTGAGTTCAAGTCTCAGCTGTTAACTTACTAGGACAAGTTGCTGAGACTTTTCATCCCTCCTGGTGCCATAAGGATGAGATCATTTATGTCAACTGCTTTGCATAATTCTTAGTGAATAGCAAGCCATTGTATTAATCCTAAAGATCGTTATTATTACACCGGGAGAACCAAAGATGGAATCATCATCATCATCATCCAGGCCCCCAATTCAAAAATCCTAAATGCCCTGAAAAACAGCACCAACACACCAACGTTTTCTTTCAGAACTGACTAAAGCCTCACCTGACCTGACACGAAGCTATTTTAGTCCTCATTTAGCGTGTGAATATTCATGCAGTCACTGCAGACACATTAATGAGTTTTGTTATGGGGACCTGCTCCATATTCTGTTGAAGCTCTTGTATACAATATGGTATATGAGCTTTATATATTTTGCAAGATCGAGAAAATTCCGAATTTCGAGGCCCACCCAGCCCTGATGCTTACTGTCCTAAGCATTTTATGCGAAGTGGGTGATTTAGTGGATATGTCGATTGGGAGGAGCAGGAGACAGGGAAAGGCCTGGGAAGTTTTGTGGGGAATCATCGCTTCAGCTGAGCCTGAAGCAGAGCGCAGATTAACCATGGCAACAAGGCAGAGAAGGTGCAGCGGGCAGCGGCAGCCTCTGTAAGATATTGGAGGAATAGAAGTGAGGATGTTCTGTGGATCCGTAGTTCTTTAGTGTAGCTGACAAGGGGAGGGCCGGGGAGAGCACCAGGATAGGAGGCCGGGAGGTGTGGTAGAGACCGGATCACTGAAGGTCTTACATGCACAGCTGAGGAGTTCACTATCTATCCTACAGGCAATGTGGAGTTGTGGGTTCTAGCAGAGGAGGGCCAGGTCAGACTTGTGTTTTGGGGAGTTCCAGGTAGGCGAGACCCTCCTTCGAGCGGCTTGCTGAAATCCAGACTCACTCTGCCTACAGCCTCCCCCAATCCACCCCGACCACACATGGAAATGAGGCTGCTTTGGCATGGTTTGCCTGGCACAACTCGACTTCTAGAAAACATATCTGTAAGAATCGATCATGTTGTGGCAGGAAACCAACAAAGAAGCAGGCAAGTGTGGCTTTGAGAAGTCGATAAGCAAGGTTCTGTGGGCAACCTCCAACCACGACTTCCTCAGCTGCCCCCTCCCCTGCCCCCCCCTCCCGGCTTCTATGCCATCGGGGCCGACCTGGCCTGCGGGCCAGGCCCAGCCGGAGAAGGGCTCACAGCTCCGCTGCTTACTGGTCTCTGCTCCGTGACGCTGTCACACACACTCAACAGCACCCATTTGCAGCCCAAACAGACACTGTTCACTTCTCAAGTTGGTTTTAAATTTTGCTCTTTTTGTTCCTGTTTTTCATTTAGATTTTTGGCTGGTTCAAGTTCGACAGGCAATTTCAACACTGAGATCGAGGGGAGAGAATATAGCCTGTAAAAGAGCAGATGACGTGCGTGTCTCGTGATGTTACTGATTTTAGAGGGACCCTAAGAAGGTACATACGTGCATTGAGTCCGTTCGGCCAGGTCCCCAGATTCGTGGCATCCCACTGTCTTCATCTAGTATGACCCCCGCCCCTAGTTTTTTGGTCCACTACCTTTCTTTCATAACCTTGACCCTTCCCCCAAGGCATCCACCTTTGCGTATCGGGTGTGTGTTCTTTCAGTCCATCTTCTGTATCTTTATTCACATGTACGTAAATATATAGCATTGCTTTGCGTGCACTTTTAAAATTCTACAGAGGTGATATCGGCGTACATCTAATCCTGTTTCTTACTTTCTTCTTTTGACATTATCTGTAAGTGGATGTAAGTCATTCCCTTTGACAGGTGTCATATTTCATCCCATGCATTTCCCACATTTGACTTACTCATCTCCTTGCTGACGGACATACAGGTTGCTTCCGGTCCTTTGCCATTTTAAACAACACTGTGATGAGCATCTTTATGCCCGGCTAGGACAGAAGCTACGCAATCCTGGAAGGAGTTCAACTTGTACCACCCATTCATTGCATGAACGTAAGCGTCAATTTCATCATCTGTTAAAAAAAAGGGGGGGTAGGTGAAATAATAGCAACCCTCCCTAATAAGGTGCTCCATCCCCAAGCTCTCAAAGCCTGGCACAAAGTAGGTACTCAATAAATGTATATTGACTGGAATGACTCTTGTAAGGATCAGCTGAGATACTGCATACGAAAGGCCCTTGGAAATGCTGAATATATATATACACAAATGGGAGTTCTTATTACTCTTATTAAATAACCATTACTCATGGTTATTTAAGTGAAATTAACCAGCAATGTATAATCCCAATAAAATGAAACTTACTTATTTTAAAAATTAAGGTTTTAGATTTATTTTACATTTTTTTTAACGTTTATTTATTTTTGATAGAGAGACAGACCGTGAGTGGGGTTGGGGCAGAGAGAGAGGGAGACACAGAATCCGAAGCAGGCTCCAGGCTCTGAGCTGTCAGCACAGAGCCCAACCCGCGGCTCGAACTCACGAACTGCGAGATCATGACCTGAGCCGAAGTCGGACGCTCAGCCGACTGAGCCACCCAGGCGCCACTTTAGATTTATTTATTTTAAGAGAGAAAGAGAGAGCGGGGGAGGGGCAGAGAGCGAGGGAGAGAGAGAATCCCAAGCAAGTTCCGCACTGCCAGGGTGGAGCCCAACGTGGGGCTCGAACTCACAGTGAGATCATGACCTGAACTGAAACCAAGAGTCAGACGCTCAATTGACTGAGCCACCCACGTGTCCTAAAATGAAACATATTTAAATGACGACAACACCAGGACTTACATTCTGCATGTGTCCCCAGTTTTTCTGCCTCTTCTTCCTATCCACCTTTCTTCACATCAGGAAACATTTTCTGAAGATTAATCGAGTGGGCCTGGTTTGGGATTGGGAAATCTGAGACCGGCCTGCCAGACCATCCAAAGGCCTCCCCTGGGCCACCTTGGCCTATAAAACCCGGGTAATGCCATGCACCCACCTCACTAAGGTGTTGCAAAGATTAATTATGGCTTGTAAAGGGCTTTGAAGATGAAACGTGCTTGTTATGGAAATAAATGGCTTGAGACGCAAAGCTTTCTTCAAGTCTTCCTTCGTGCCCTCTCTCTTGCTGTTCTTGCCTTTAAAGAGCCCCGGATGAGTTCAGAGGTGAGGGTGACCTCCCCATGACTCCTGTGGCAAGCCAGGGTTGAACGCAGACTTCCCTGAACAACATATAGATGTGACCCCTCGCTGCCACTTTCAAATTGAAACTCCTACTCCATTTCCTAACCAGCCGAGCTAGGCTGGTTCGAATGCATTAAACAGATTCAGCAATCGGGTGGTGAAATGTATTTCCGATACCAAGCTTTCTGCTGCCAAATGTAATTATTCAAATTGGTAATTAAAAAAAAATGGGGTTTCTTCCCCCACCATGTCCTCCTAGATTTAGAGGTATCAGAAGTGGAGAAAATGTGGGCCAAATGTCTTCCAGTGGGAAAGTGGAGAAAGCATGGGTGTTAATGTCTGACAGACCTGAGTTCAGATCCCGGCACAGCCTCTCACCTGCCATGAGCAAGTTATATAACCTCTTTGAACTTCAGTTTCCTAACCTGTCAAATGGGGATAAGAATCACCCGTATAAGAGTTATTGTCAGTGTTAATTGAGTGGATTCAGGAAATGTACATAAAAGGCACTCAATAAATGTTAGCCATTCATAATAACACAACCAAAACCTGGTGAGAAAGGTGTTATCATTCCCATTTCACAAATAAGGAATCTGAGCTCGGAGGGGTGATGTGTCTTGTCATAACTTGCAGAGGGAAACTGGGGTGCCAGGATTCAAACCTTGATCTTCCTGACTCCAGAGCCCTGGGGTCACCCACACGTGACCTCATCCCTGCACGGAAGCTTGTTTTCCAGAACTGGAACGTGCAGTAACTGCCAATGCAAGCAGAGAGAGAAAGAGGGAGCCCAGCAGAGTGTTGGAGCCTGGAGGGTGGCTGTTCCCATGCCACTGAGTTGTTTAATCCCACGTCTCTGTATTACATTGGCATTCCATATGTTCACTCCTCATTTCTCGCTTCTCATGTTAACCCTTGCTTACCCAAGTAGGGAGTGCTGGCTAGAAGCATGTTTTCTCAGGCACCCTGGTGGGGCCAAGAATGTCCTGGTAGCTTTGAGGGCTCCTGACCCCTGAGCGGCGCTTCTGCTGTGGAAAACCTAGAGGCTGCTCAGCCTTTCCTGGGTCTAGGCCCGTGGGCCTCATCTTAGCGCATGTGGAAGTCAGTGTGGCCAGATCCCTAATGGAAAACCAGGATCTTTGCTCATATTAACTCGTGTGCATTCAACGCTCTTCATTCTTTTCCTCAACAGACGTTAATAGAACTTCTACTGGTTCTGAACGCTGCTTAATTACAATGGTCCTGTTTGATATTTCCCATCTGTCAGCCACTGCACTTTCAAGGCATCATCTCATTTAAACCTTACAAAAGATGGGGTACCTGGGTGGCTCAGTCAGTTAAATGTCTGACCTCGGCTCAGGTCATGATCTCACAGTTCGTGGGTTCGAGCCCCACGTCGGGCTCTGTGCTGACAGCTCAGAGCCTGGAGCCTGCTTCGGATTCCGTGCCTCCCTCTCTCTTTGCCCCTCCCCCACTCATGCTCTGTCTCTCTCTCTCTCAAAAATAAGTAAAAACATTTAAAAAAAACTTTAAAAAAACTTACAAAAGGGCTTTGGGTTAAATATTAATATCATCATCATTTTGCAGTTGAAGAAAAAGGACTCAGGGCAAAAATGAGTGCCAGAATAAGGAACAGAACCCGGGTTTTTTTTGTCTCTACCATCTGTGCTCTTAGCCATGACAACATACTTCCTCCTTGAGGGCATGCAGGGCATCTCATTCATTTCTTCTCTCCAGCCCCCCAGCACCGTATACAGTAGGTGCTCAATAAGTTTTGCTGTTGAATAAATACATAAAGTGCTAGATAGTCACTAAGATGTGTATAGTGCTCTACAGAGTTTACAGAATGCCTGTCTTTTGCATCAGACAGAGGAGGTAGGTTTCATGATCCCGTTTCACAGATGAAGCTTGTGCGGTAACTGCACTAGGGCCATAGGAAGAATAAGAGGCTGGAGCTTGGGCGAGACCCCAAAATAAACTCACAGGGAAGACATAACATCCAACGGAGCTGCAGAGTGGAGAAGCATCCGTCTGGCTGAAAAAATACGGATGTTACAAAGCACTAGAATTTAAGCCGAAATCATATGCCCAGCACATGTTTTCTGAAAACATTCACATCACTTAACGTGGCCGGTGTGAGGTTTCAGATATTAAAAGTATGAAAGAGCAAAGCAAGATGTGAAAGGCAGAGATGGAAAGAGAACAAAGTAAACTTCAGCCTTGTCACCACCTTCCAGAAACTTCTCAAGGATCCAAGTTTCTGACCCAAATTCACCTTCAATGGTATAGCTTGTGGGTGGGAACCATGCTGTAAATAGACAGATTTGAAGATTTGAAGCTGGGTTCCAACTCAGACTCAGTTACTTTCCAGCTATGTGGCCTTGGTCAAGTGTCCTTGACCTCCATGTCTGAGTCTGTACAGTGGAGATCAATCATGGCTTATTGGAATAATGACATGTTTTGTAAATTATTATGCATGTTATTTTTTTACTTCCTTTTTAGAATTGTAGGAAGTAAAAATTATAATAGTTATTTAATATAACAGCAATACACGTTGGAATAAGCTAGATTTTGCTATAATAATAAACAACCCCAAAAACTCAGTGGCTTAACACAACAAATGTTTATTTCTTTTTTCTTAATGTTCATTTTATATTCTAAAGAGAAAGAGAGAGAGGAAGAGAGAGAATGAGCAGGGGAGGGGCAGAAAGAGAGGGAGACAGAGGATCTGAAGTGGGCTCGCGATGACAGCCGAGAGCCCAATGCAGGGCTCAAACTCGTGAACAGGGAGATCATGACCTGAGTCAGAATCAAGAGTCACACACTTAACTAAGCCACCAAGGCACCCCAACAAATGTTTATTTCTCACTCATGTTCCGTGTTCATCATGGGTCAACATGAGAACATGCTTTTCATTGCGGTCACAGAGGGAGTCAGGATAAGCCACCATCTTGTTTATGATTATTGTATCCAAGGGGAAAAAGGGATTTAGGGGGTCTCTGAGGGTTAATTAACTGCGTTAGCCTGGAAGTGACACATGTCACTTTTTGTTCACAATTCTGTGGGCCAGAACATGTCACATGGCCCAAGCAATCACCAGTGGGTCAAGGTGAGCCTATTGTGTGCCTGTTAGTGGAGAGAATCAGAAATATTTGTTGGGGCTCCTGGGTGACTCAGTCGGTTAAGCGTCCGACTTTGGCTCAGGTCACTATCTCGCAGTCCGTGAGTTCAAGCCCCGCCTCGGGCTCTGTGCTGACAGCTCAGAGCCTGGAGCCTGTTTCGGATTCTGTGTCTCCCTCTCTCTCTGCCCCTCTCCCTCTCACGCTCTGTCTCTCTCTCAAAAATAAATAAACATTTTAAAAATAAAAAAAAAAAGAAATATTTGTCAATTGGTATCCACCATTCATTGAGTACTTATCACGTGCCAGGCATTGTGCTGAGGGTTTTTCGGATGTATCTGTTCATGCCTTCAACAATCCTCCAAAGCAGGGACTTCTATCTTCAGTTAATCCTGGAGCAAACTGGCACTCAGAGATGTGAAGTAGCTTGCTCCAGGCTGCACGATGAGTAAATAGCAGAGTCAGACCTGACAGTCAGGTAAGAACGCCTGCCCCTTTCCCTGCGTGTGCTCCGACAGCCAGGCAGGTGTCCAAACCAGGTGGTCAAGTATTTTCTTGTTCCAAGAGCTGAGATTAACAGAGCTCCTCCTCTGTATTAATCCCTTTACTACCCTCTCAGGTTATACCTGAGAGTTCATTTCCGTGTGAATGATAAAGGATCTGAGGCTCAGAAAGATTAAACAACTTGCTTTGGAGAGGTAGCTCTTGAACCCAAGCCTTTCTGGGTCTAAAACCTATGCTTGTTTTATACCCGCTCTTCTCTACTCCTCCTCATTATTTGTCATCATTTACTATAGTAACGATAGTACGGAGGAGTGGGAGGCAGAGAGGGTAAAAGCATGGATGTTAGAGCTAGATTGCAGCTGCATTTGAATTTGGGCTCTGCCATTTCCTGGCCGTGTGACCTTAGGTGAGGATATCACCTCTCTGGGTTTCCGAGTTCGCAACATGGGCTGATAACCGTACCTACCTCATAGGCTTGCTGTGAGGAATAAATGAGATTGCCGTTGTGGTGAAAATAATAACTAATATTTTTCAAGAACTTACTGGGTCCAGGTACTGTGCTCAGGGCTTTATCTGTGTTGCTTTATAACTTTTTATTTGGGGATAATTTTAGATTTATAAAAAAGTTGCAAGGATAGTACACTCCACTTTCCCCTAATGTTAACTAACGTCTTACGGAATCAAAGCACCTTTGTCAAAATAAGTTAATATTCGTATGACACTATTAAGTAAGTGATAGACTTTATTCAGATATTCTGAGCTTTCCTACTAATGTCCTTTTTCTGTCCTACAGTTCAATCCGGGACACGACATTGCACTTAGTCACGTCTCCTTAGTCTCTGCAAATCTTTAAGTGCATTCTTTTATTCTCATTTTCTGTTGAAGAAACCGAGGGTCAGGTAATTAAGTCCCTGGCCAAGGTCACAGAGCCAGTAGGGGGTGGAGTTAGAATTCCACCCCAGGTCTGTCTGACTCAAAGCCCCAGTCTTTACCATTCATAAAGAAATTATCGGAAAGAAGTCCAATGTTCCGAATCACATCAGCACACAGAGAATAAGAAGCTCAGAGGGAGAAAAAAAGACTAAAGCACAGAGAACTGGCTTTACAGCTTTAGAATACTAACTCAGCATGAGCTACTCGAAACACAGCCAAAGTCCGGGTAATCTGTTCAGTAAGGAAGAGACTCCGGCTGGTGAGTGTGCACCTTGGGAGTCATGCAAAGCCATCAAGCTAAGCTCTGGTTTAGCCACTGGCAGAGGGGGTCCCTCCAAGGGCCAGACTGCTCACACCCTGGCAGCAAAGCCTATTGCAGAGCACCCTGGTAGAGGCAGGAAGTCAGCAGGACGAGGGCCAGAGACAGGACCACAGAATTCCTTTAACAGGTGTTTCCCGGGGGCTCCTGCTGTCCAGTGCACACGATGGAGTGACTGCCCCAAACCACCTACCGCAAATTTGACCTGATGAATACCTACTATAAATCGTCCCTGCTTGCCTGGCATTTTATGTGTCTAAGCTCCAGGGAGGGGGAAACAAGAGGAGGGTCCTGACATTCTGTGTCTTCAAGGAAAGAGAAAGGATCGGATGGATCGGACAGTCAGTGCGCGGAAAACTGAGGGAGGGCGCCCCGATCCTTCCTGGACCCCTAAACCCTGGATGTTGAGCCCGGGCGTGGCTGCTCTGGCACAGAGTTGGGCAAAGAGCAGGTACCAGTGATTACCTGTTGAGCGTGTGAGCAAGTGAATTAATTAATTTGCACGTACTCCAGTACCCGGCATCAAGCATGGCACCTGCTAGGAACTCAAGAAAAGACGAAATAAATCAATCAGACCACTTCGATCTGGGCTAACATTCACGACCCTGGCTGGCACTTAGGAGCTCTTTAAATGTTTTTTGACCCAGTTGGTGGGCCATGGCTAGGGTCTCCGGGGAGAGATTTCTACCTTGTGGTTTGCAGTCTGTTCGCACGGAGACACAGTATGCCATAGCTGCTGGGAGTCTGGGGCCCGGCTTCTCAGGTTTGAATCTTAGGTTTGTTACCTACTGATTGCCTGACCTTGGACAAATCACTTAAACTTGTCTATAAAATGGGGGATGAAGATGATGATATTATGTACTTTAAAGAGCTGGTATGAAGATTGAGTTAACACACACACACACACACACACGAATAAATGTGTGTGTGTTTTAATCTGTTCACGTAAAATTTAGCTCGATTTTATAACAGAGGCTGACCCATAGTAAGTACCTCCCAGGGTTAGTTATTATACGAAAACTTCCCAGCCTCCTCCCTGCCCCAGCCCCAATTCCGATTTAAATGCCTCTCTAAATCTGATTTATCTGTAATCTATTACAGAATCTGTTTAAGTTAGTTAATATTAAGTGAATTCTGCAGTCAATATTTATAATGTCAAATAAAACAGAAGTTAGAGTGCATCACACAGAATAGGGAAATGTCCTATTTGATGTTTCTGCTATAATACTACGCATGTGTGTGCTCAGGGTTGCAATGTTAACGAAATTTTTTCCAGTGGGTCACAGTAAAAAGCCAATGCCTCCAGAGGCAAATGGTGAATGGCTTTCAGCAGAGAGGGAGGAGGAGCAGAGGAGAGGGCTGGCTAGCCCCCCAAATGAGCTTCGCAGCCTACCTCTTCCTTCTGGCCTCTGTTGCCAAATGACCTCTGGGAAGACGCCTCTCCTATTTGGCCAGCCCCCTGTCACACTGGCCCACATAGCTCTATGGTTTCTACGGAGAACTTACTGAGCACTGCACCGGGCCTTGCACACACCTTAGCTCACAGAATTGGCCCCATCAGGCCACGGAAGTGGCTCTCAAAGTGTGGTCCCCCTGTGAGCTTGTTAGAAATGCAAATTCAAGCCGCAGCCCAGACCTACCCCATCAGAAACTCTAGGGCTCAGCAACCTGTGCTTTACCTCCAAGTGATTCCAATGTAATCCGAAGTTGGCAAGCCACTCCCCTTTGAGGAAACTGTTTTCCTTTGGGACAACTGAGGCTTCGAAAGAGGAAGTGACATCCCCAAGACCACTTAGGGAGGAAACAATTGGGCCAGGATTCTAACACTATGAGCACACAGCAGTGCAATTTCTTACGTGTCTATCCCTCCACTGGATAGTGAGTCCTTCCCGGAAGAGACCAAGACTGACTGATGTGTTCCTTTTTTCTCATCTTTATAAACGAGTGGGCCTGAAACACAAGTGCTGTGTGACCTCTGATGGCTGGGTGAAAAATCACACACATCCTTTAAAAAGTCAGTCCTGGTGAATGCTCGCATCACATTCAAATGGACATAACCACCTCAGATTGGAAGAGAAGATACACACGGGATTGAGGAGTTCTTGATTAGCAAAATTCCCCAGAGCCCCTCATGCAAATCATAGCCCAGAGCTGAGTCATACTCAACTTTGACTCCTCTCTTAAAAGGGTGTCAGTTCCAAGTGGAGCTGTGTGGGGGCGGGAGGGGATGGGAGCCAGAAAATGGTTAACAGTTTGATAAAGTTAAAAAAAAAAAATCCTCTACTGGTTGTGAGACTTTGCAATAATGAGAAGTCAACACAGTTAGACAAGGCACTAAATTTTTGTACAGAATGCCAGCTGTCACTCTTCTTGACTAGCTCAGATCAAAGAAACGTATTTTATCTCCTAAGTTATTAGACATGATGGGGCCATTAAGTGGAGATATTGTCATAAGAAATGTAAGAACATAAGAAAAATGTTGCTTGCTTTGAAAATAAACGTCTCACCTTTGCTCCTTTTTCCCTGTGAAAAGCTGAGAGCCATCAAACTATTAGCTTGGGCCTTTCCAACATGCTTGCATCCTGCCATCTTTTCCGGCAGTGAGACCTGGGGTTTCAGTCCTTCCTCTCGGTCCCTAATGTCTGTGGGTCGGAACCATGACATTGAGAACCCAGCAGAGGTTCCTGTTAGCTGTAGCCCATCCCTGCTTTCACCAGTCATAACACAACCTACCACTGATCCAAAGCTCTACGTGCTTTGAAAGGAGCTCATCCTTAGATGTCTTTCCAAGTGCCTCACCTTACTTAACCTTTCTTCATCTCTAACTTGGATCGGAAAGAGCTCCCTCTTCATTTCTTTAAGGAACACGGCCACTTGTCTGGCCCCGAGAATGGGCCCTGGGTTGGTGACGTTTACTTACATCCGCTGATTGCAGGGGAGCTGGGGAGCTCCGGGGAAAAGACTTCATATCACTCAGGGGCCAGGATGGGAAGAAGGGACGCGTTCAAAAGGGAATGCTTAAGAAGAGTTTGGTGCGAAGGGACTATTTCCAAGGACGGGCAGCATTGAGGATGGTGAAACACCACAGGGGCAACACCAGGGCGACATTACTTTCCTTGGTGTGAGGAGGCAAGGAGAAGGGGAAGTTACTGGAAATTGATGAGAGTAGTAGCTGAGGACAGATGTCACCGATAGAACCTGTGGCCCTGGAGACCAGAGGCAGCCTCTGCCAAACCACATGCAGCCCCACCCCTCCCCCTCCCCCTCCCCCTCCCGCCCTCCAATCTGCTGCTGGTGTTTCCCATTGGCTGGGCCTGACCGGAAGCCAGACTATAAGGGAGCCTGGCGAACTCAGTCTGTATGCTCAGCCTCCAGGGCCTAGAGCAGAGTGGAGAGCGGATCTGGGGAGTACCCGGAGAATTCCCAGCACGCACTGAATCCCAAGCACCACGGAGGTTTGGACATATCCAGACAAAATAGGGTTGGGTGATGGAGACCCTGCAAAAGCCACACTGCAGGGTAAGGATGAGGGCTCGAGAGACTTTAACATCAAGTGGTTTGGCATAATGAGTGAGACTCTACAAGGAAGGTGAACACAGGCACTAATGAAACTCGTCCTGCGGTTGCCCCAGGGAGCAAAGAGCTTTGTTCCCGAATGGAAAGAACTTCAACACCTCTCTGACTTCTGTGACTCTCAGGGCTCAAACAGCCTTGCTCTGGGGACCCGCTCTCACCAACTGAGCACACAGGAGGCATGTTCTCCTCACCTGACAAGGGTCATGAGGGGGGCTTCCAGCTTTCCAGCTTCCTGGTCCCTAGATGGTGGCTCAAACATAGGCCCAGAGGCACCTGAAGTGCCCCTCTGTGCAGGTGTGGGTCACAGCAGGGATGGGTGTGGGTCCCACCCTGCCGGGTGATATAGCAACCAACGTCCAGGTCTGTGATGCAGACACACGTAGGCGCGCTGAGAATCCCAGAACCGCTTTGCAACCGCGAAAGCCTGGACTTCTTAACGAGAGAGAGAAGACTTTGGTGTACTAATTAATGCATTGTCCTCAAGGCCATCGAAGCCAAAGATCTTTTCCCACCCTTGTGGCTGATCTTCAAGGTAGGAATTCTGGCCCCAGTTTTATTAAAAATTTTTTAAAGTTTATTTATTTATTTTGGTGGGGGAAGGGGCAGAGAGAGAGACAAAGACAGAATCCCAAGCAGGCTCCACGCTGTCAGAGCAGAGCCCAACGTGGGGCTCAAACTCACCACCCGTGAGATCACGATGTGAGCTGAAGTCAAGAGATGCTTAACCAACTGAGCCACCCAGACGCCCCATTATAAATGAGGATTCGATCCAGAGAAGACAGCCCCGGCAGACCGTGGGCACCCCTCCCAGGCTCTTCCTCTTCCCTCTGCTTCCATCACACCAGCCTCCTTGCTCAGCTAGAACTTGCCAGGCTCATCTTTGTTCTAGCACATTCGTGCCTGCCCTTCCCTCTGCCTGGAAATTTCTTCCCCCCAGATAGCCACATCCCCTACTCCTTCACCTCATTTAGATCTTTGTTAAGTGACACCTCTTCAGAAAGCCTGAGTGTTGACCTAGAACACCCCCCTCCCCATCCAGTTTTTTCTAATTCCTTACCTTGCTTTGCATTGCCATCACCTTGTTTTTGTTTTGTTTTGTTTGCTTGTTTGTTGACAGCCTGTCCTAGGCTCCATGGAAGCAGGGCTTTGTCTCATTCTTAGAACAAGCGCCTAAATGCCTAAGCCCCTAAAGATCACATAAGGATTTTATTATTTTATTTTATTTATGTTATTTTTTAATTTGAGAGAGAACAAAAGCAAGCAGGGGAGAGGGGCCGAGGGAGGGAGAGAGAATCTTAAGCAGGCTCCCCACTCAGCACGGAGCCTGATGGGGCCTCAATCCCACCACCCTGGGATCATGACCTGAGCTGAAATCAAGAGTCAGATGCTCACCTGACTGAGCCACCCAGATGTCCCTAGGATTTTTTTCCTTCAAAGTTTTTTCTTAAGTTTATTTATTTTAAGAGAGAGAGAGAGAGAGAGAGAGCAAGAGTGGGGAAGGGACAGAGAGAGAGGGAGAGAGAGAGAATTCCAAGTAGGGTCTGCACTGACAGTGCAGTTTGATGTGGGGCTCAAACTCATAAACCACGAGACCATGCCCTGAGCCGAAATCAAGAGTCAGACACCTCACTGACTGAGCCAACCCGGTGGCCCGGATTTTATTTTTTGAGATGAAATTCACATAACATAAAATTAACCATTTTTAAATGGACCATCCAGTGGCATTCAGTACATTCACAATGTTGTGCAATCTTCACCTTTATCTAGTCTCACAACATTTTTATCACCCCAGAAGTGTCCCTTGCGCCCACTAAGTAGTCGCTCCCCATTCCCTCCTGCCTTCAGCCCCTGATAACCACCAGTCGACTTTCTGTCTCTATGGATTTGCCTATTCTGGGCACTTCATAAAAGATGTGGCCTTTGGGACCAGCTTCTTTCACTTCGTATCATGTTTTCAAGGTTCTTCCCTATTGTAGCACCATCAGTCCTTCATTCCTTTTCATGGCTGAATAATATTCTATTGTATGGATATACCACAATTTGTGTATCCATTGGCCAGTGGATGGATATTTTTGTTGTTTCTACCTTTTGCTATTGTGAATAATACTGATAAGAACATGCATAAGTGTCTGCTTGAATACCTGTTTTCAATTAGTTTGGTTATCTACCTAGTAGAATTGCGAGGTCGATGGTAATTCCATGTCTACACATGGGGGCTTTTCACAAATATTTATGGAATGAATTAGCAAGTGAAAGAAAGAAAGAAAGAAAGAAAGAAAGAAAGAAAGAAAGAACTAGAAATCCAGGTTTTTGCAATTCCCGAGTGCCCTCTAATCTGCCACATTACCTTCCAGAGGAGGGGACTGATGACTGTGGGTACCCTGAGGCCTAATCAACCTTAGGACAGTATCATGCATTAGCTGACATATAATAGGTGCTCAACTAAAAAAATGAGACAAATAAATGCTGCCGTGACCATTTTTATGCATTTATTTTGTCTACAGCATTGATTGTTAATGTCAGACAGATTCTGAGAGGGAAATTACTATATCAAAGAGAATTAACTTTTAAAAGTCTTTTGATGTGTACACAAAACTGCTTTCTGAAAAGGCTGAAAAATTTTCATTACCAGTCTCAAGAATGTTTAGGCTCATTTAGATGGTTCTACCTGGTGGGTGCTTCCTGTTGGAGGAGAGTTTTCTGGAACTGTCTCTACCATCCTCTTCAGCTAGGTAAACAGAAGCTAGGCTGATTGCTATTGTTGCTTTGCTTTTCCGTATAATTTCTCCACCTGTATGATGCGCTCCAGCCAACGTGTGCTTCTTGACGTCGATAGCCTTCTTTCTCTTGAACGCTGGCCCCCACTTGAGCCCCGGATGCACCCAGCCAGTTGGAATTTCTGGACTTAGAGACCTCAGGAATGCAGCCTGCTGGAAATGAGGCCAAATTAGTTCTTCCAAAGAAAATGCCCATTTGGAAAATGACTTCCCGTGTCTGTGCAGCCACAGGCTTGCCATTCTGGAGAGACGTGTCAGGATACGTTGTGCTTGGCGGCAAATGAAAGCTGAGGGGTTTATTGCCACTATTAGTGATTATTTGTATGGGGCCGTAGGTGTATACAGCCCCTTACAATGCCCAGAGGAAACTGGGACAGAGGGCAAAGTTTCCGCCCTCAAGGGACATCCTGCCTTGGCTGGTGGTGAGAATGGGTGCCCATAGGAACTGAATGGACTGGCACAAACCAGGACTGTCTGAATGACTGGGAAGAACAAACTGGGAGAAGGAGCAAAGAAGGATTCCTCAAGCGCCTCTGTGTGCCCGGTATTTAAGAGACATGTCTTGTTTAATCTGCTAAATAATCCTAGGATTTAGGAATTTTTATTTCCATTTTCAAGTGAAGGGATTGAAGTTTCGCCTCTTTCTCTCATATTTTCTGGATGCTCCTTCTCCCACATTGTCTTAGCATTTCCCAACTGTGTGAAGGGTGATGATACCACCGTGGATATACTACCAGGGTGAGAATTGCAGGAGGCAGCAGAGTGGGTAAAAGTGGGGCTAGAAAGAAAGGACTGAGATGTTTTTTATGGATTCTGTGCTCTTTGCACTAGAATCTGCCTGACTTGGGAGTTTGTGTGAGCATCGGGGGTTCAGAATCCAGCAGACCTGGGTTCAAGATCTGCTCTAACCCAGGAGCCTGGGATGCATCGCTTCTCTTTCTGAGCTTCCATTTTCTCCTCTGTACATGGAGGTAAGGACCTCTGCCCACCCGGTGGTTCATGTGAGGATTAAACAAAGCAGTGTATGAATATTGGTGCACAGATGTCAACAGTTGTTGACCTACCACCAGAAAGAGTTGAGGAGGAACAAGCGGTGGGGAGGTATGATGGGTGCTGTCACTCACATGTTGCTTAATAGCTTGATGCCTCAGTTTCCTCATCTGTAAAAGAGGAATGATCAGGCGTCTTCCTCATCAGGTGAATGGGAGGATTAAAGGAATTAATACAGGTAACACACTTAGAACAGTGCCTGCTACAGGGTAAGCTCTCAATACATCTCCACTGTTAATATTATCTAATTCTAAGGGGCGCCTGGGTAGCTCAGTCGGTTAAGCGTGCGACTTCGGCTCAGGTCATGATCTTGCAGTTTGTGAGTTCGAGCCCTGCGTCGAGCTCTGTGCTGAGAGCTCGGAGCCTGGAGCCTGCTTCAGATTCTGTGTCTCCTCCTCTCTCTGCCCCTCCCCCGCTTGTGCTCTGTCTCTATCAGAAATAGATAAATGTAAAAAAAATTTTTTTTTAAATATTATTCCTCTTGACTTTAGGTTGGATCAGGAGGCTATACAAAATGAATCAGTCATTTGCTGGGGCGGTGGGGAGAATAGAAGTCACAATGAGGATCACTTGATCCCCTAGCAGGGAGGGGAAGGACCCAGTGTTGTCTGTTCTACTGTTCTACCTCTGGGTGCGGGGGTCTGGTCTGATACCTGGCATCACCCAATCCTGAGAGAAGAGCTGTGTCAAGAACCTAGTCTGCCAAGGTCAAGTGGGACATGAGTGAATGGTGACTTATCATAATGGAAGAATGGAAGAACTCGGAATTTGGGATTTCCCTAGCTGTGAAGATGGTGCCTAACCTCACTGAATGTTGTGAGTTTGAACTCTGATTTTATATATATATATATATATGTGCGTGTGTGTGTGTGTGTGTGTCCAACAGAGACACACACACACACGTATGTATATATACAGGTACATGTTAAATAGCATTATTTTTTAAATGTTTATTTATTTTGAGAGAGAGAGAGAGCACTATCAGGGGAGGGGCAGAGGGAGAGAGAATCCAAAGCAGGCTCTACACTCAGCATGGAGCCTGATGTGGGGCTCTAACCCACAAACCGTGAGATCATGACCTGAGCTGAAATCAAGAGTCAGATGCTTAACTGACTGAGCCACCCAGGCACCCCTAAACAGTATTATTTATGGATTTCTTACTAATGTTCACAAGAGAGGAGAAGAGGGGTGGGCACATATTGAGCCTTTGCACATGTTGTTCCTTGCATGGAATCCCCAACCCCCATGCCAGCCCTGCTATTTTCTTTGTCAATTAACAAATATGCATGTATGTGTACTATAGGCCGGACACCAATGTTGAGTGGGTCCTTGCTTCCTAGAGCTTAGCTCAAATAGTATGGCAGGTACCATTGACTTCCCAGGTGCCATAGAAGCTTTCCCTCAGACAGAAGAGAAAACCAAAGACTTTCTTTGATGTCTTGATGAAACCTGAAACCAACCACTTAGGTCCATTGCCCCTTGCTGCTCTTTGGCTGGGTAACTTCTTCTATTAATTGGGATGTCAGCTTAAAGCTCACTTTTTCTAAAAGATGCCATTGATGGCCCATGCCAGAGGTCAGGTCCCATTTCCTTAACATCGTGGACTTCTCCCTCATCCTACTCGTCATGATTTGCCATTATTTGTCACATAATTTAACATCACTACCTTCACTACCTCCCCCCCCCCCCCCCGCTAGACTGCCAAGTCTGGGAGGGGCAGGGGTGGCGTCTCTTCTCAGGTCCATATCCCTTGGCAACAATTGCATAGCAATCAGTGAGGTCTCTATAGAACCTTATCGAGTAAGGAAATGAACAGAAGAGAAAGCATTTTGAGGGCAATAATATGAAATAAATGAACACACACATTAAAAACCCTTGTCTTTCCTCCTGCTTGTGCAGCAGAGATGAGAAAGCGGTGCTTTGGCAAACCAGGCTGAACTCAGCCTTTTGGGGTCAAACCAAGTAGAGGGATAATTATTTTTTATTTTTCTCATCCGCTTCTTGTTGCCGTAGGTGCTGAAGGCCGACGAACTGTGGGCTTTGCTGAGTCCCCAAGGAAAGCCCCTCAGGGTCTCTCTGCTGGAGGCCTGCCTCCCCCCCTGCCAGATCTGTACCTCTGCCTGGGGTTTCATCCACTCTTTCATGTCTGGCTCCTCCCCTTTACTTGAAAATCCGTCTCCTTGTTTTCTGGAAAGTGCCTCATTTCTCCCAGGAGGCCCAGGGCTGTCTCCACTCAGGGGCTGGAGACCTTGGGCTGGACTTGCCGGTGGGCCCCAGCCAGGCCCCCCCCCCCCCCGACCCCAGCGTGGCCTTGATTTCTTTCCTCAGAAGCTGTGCAGGCTGGGCTGGGTGGGATCCGGCGACAGTTCCCACCAAACTCCCAAGCTGACTGCAGACATTTGTGCTGTCAACAGAATTGCAAAAAATGCAATTCGTGTTGTTAATGAGCAGCTTGTTTGGGTAAACAAACCAGGTGAGGTGAAAAAAGCGATGCTCTCCAGTAGGAAACACAAGTGAACATTAGCCAGATGGAGAGCCGTGCTTCCCCACGCTTCCTTTTCGGCAAGGCTCTGGGTGGCTGGAAAGGACGTTGCCTGCGCTGCATGGTAGCTGGGACTGTGCACACCTCCCACCTGGCCTGGATTTCCTCCTGAGGGAGAAGAGACACCTTGTACCCAGCACAATCCTAAGCCTGGCACTGTGCCTCATGTCCCGCCAGGCCTTTATCTGCTTTATTACTAGTTCTCAAGCACCGCGTAAGATGGCTGTTATGAAACCAATTTCACAGCTGGGGAAACCGAGGCTCCGACATGAGAAAGAGGTTGCCCAAAGTCAAAGTGGTGGGTTTGAACCCCGTTCCACCTGACTCTTCAGGTCTCTGATCCCCCCACTCTCCCACATAATTCTCCCTGCCCTCATTCCTGCCTACGCAGTTCTTTAGTCTAATGGAGGTGTCTGCGGCTGCCACTAACGACCTCCTCTCTCAGACTGTGAGGCTAAAGAAAGTTTTAACTTCCCATAGTGGGGGCCCCCCCATCTGCCTAGTGAGGGTGGCATGGCTTTCTGAAATTCGTGCGGGTGGATCTTGGACCAGCTTCCCCATGACAACAAAGAGAGTGTGTGTATGTGTGTGTGCATGCATGAATATGTACATTTACCCATCCATTCCAAGAGGAAATGCTTGCCCCTGGAAAGTCAATAACTTAGGGGCCTTCACAGTCCTGTGTCTATAAACTGCATATTCTGTTTTGTTAGCCTCAGATCATTCCAGAAAACACAAGCACAATGATTGTGAATGATTTGGGTGATTGCAGTGGCTAAATCTTCTCCCTGTATAGACAGGGCCGGGACGAGGGAGATTCAGAGTATAGACTCAAGTCCACATATGTTTCTGAATTTCTCTCCACATTGCTCAAGAGAAAAACCCCATATTACATTCATATGTTATAATGCCATGAGTTATTTTCTCCTTAGCATTCAAGGGTAAAGAGTCCATTAAGCTGTCATCGGCCACATTACCAGCAGGAGAAGCCAGGGCAGACAGTTCGGCTTTAGCTGCCCGGAGCATGTGTGCTCCGCCCCAGGATGAAGGCTCTGTGGTGTCCGTGTATGCGTTGCCCTAGAAGCAGAAATCAATTACTCCCACTGCTATTAGAGAGATGATCTGGTTGGGAAGGCTTGCTGTGAATGCAGCCACCGTTCATTATCGTGCTCTTTATATGTATTATATCTTTTTTACTCTAGGAAAACCGAGGCTTGGGGAGAGAAAGAAACTGTCACAGAACCAGAGCATGCTATATGCTGGGGTCTGATCCAGCCCCCTCCTGTGCAGTTAACCACGAGGCTATCCTGCCTCTCCTGCGAGTGTTGGTGATCTACTCCACGCACGCGGCCTGTATCGCAGAAGCTCCCAGCTTTTGACGGACCACATATTACATGTCAGGCTCCATGGATTATCGTTACTCAATCTTCACCAGAACTCTAAGGCAAGTGCTTCTATGAGCTCAGTGTAACAGCCAGGGAGACTGGCTCTTGAGAAATGAGTAGGGACTTGCCCAAATGTGGTGGGAATGTGTGAATGATGGGGGGTTGTTTTCCACTCTGCTCTGCTGCCATCCAGCTAGAGACACAAGCCTGGAAGCGGGGGGGGGGGGGGGGGGGGGGGGGGGGGGGGAGGGGTTCAACAGGCAGCTCCCTTTTCTGAATTCAGATGAGTTTTCACTCAAGGAGAGGAACAGCTCAGCTCCTTCCTTCATGTTGGTGGGAGCCTTTTCTTTGAATGAACTGATTATGTTCAAAAAAGCAAAAAATAATGTACGCATATTAGCTGATGAGGATGCTGTTCTAGATATTTTTAGCCGAGCTGAGAGAGAGGGTGAGAGAATGGAGCTTGGTAGAAGTTGTTTTGGAAGAAGAGGCAGCTTGGGAATCAGACAGCCCTTTAACATTACTATCAGTTCTCACTGCTTTTGGCTGGGTGACTGTGGGCAAATCACCTTCCCTTTTGGAAAATGTGTATCACCGTACCAACCTTTCTGGGGTGTTGTAAAAACTGAGGATAATGTGAATAAAGCATGTGGTCACTGGTTACCCATTGTACCTATGATAATTATTCATTTATCAAATACTCATTGTCACTGGGTTCTCGGTGTTTATGGATATAATCATCTCATCCTCATCACCATACCATGAAGCAAGTACTGACAGTATTTTCATTTTCCAGATGAGGAAACTAAATTAAGGTTGAGTAATTTGCTCTTGCAGGGTCACGATGCAACCCCAGGCAACCTGTGCCCTAACCACCATTCAATGCTGCCTGCCTCACTCCTAAAGAGATTGGACTTTCACTACTAGAAGCAGAGCTCACAGGAGGGTCATTGTTTTTAGGGGGAAGAATCTCCTTTGAGAACCTCACAAAGCTCCCTACAAACTAGGAACAACACTGTCCTAGTCTAGACCCACTGAACTGGGTCAGAAGATCTCTCTAATACCATGGCCACTCTGACCAGTGGAAGCTCTGCTCAGGCCAAGAGGTCAGAGAACAGGGGTCTTAATCTCCACTCGGATGCTAGGCAGGCCACCACTGTCACTCATTTTGTGTGCCCAGATGTGGGAAATGGGAGGAATGCTAGGACTGAAACTTGAGAATTCAGCTGATTTTTTGCTCACAACCAAAATACTAAAATGGTTAGGTGAGATATTAGTTTAGGAGAAAGGGTAGTTGAAATCAAGAGGGAAAAATAACATATAATACCTATAGTAATGAGATATATATATATATATATATATATATATATATATACATATATATATATGCATATGGGGTGGAAAAGTATAAAATAAAGGAAAACTGGCAAGAGAGTCCAAGAGTACAATGGGGCAGAGTCCTGCAAACTCTCTGGTTTACTTCCAAAAGGGTAGAGGCCCGTGGTTACCATCTTCAACGTGGAAGGGAGGAACAGGGCTGTGCCTCTGGACTTCAGGCCTGAGTCTTGCCTAGAAGACTGGGTTAAACAGATGGAAATGGGAGCAGCCCTAGGACAAAGGGTCAGGACTGGGAAGACAATGGGTGTCGAATCCCAGAGTTGCCGAGAGGAGGATGTGGAATAACACATTGCAAGAGAGTGAGCCAGAGAGCTCAGAGATCTGAGGACCGGGACAGGGGTAAGGGTCTTGGAAGCAAGTTCCAGAACACAGAGGTCCTTTTGCAGGGTGTCCAGCATGAGACACCAGGAGCAAGCAAGGTGACTGTAGGGATCACACCAGGCCAGACCCTGTACTGTGTCTAATCTACTGACCATCTCATTTGTAGCTGTATCCTTAGCACAGGCCTGGGGATCAACCACACAGTAATCTCACAGGGAATGTTTGCTGAAGGCTACACCACAGGGGTGGGCAGAGGGATGGGCCTCAGCTGGGAGCAAGAAATAGTCCTCAGCACCGGACCTGGCACGAAGGAGGAATTTGGTGCATGAGTGAATTGTTTGTTGATGACACCTCCCTTGGGTCTCCGAGTACTAACGAGGCTCAGCCCAATGCACTGACTGTCTTAGGAAGCCAGCAGGTGGAATGCAGGATCTAGAGCTGGAGGCTGGTGAATCTTGGGAGAGGAGCAGGTGCCTTGCTGAGCTCTGTAGGTACTAATGGGAATTCAATTCTTATTGGCATCTGGGTAAGGCTTAAATCAGTGATTCCCTACCTGGTTGTGGATCTGCATTACTTGTGGAACTTGTTAAAACACAGAGGCTCTGATCTTGCTTCTGAATCAGAGTTTCCTGGACCAGAACTCCGGACTCCACGTTACAAACAAGCTCCACCAGTGGTGCTGATGCACAGAGCTCATTATGGGAAGCAAAGCCTTAAATCATCAATTCTCATTGGTCTTTCTTAAAATTTGCCTTTTAGTGTTTGTTGTTGAGAAGACACTATATAACAGCACGCATTGAGCCATTACTAAATTCAAGGCTGATCTATGTGGTTCATATATATTCACACATTTAATTCTCACAACGACCCCATGAGGAAGGTACTATTATCCCCACTTTACAGATGAGGAAACTGAGTCTGGGAGAAGCTAGTAATTTGCCCGAGTTCACACACATAGCCAGGCAGCCTGGCTCCAGAGTCCATGCTTCTTAGCTTCAACCAGAAAAGACTTAAGTACATAATTTCAAATTCATGTAGAGCCAGGAAAGGACTGCAAAGGGATTGTGTGTGCTATTTATTCTTTTTAAAAATTTTTTAATAATTTAAAATGATTAATATCACTAAGAAAAATAATATTTGATGAATTAATGAATAAATCAACGAAGGAAAACCAGAGGGAGATAAAACGCTGTATCCTAGGGACTAACAAATAAACCCACAAGTGGGAGCTGGGGAAGTTGAGTTGAGTCCTGGCTCTTCTTTTCTAGCTGTTTGATTTCAGGGAAGTCGCTTAAGCCAGCTGTGTATCAGCAAGCAAGGATAACAGTTCTTCCCAATCATTGAGCAGTTAGAAAAATAGAAACCATTAAGCATTTACAAGGTGGTATTATTAAACACTAGAAAAAGAATGAACCTTGTACTCAGAGAGCAGGTGAGCTTTCTCGCTGGGGTTACTAATCACATGAGAGGGAGGGTTCAATCCCTGTTTGCCCTCAAAAGAAGGTAAAGACCTTTACACTACATACAAACATTAGCTCTAAATGCACTAAAGACCTGGGTGTAAGAGCTGAAAGTATAAAACTCATAGAAAAGAAGCACAGGAGAAAACTTTATGACATTGGCTTTGGCAATAATTTCTTGGACATGACACCAGAGATACATGTAACAAAAGGGAAAATAGATAAATTGGATTACATCAAAATTTAAAACTTTTCTGCATCAAAGGACTCTATCACCAGAGTGAAAAGGCAACCCACAGAATGGGAGAATATATTTGCAAATCATATATCTGTCAAGAGGTTAAAAATCCACAATATATGGGGCGCCTGGGTGGCTCAGTCGGTTAAGCGTCCGACTTCGACTCAGGTCACGATCTTGCGGTCCGTGAGTTTGAGCCCTGCGTCGGGCTCTGGGCTGATGGCTCGGAGCCTGGAGCCTGCTTCGGATTCTGTGTCTCCCTCTCTCTCTGCCCCTCCCCCCGTTCATGCTCTGTCTCTCTCTCTCTCTCAAAAATAAATAAACGTTAAAAAAAATTTTAAAAAATCCACAATATATAAATAACTCCTGTAACTCAATGACAACAACAAAAAACAACCTATGCAAACAGCCAGCAAGTATGTAAAAAGATGTTTAGCATTGCTATCTTTAAGAAAATGCAAATCAAAACCACAGTGAGATACCACCTCCCACCCATTAGGATGGCTACTATGAAAAAACAGAAAACAGCAAATGGTGGTGAGGATGTGGAGAAATTGGAACTCGTGTGCCCTGCTGGTGGAAATGTAAAATGGTGCAGGCCCTGTGGAAAACAGTATGGGGGTTCCTCAAAAAGTTGAAAATAGAATTACCATATGATCTGGCAACTCCACGTCTGCATATGTACCCAAAAGAACCGAAAGCAGGGATTCACGATATTTAGATACCTATGTTTATAGCAGCATTAAAAAACAGTGGCCGAAAAGGTGGAAGCAAACCCAAGTGTCCATTGACGGATGAATAGATAAACAAAATGTGGTATACACATGAAATGGAAAGGAAGAGAATTCTGACTTATGCTTCAACATGGATGAACCTTGAGGACATTATGCTAAATGACATAAACCAGCCACAGGAGGATAAATACTGTATGATTCCACTTACGTGAGGTTCCTAAAGTAGTCAAATTCATAGAGACAGAAAGTAGAATGGTGGTTGCCAGGGGCTGGAAGAGGGAGGAATGGGGAGTTATTGCTTAATGGGTACAGAGTTTCAGTTTGGGGAGATTTTAAAAAAAGTTCTGGAGATGGATGGTGGTGATGGTAGGAAAACATTCTGAATATCTTTAATGCCACTAAATTGTATACTTAAACATGGTGAAAGTGGTAAATTTCATGTTATGTATATTTTTATTTTTATTTATTTTTAATTTTTTAACATTTATTTATTTTTGAGACAGAGAGAGACAGAGCATGAACAGGGGAGGGGCAGAGAGAGAGGGAGATACAGAATCTGAAACAGGCTCCAGGCTCTGAGCAGTCAGCACAGAGCCCGAGGCGGGGCTTGAACTCACGGACCGTGAGATCATGACCTGAGCCGAAGTTGGACGCTTAACCGACTGAGCCACCCAGGCGCCCCAACATGTTATGTATATTTTATCACAATTTTAAAAAGAAAAGATAAGGGGTGCCTGGGTGGCTCAGTTGAGCATCCGACACTTGATTTCAGCTCAGGTCATGATCTCATGGTTTGTGGGTTTGAGCCTCGCATTGAGCTCTGTGCTGACAGCATGGAGCCTGCTTGGGATTCTCTCTCTACCTCTCTCTCTGCTCCTCCCCCCCGCCAAAGTAAATAAATAAACTTAAAAAAATAGAAAGTAAAGAAATATATTAATTTAATACACTAAGTTCAAATTTAAGAAAGAAAGCATTTCCCAAATCTTATTCTGTGGCTTATTATTTCTAGGAGATGAGCCTCAAAATGAAGGTTTTGAGGTCATTTATTTATTCAGTAAATATTTGTTGGTCACTGCATGCGTGCCAGGCTCTGTACTACATATTGAGGTCTAGGTATGAATGAGCCTGATGTGGTTTCTGTCTTTATCAATCTGGCATTTACGACAATAATATTTCCATTTATCGAATACCAAATATATACACAGCAGGAATCCTACATTATTTATTTCATTTCATCTTCATGAGGTGGGTATTATAATCCCCTTATTAAAAATGAGAAAATTAAGGCTCAAAGAGTTTAAGTAACTTTCTCTAAATTCACTCAACTAGCAAGCTGGGTCTCCTTGATTCTGGTGTCCATTCTCTTAACTACTGGGAGTGCCTGTGCTCCCCTCTTAGGAGATCCCCAATACACTTTGCCACATGAACGTCCATGAGATGTTCAGGGAAAAAAAACTAACTTGATATGGTTCTGTATATCCCAAACTTACTTCATTATATAATGTCTTCTTTTTTGGGTGAAGGGAGCAGTACCCCCTATTAATGAGCTATGGATTCTCTCCAAAGAATATAACCACAACACCCAAGAGAATTATCAACATATGTCTGCACAAAAGCTTGTATGTGAATGTTCATAGCAGCACTATTTATAATAGCCAAAAAGTGGAAACAACCTAAATGTCCATCAATAACAAAATGTGGTCTAGTCACTCAATAGAATATTATACGACAATAAAAAAGAATGATGTATTGAGAGGTGGTACAAGATGCATAAACTTTGAAAACATTATGGTAAGTAAAAGAAGCCAGACAGAATGGCCACATTATTATATGATTCCTCTTGTATGAAATATCCAATAGACAAATCCATAAAGACAGAAAGTAGATTCAAGGCCAGGGGCTGGGGGGGAGGGCAGGAAAAGTGAGTGTGTGCTGATGGGGACAGACTTTTCTGGGGCGTGATGAAGTGTTACAAAGTTAAGGTGGTGATAGCTGTCCAACTTTGTGACTATACTAACAACCATTGACTTATACACATTAAAATGGTGAATTTAAAAAAATTTTAATGTTTATTTTTGAGAGAGAGAGAGAGAGAGAGAGAGAGCACGAGCAGGGGAGGGGCAAAGACAGGAGACACAGAATCTGAAGCAGGTTCCAGGCGCTGGGCTGTCAGCACAGAGCCCGATGCGGGGCTCAAACCCACGAACCATGAGATCATGCCCTGAGCTAAAGTTGGATGCTTAACTGACTGAGCCACCCACGCGCCCCTAAAATGGTGAATTTTATAGCATGGGAATTCTATCTCCATTTTTAAAAAAATATATAATCACAACTAAGTGTGCTACGAACAACATGTCACCGACCCATTGGTCCCGGTGTTTCATACTGTATTGTTGATGAGGTATTAGAAATCTTTGGGGTTGCAGGTCCTTCCCTAAGTAGATACAGATCTCAAAATCCTAAGCAGCAAAACCCAAACAGGTACAGAGAGTGGGGGCAAGCTTGGAAACAGGAGCATCAAAGAGTCTGTGCGGGTGGTATCACACACACCGTTGGACTATTTATCTGCCAGGTACGCTTAGCCTATTTTGACAACAGTCCAGAAGGCAAAGTTCCCAAGCCCTTCCTCATCACCGGAAGGTTTCAATTCCAACAATTGATTATGCCATGTACTTGGCAGAGAGGCGTCCTTTTATTTGAATAACATCAGATTTACCTAGGTTTATAAAACAATAAGCCAATGAATTATAGACTTTTAGAACTGGTAAGGACTTTGAAGAGCGGTCGTCTGGCCTATTTCTCCTACTTTGGATATAGGGAAACTAAGGCCCAGAGAAACACCGTGACTTGCCCAAGGTCATATAGCCACACCCAGCTTGGCTGAGACTGCTGGTTGTCTTGCACTGTCTCTTCTCCCTTTCTTCCCTGGAAATGACCCCCTTCAGCTATGCACATGATTGTCTGAAAAAAAGTGCTAGATTTCTTAATGAGATGTGGTTGTATAGCTAAGTTCCGGCCAATAGAACGTACATGGAAGTGGTGGGAAGAACTACAGGGAAGTGTACTTAAAGATGGGTTGGGATGGGCATGACCTCCTTTCTTCCTGCTGGCTGGGTTGCGGATTAGATGGCCAGAGTTCAAGCAGCTTTCCTGGACCACGAGGTAGAAGATTGGGAGAACAGGGGAGCAATATGATAGATTTCTGGGTCACCCAAAGAGTCTGACACAGATAGAGGACAGGTACACAGGCTAATGCAGAGAAAACACTACCACAGCACCAAATCAGCTGCCCTGTCCTGTTTCTGTGCCTTCAAATCCTAGAGTATGCTTTGTAGAACTGCCGTGCCAGCTCTGGAATGTGCAGCTCCAGACCTTAGGTGAAAGAGAAATTTCTTTTTTTTTTTTTTTTTTCTGTCACTGTTATTTGAGTCTTCCATCATTTACAGTTGAACTAAATTGTGCTTCAGAATATAAACAATTGCATTCTGGGTTGGAAACTCAGGTCTCCCGAATCCAAGTACAGGACTATTTATTAGGAAGATTATTACTGTTAATCATGAAAGCAAAACTGGGCCGAGTTGTGCATATAATAGTTGCTGATAACTTTTGTGTGCTTTTCATAAGCTCTTCCCTGTTTAAATACTTTATAGATGTCATGTATTCATTTAAATCTCAGGTCAACTCAGCAAGATCTATGACCATCATTTCCATTTTACAGGCAGAGAAGCTGAGGCACAGAGAGAGTGAATACCTTCTCAAGGGTACACATTTAGTGAGAGAGCTGCGATCTGAACCCAGGTAGCCTGGCTCCAGATCTTGGGCTCTTAACTCTTACATTATACTCTCTCTTATGATGCGAGCTCCTCCTCATCCTCTATAGCCATTTGACCGAGGAGGAAACTGAAGCAGGCAATTTTTTGATCATTTGCTTTAAATTGCTCTGCTAGACAGTGGTGCAGTTAGCATTAGAAGCCAAACTCCTAACTCCCAGTTCAATGCTCTCTCCCCAGACCACCCTGTAGCCTCAGAGGCCACCTGGACAGATACATAACCCCCCAAGCCCACTTCCAGTCTTCCCCTCCAACACACATACACACACACACACCACCCAGCAGGCACCCAGACATTTTTGTGGCCAGGATGGCTACAACCTCCTTTGAAAGGCAGCCAGCTTTGCCCTCCACCAAATAACTTTGTTTTATTTATAGTCTCCTGCTCAGAGCTTTTGAACTGGCTGCTCATTCCAGGGAAGATCTTGATAACAACTGTTCTTTGGAGAGGGTCCATAAGAAACAAGGTGAATAAACACCACAGAGGCCCTGCCCGTCTAGCAGAGTTTTGCTCCTGGGGGTGTTTATAAGTCGGTGTTGGTGTCTGGGTGCAGAAGACTTTGAATTCAAAATGGCGGTTTGGATTTTCAATTTCTTTCTTGTTTCTTTTTTGCTTTAATTCAAAAAAGTTTATTCTTTTAACAATCTCAAGGCATAGGTCAAAGAGAGAAATTACCTTTATACTGAATACAACTCCAAAAGAAGCAGTTCTTCTTGCTTTCTTTGCTCCCTGCCTGGCTGGGACCTAGGGCCAGTTACTGTAGTGATTGAGGGGTGGGGGGACACTTCACAAATTTACAAGAGCTAAAACGGCAGAAAGAATGAATGGCATCGTAGGGCAGAAGAGTGTAAAAGAAAAAGAAGTGGAGGAAGAAGGAGAAGAAAGAAAAGACTAATTTCAAAAGTGAACTATGAACCTGGTATGTTTTCTGACTTGTGGCCAAGGTGCCATCCTAAAGCATAACTGTGTCACATGTGTTTGGAATTATTCAGCCTGGATGCTAATCTCCGGTCCACCAGTTGCTAGTTATGTAACCTTTCCTCTTTGCGAGATGGAGGGGTGTGTGTGTGTGTGTGTGTGTGTGTGTGTGTGTGTGTGTGTGTGCTGTCAACTCACTAGATTATTGTGAGATGCTAACCATGTAGGGGAAATATAGTGCCCGGTTCAGTGAGAACACTCACTCACCCACTCAGCCAACAGTAGCTATTGGTAGCTGTCTTTATTACTCCCTTTGTGATTCCTCCAGGCTTAGAGGGAATGATACTGAGGTGTTCATGAAAGTAGCCCCAAGGGGGAAAGGAGGCAGGCAGCATGTTGGTGCTTGACTCAAATACTTTCATTTGCGTTGTTACTGTTTGTCAGGGGCCGTTAAGGTGACATGACCTTCCTGCATGGGAACCTCCCAAATGGCTTATAAAGGGAGGCAGAGGTCCTCAAGGGTAGGGCGGAGCAGAGCCACTAAACGGGTAGTACAAAGCCCCCAGGTGGCGTTCCTGCGGGTATATGAGGTCTCCTTACGGCTCTAAGGGGAGAGGAAGGGGCTTCCATCAAGCACCATGCTGGGGAAGTGGATAGTGTGCTAGAGGAGAGGGTCTGCGGTTCCCTTAAGGAACTTACTGGAAGGTATGGCATTTAAAAAAGGGAAAACTTGTGCTCTCACGGAAGCCTGATTGGGAGACATGATCTCAACGCCAAAGCTACTGAGCGGGAGGACTCCAAGGGGAGGAATGGGTGAAGGCTTCTTCAGGTGAGCTCGGGAGTCTCTAAGGGACGAGGGTCTCTCTTCAGGGGACTGTAAGGTTTCCACCGGAGCGCAGTCGGAGTTGGGGAGGCCCTCGGGAACACCGCGCCCCCAGCTCCGCGAGGCCGGCGGACGGACGCGCCCTTCCCGCCCCCCACCGCCCTCAGGCGGCCCCGCCTCCCGGCAGCCGGACTACACTTCCCGGCAGGCCCCGCGGGTGGCGGCGGCGGCGGCGGCGCGGACAGGAGGAGGCGGCTGTGTGAGAGGCGGAGGGGGCGGTGCGCGCCGGGTACGCGCGCCGGCGACCATGGCGTTCGCCGGGCTGGAGCGAGTACATTAACCCCGGGAGGCGGCGGCGGCGACGAGGGAGCGAGCTGCGAGCGGGCGGGCCCAGCCTGAGGGAAGGGAGGAAGGGGCGGGGAGAGCGCCGGAGGGAGGCCGGTCGGCCGCGGGCGGGCGGGCAGCGCAGCGCCGAGCGGGGCCCGCGGGCCCATGAGGAGGCCCGGGGACCATGGGCTCCAGGATCAAGTGAGTGCGGCCGGGCGCGGGGCGGCGAGGCCGGGCGAGGGCTGCAGGCCGCGGGCGGCGCGGGGGACTTGTTGCCGGGGCCTGAGGGGCGCCCCGCGTGCCGGCGTCACGCGGGGAGGGGGACGGTTGCCATGACGATCCAGGGAGGCGCGAGGGCGGGGTACGCGGGGTGGGGGGTGGTGGTGGTGGAAGGGCTCTGGTGGTCAGGTGTCCCCTGTTCACCTGAGGGCGGGAGCCGCAGAGATTACGAGGTGGCCCCTTTCCTGGGGTAACAGAATCTCTGAAAATGCTCATACAACTGTTGGGGCGGGGGGGAGGGCGAGAAACCTCCGGAAGCAACTCCCCAAATGGGCGTGTTTGGGGCTCCCCTGAGAGTTGGGCAGGTCCTGAGAGGTCTGCTTAGGGCCTGCGGTCCCCACAAAAAGTCGCCTGCGGTTCTCGGAGGGGCCACTCGTGGATTTAAGGTCTGGATGGCCTGAGGGAGGAGGGCCGTTTTCTCTTTCCTCCTTTAAAAGCCCTGTTATCTGTGAAAGTCTCCACACAGCAAGGGCCAAAGGCTATGAAGATGCCTCTGTGTCGTAATTGAGCACCTGATCCCGATGGTGGTTGGAAAGGCTTTGTAATCCAATCTGGCAAATTCCTTCACTCATTCATTCACCTGGAATCCTCAGTGGGGGATTCGTTTTCCGGGGATGTTGTTGATACATGGAACTTCAGAACCCGTGGAAACATTGTTGCCTTTGCTTCTAGACCCAGAAGTTGACTTTGGAAAGTGCAAACTTTTATGCAGTCCAATTTGGGTGTGTTGCTTTGGACTCTATCTCCCCTCCCAGCCGGGTCCTTTTTCGGCCTCTCCCTTCCTCAGCTCCAGAGCATGAGATGCCTTATCTCTAATCACTAACAAATGTTCGGTTTTCTCTATGAGTAATAGAATTGTTTAAGGGCACTTAAAGTGGACAGCATAGGCTTTTCCCTAAACGGCTTTCATAGGACACTTGAAACCTGCTTACAAGAAAGTCTGCGGAATGTGTTTATTTCAGCGCTTTGAGAATGTTGCTTGGGAAGTTGGAAAGGGGAAGGGCCTTGAGGATGAACTCTCCTACTTACTCAAATGCTGCCTCTCAGGTGCAGTCCGTGACCTTGCAGCGTGACCCTTGCCCATCCTTGTAGTCCCCTGATTGACTTAGGCTTCCCATTCACTAAATGTCTCCTGTGCTGCCGCAGCCCTGAGACATGCGCTAAGTGAAGCTGCGAAAGTTTGCTTATTAGATAATGAAAACGGAAGAGGTGCGGGAGCCCACTGTTCATTCTTGACTTTGTGGAAAGGAGGGGAGAAAGTTACAAGTGTGCTCCAAACAAGAGCTTAAGGGGTTTGGGAGGTAAAAAGACGTGGTGTGTGAAGCCTCGGGATTAAGGAGGTACTCCAAGTTCAGCTCCTGCTTCCAAGTAAGAGTTGTAAACTTGGATTTCGATAGCACTTAGAAACACTTCCCAAAAAGCCGCCTTACGGTCGCAGAGTATGCTTGTGACGATGCTTACCCTTGTTACAGAGACGTTCAGAAACTTGGCCGACCTGAGGCAGTCAGTGTCAGAACTAGCGTGAAAATCCAACAAGTGGAGGGTCAGATGACGGGGCATCAGGTCTCTCTCTTGATCTTGAAGGTTGCAGGTTAACGTGCATCTCAGGCGCGTTTTGTGGAACCCATAAGTGTTCTGAGCACTTGGGCAAGGGAACTTAGTAAGGTGTGAAATTAGCATAAAGAATAACCTTCTTGGTCTTGAAACTAGACTGCTCTGGGATAAAAAACTTAGGCTTGGGGAAATACGTTTGCTTTCCCTGTGGTGAGACTGGAAGAGGAGCTCTGAAAAGTAGTTGTAATTTACGGTGACTTCTGACTAAGCAGCGTCTGTGTGCAGCTGGGAATGGGGATGGACAGGTGGCTTGGGACCATCTACTTCGATGCTGCCCTAGTCTTTGGAGGAAACAGAGTTTTGGCCACTACTGCCTGTTGCACCCTGACAGGAAAGAACAGACTTCGCTCAAGGTGTTGAGCTGCCTGAGTTGAAATCTAAGTGTACAGTCTCTGTTGTGTAGGGACAGTTGGGGGGGGGGGCGGACTTGTAGGGGGAGTGTGGGACAGAAAGCACTGTGGGGCCCCTCTGGGCAGGAGAGCATTGTGGCTGCCAGGCTTCCCACTTTTTGCTGCCGTGTGGCTCAGTCAGGCTGACGATGTGGAATCAGATCTGGGTTCAAATTCCAGCTTTTGTCCACTGACTGTGAAACTTGGCACAAACTACTTCTTTCACCCTCAGTTTCCCTGAGGGTAAAATGGGGGAGACTATAATGCTGCAGAGTCATAATGAACAAATAAATGCAGTGTCCACGTGATTGCTGGGCCCGGATTTAAAAATTCAGTAACTGTTAGTTTTCTTTTATACCTTCTCTATCAAAAAAAAACCTAAGAAAACCAGTCTGTTTTATGCCAGGAATGTCAGGGAATGGCACGCTATGAGAAATGGAAGAAAGTTTTGATGATCAAGGAATTAGACTGTTAATGTGAAGAGCAGGACTTAACACTCTCATTATTAAAAAATAAAAGTTGATGAAAAACAATGTGTGTAATTGTGCAGCTGGTGTCTCTTGTATCATCAGTAAAGCAGGTGAGTTGCCAGGCATAGGTGCTGAGATTTAGTGCTTGATCAGACTTTGAGGCTAAGGCTGGTTGAGCACAATCTCTGTGTCAGGCGTGGTGGTATTGCCTTGTGTGAACCATTTTATCAGATCCCACAACTGTCTAATGATGTAGGTACTACTAACCACATTTTTCAAATGAGAGAATGGGAATTTATTGCCTAAGGTTAGATGCCATCCCCAGGAAGCCTGCCCTGATGCTGGTTCTGCACCCTGAGTCTCCTCCCCAGCCTAGGCCAGCCGCCCTCATCTCTGCATCCCCCTCCCCAGCCTAGGCTGGGTGCCCCTCAGCTGTGTGTCCTCTCTTCAGCCTAGGACAGGTGCCCTTTGTCTGTGCACCCCTTGCCCAGCCGAGGCCACGTGCCCCTTGTGTTTATCGCCATCACAGCACTAAAGTTAGTTCCTTGACCGTCTTCCACATTAAGCCAGGCATACTTGAGAGCAGGGACTCTCTTTGTCTTTGAGTTCTCTGTGTCAGACCCAGTACCTGCCATATAAGGTTGTTTAGGAAGAATTTATGGAATGATTTAAGAAGTCTGCTAGGGGGGCGCCTGGGTGGCGCAGTCGGTTAAGCGTCCGACTTCAGCCAGGTCACGATCTCGCGGTCCGTGAGTTCGAGCCCCGCGTCAGGCTCTGGGCTGATGGCTCAGAGCCTGGAGCCTGTTTCCGATTCTGTGTCTCCCTCTCTCTCTCCCCTCCCCCGTTCATGCTCTGTCTCTCTCTGTCCCAAAAATAAATAAACGTTGAAAAAAAAAAAAATAAAAAAAAAAAAAAAAAAAGTCTGCTAGGATCTGAATTAAGATCCTAACTAAGGCTCTGGGTTGAGTACACGTAGAGTTAAAAGAATAGTTTGCTACCTAAACTCTTGAGGACAAGAGTTTTTATGTTTTTAAGTCAAGTTGCCCTGGTCTATGCAGAGAATTACTTATTTTTTTCTGAAGAGTGTTTTTTAGTTCATGTTTACTTAAGTAAAGGAATATCGTCTGGCTTCAGACCAAACATTTACTTGACCAGGGAAGGAAAATGTCACCAGTATGCAGGTAGCACCCTGGAAAGCAGACCTTTATCTAGAGGGATGAAAGGAGCAGGGGTAACTGGCAGTCTTCGACAGGTATGTTTAAATCTTATTTAGTGTTTGAGTGATCCCGGTGGACTAGAATGTGGTTAATGTGAAGCAGTTTAACTGATAATGCAGACATATAGCAGGAAACTGTGTGGCAGTTTAATATTGCTTGTGGTGACATCTTAGAAATTGTTTCCAGGCACCGAGGGCAGGAAGTGGATTGTAAGTAATCGAAGGAAGTATTCTAAGTGGGTTTGAGGAAACCTGACATTTATGGATGCAGAGAAGAGCATACTCTAAGATTTGAAGGCATAGGGACAGGGCAGAGCAGCTCATTTGGCCTTGTGGTGGTATTTATTTTGCATTAGCCTGTGTACCTGTCTTCTGTCCCTGTCAGACTGTGACCTCTTTGAGGTTGGTGACCCAGAAGCGTATCCGTTTATTCATTCACTCACTGTGGAACTAAGTGTGAAGCACATATTGAACATTCACCCACAAAATGTTGGTGATTATTATGTTAGTATTGTCGTAACTAGTAGTACTCTATCATGTGCCTGGTAGTGGGCTGAGTGCCCGGGACACAAAAATAAAAGTTTTTCTTAAAAAAATAAACTAAATACAAAATAAAGATTTTCCTTCACGTTAAGGTTTTCCAAAATAGTAGTGAGACAGAAATGCAAAATAAAACAAACTCCCTCTGGGGCCCCTCCCCACCAAAAAACCCGAGTATGATACAGTATGAGCAGTGCTATGGTAGGGATGCGGCTCATGCTGAGTAGGTGACGGGATGGAGAGGCTGTCTGCCAAGGTGGCTTCAAGGAAGGAAGGCCAGCTGGCTTCATAGAGCTGTTTTAGCTGAGACAGGAGAGGTGATAAGGGTGTGAAAAGGGCAAGTGGTGGCAGTAGTCCCCACCGAGGGAGCAGTATGTGTGAAGATGTGGCATACTAAGAAAATAAAAACGTTAATTACCATTTTTAGGCACATGCCAGGAATTGTGTTAGACACTGAGAATTACGGTGCTGAATAATGCATATTCGTTCTTACTCTCATGGAGCTTATAGTCTGGTGGACCCAACAGATGAAAAATCACAGATCAATTCCCATAAAGCTATGTGGATGTGCTAGAAAGGAAACAAGATGCTGAGTGACAATGCAGGGTGGCTATCCTGTTTTAAAGCAGTGAGGGAAGGTTTACTGTAGAGCTGACATTTGAGCTGAGACTTCAAGGATGAGAAGTCATTAGTCCTGTAAAGAGACTGGGCAAGACTTTCCATTCGGGACAGAGTTGAGCATATACAAAGGCCTCGAGGCAAGACGATTCTAGACCCGTTTCAGGATCTGCTAGAATTCCACAGGTTTGGGTAGTGACTGATGGGACAGAGCCTTGTTGTAAGGTCTGAGATCAAGACTGGGGCCTGAGTAGGGCCTTGTAGGCCATGGCAGTCAGAAAACAACTTGAGATGTAATTCACATAACTATAACATTTGTTTTTTTTAACGTGTAATTAAATGATTTTTAGCTTGCTCACAAAAGTGTGGTCAATAACTACTATCCGACTTAACATTTTCATCCACCCCAGAAGGAAACCTCATGCCCATTAGCATTTGTTTCTCATTCCCCCCAAACCCTCTCAGCCCTGAGCAATCACTAATATATTTATAGTTGCTGTAGATTTATACTGGGCATTTCATATGGAATCATATGTGGAATCATACAATAATTGCTGAATAATATTTCATTGTATTGAGAAACCACATTTTCATCTTCTCATCAGTTGTTAGGTATTTGGGTTGTTTCCACTTTTCCACTGTTATGAATAATGTTGCTGTGAACATTTTGTGTGGGCATATGTTTTCCTTTCTCTTGGGTATATACCTAGGAGTGGAATTGCTGGATCATATGGTAACTCTGTTTAAGAAACCGTTAAACTGTTTTCTGAAGCAATTGTACCACTTTGTGTAAAGTGGTTATCTCCTTGTGGTTTTGATTTGGCCCAGATGAGTTGCGTGGAAAACAAAAGATCAGCATAGAAAGAGATAGGTTTCTCAGCAGAGGTTGGAACTTGAACTGAAAGAAAGGTGATGTTTGTCTGTTTTCCTCCCAGACTCTTGGGGTTCAAAGTCCTTTGGCTTCAGCCCTTGTTTGTTTGGGAGACGCGGGAAGTACGAATCCCCCTACTTCTCCACCATGTTGGCCTTCTTGTAGAAAGGTGATATTTGGAGAAGGGAGGAGGCATTCCTAGAGGAAGAACAGTGGAAGTTTTATGACTTGGGAGTGGGAGAACCCCTTCTTATTGTTTTCTGGTACAGAGAAGCAGCTTTGGTTTCTTAGGATAGCTCGGCTCTAGTCTTGTTTTCAGACTGCTCCTCAAAGGATCCCATTACCAAAATACACTACAGACTTCCTTCTTTGTGAGGCCTGTGTGTAGCATGGCCGACATGTTTCCCTAGTGTGGGATGAGAGCAGAAGTTGATAAGTGCCTTCCTCCAGGGCTTCTCCCACTATTGTCTCTTCTATTTCCTCTCGCCACCACAGTGCTCCCCTGCCAGTCCCCGTGGAAGATGGTACGAAGGGTGGTGGAATGAGAGTCTTGTTGCAGACCGTGCTCCCCATTGTCAGTGCCCAGAATCAGTCACTTGAATTGTCATGACTTTTCTGAACAGTGTATTGGGTGCCACTCTGTCGTTCTCGTCTTAGCCTGTTGCAGTCAACTTCAAGGGTTTTGTACAGCAGCTAGGAAGGTTGAAACAGGGAATGTAAAACCTGGAATGTTGCTTTAGGAAAATATGTTTCAGACTGTTACATCTGTGTGTAAGCTCCTAGCTGGAATTCTAGTTGTGGGTTGCAAAGATTCAGCCTTTTTCCTGGCCCTAGAGGGAACTAATCTCTGGATTTACAACATCCTTTTGCTTAAAAGGATTTTGTTGGGAAATGGAAAGATAAACAAGGAAGAAAAATAAACCAAAGAAAACAAAAACAAAGTTGGTCTCCTTGACTTTTATTGGAATCCATACCCATTCTTTCCAAGTACTTAGGACTTGAAAAGGAGCCAAATAAAGGAAGTAACAAAAGGTATGTTCAAAACATTTGACTTCCTATAGAAAAGATAGGTTATCTTCCCAAAATTCATTTGTAAATTGGTTACAGTATTTAGAATGTATTTTTTTTCTTAGAGACATGTTACTATATATGAATCAGTGGTTGTCAAAGACTTTGTAGGCAGAAGGAACTGTGTAAAAGACAGGTAGAGCTGAAATATAGGACATGTGAATAAAGGTTAGGGGTGAAATTGAAAAAGTCAGCTTATGCCACCGGGACATGATGCCATTGAAAGATTGAGTTGGGAATGTGATACGATCAGATTTGGGTTTTTAGGAAGATGACTGTGGCAGCAGTAGTTTAGAACAGTGATATCTCAGGCTTGTACAAGATGATGCACTGGGGTGTGAAAAGAATATGTTAGAATTATCTTTGTTTTTATTCTTATTTTTCTTAAAGTAGGCTTCACACCCAGTGTGGAGCCCAACGTGGGGCTTAAACTCATGACTGTGAGATCAAGACCTGAGTTGAGATCAAGAGTTGGGGGCTTAACTAACTGAGCCACCCAGGTACCCCTTCTATATGTATATGTTTTTTATCAATCTTCAAAATTTTCTTTTGTGTTTTCAAGTGTATATATTAGTATAGTAAGACATTCTTATAATTTATAAATCATTGTATCAAATGTATGCTTAAATTTTTTGATAGGGAAGGAGTGCATGGAAAAAAAAATTGGAGACCACTGGTTCATGGAACTGTGTTACAGATGCTGTAGAAGATCAAGGCCTGATGTGAAGTTTTAGTTGTCAAAAGAAAAAGGACAGATTTGAGAGAGATTTTGGGTAGAATTGACAGGACTTGGTGACAAATTACATGTAAGGGGCGAGAGAAGAATCAAAGACGATTTGCCGAGGTTAGCAAAGTTACATTAGAAATGAGTGTTTGGAAGGTGAGGGCCAGTTATGTAACGTGTTTGCTTTTCTGAGGAAAAGTGGAAAGTTATAATTGGGAGAAGGCGTTTTAGTCTGCAGCGAGAAGGGAAGAAATCTTTTAAGGGCCTCGTAGTGAATGTGTGTGCTTCATTTGATGAGTAAGACTTTAAGTGGCCTGAGCCAAGTTGCTGAAGGGAAATCTGTCCATGTTAGATGTTAGAGAAGAAATAAACTTTTGAACTCACTTGAGCCACAGGAAAGGTTTCAGGGATGTTTCATTGATCTCGCTTAGGCCGTATGAATAAATAGGAGGAAGGAAACTAATGTAGAGAAAGATGCTGTTTGACTCCGAGCAAACAGTTCTTGTCCTCCAGGGTGTGAGAGGAGCTGGGGAATGTGGGCTTTGGAGACCCGTGCAGTCCCGATCTGAGTCCTGAAGCTAACAGATTCACCTGTAAGGTTGTTGTGAGGGCTAGAAGAGACCTTGCATCTCGCCTTCAGTGGAGAAAGGATTGTTGAGTAAATGGCAGCTGTCACTACTACTGCTTGGAGAGGACGAGCACGCCTGTCTGAACCACCTGGAGTCAAAGCAAGTGTTCTTTTTTATAGGCTTTTTTTTTTTTTTTTTTTTTTTTAAAGCCAGAGAGAAAGTATTTGCTTGCTCTCCGTGAGTATGATAGGATGGTGTGTTTTACATTTTACTGAATTTATTTGAAGGTTTGTGATCCTATGCAAGGCACTGTTCCTCTTGCTGGTTGGGAGAAAAGCTCAAAGTCCACTGAGAGAGATAAGAGAAGCATGCGAATAATTAGAACAATAGTGATTAACATCATGTCTCTTCTCTCACAAACTATTTGAAGATTTTATTCACCTTTACATAAGATTTATACCTTCTTATATTTATCTTTGTGTAGCTGGTGCTGTTGTTCACGTCTAGCCTTTTTTTTTTTTTAATTAAAAAAAAATTTTTTTTTAAATTTACATCCGAGTTAGTTAGCATATAGTGCAATAATGATTTCAGGAGTAGAATCCAGTAACTTATCCCCTACATGTGACACCCAGTGCTTATCCCAACAAGTGTCCTCCTTAATGCCTCTTACCTATTTAGCCCATCCCCCCAACTACAACCCCTCCAGCAACCCTGTTTGTTCTCTATATTTGAGTCTCTTATGTTTTGTCCCCAACCCTGTTTTTCTATTTTTTTGCTTCCCTTAGCTTCGTCTGTTTTGTATCTTAAATTCCACATATGAATGAAATCATATATGTTTTTTTCTGACTAATTTCAATTAGATAATACACTAGTTCCATCCAGATTGTTGCAAATGGCAAGATTTCATTCTTTTTGATTGCCAAGTAATACCCCACTGTGTGTATATACCACATCTTTTTTTTTTTTTTTTTAATATGATGTATTGTCAAATTGTCTATCATAACAGTGTGTAAAGTGTGCTTTTGGTTTTTGGGGTAGATTCCCATGGTTCATCGTTTACATACAACACCCAGTGCTCATCCCATACTGCCCTCTTCAATGCCCATCACCCATTTTCCCCTCTCCCCCACTCCCCATTCACCCTCAGTTTGTTCTCTGTGTGAGTCTCTTATGGTTTGCCTCCCTCCCTCTCCGTTTGTAAGTTTTTTCCCCCTTCTCTTCCCCCGTGGTCTTTTGTTAAGTTTCTCAAGATACACATACGAGTGAAAACATATCTGTCCTCTGACTTATTTCACTCAGCATAATACCTTCCACTTCCATTCACATTGCTGCAAATGGCATGATTTCATCCTTTCTCATTGCCAAGTAGTATTCCATTGTATATATAAACCACATCTTTATCCATTCATCAGTTGGTGGGCATTTAGGCTCTTTCCATAATTTGGCTATTGTTGAAAGTGCTGCTATAAACATTGGGGTACATGTGCCCCTATGCATCAGCGCTCCTGGATCCCTGGGATAAATTCCTAGTAGTGCTATTGCTGGGTCGTAGGTACCATATATTCTTTATCCATTCATCTATCGATGGACATTTGGGCTCTTTCCATACTTTGGCTATTGTTGATAGCACTGCTGTAAACATTGGGGTGCATGTGCCCTTTTGAAACAACACAGCTGTATCCTTTGGACAAATACCTTGTAGTGCAATTGCTGGGTTGTAGGGTAGTTCTATTTTTAGTTTTTTGAGGAACCTTCATACTGTTTTCCAGAGTGGCTGCACCAGGTTGCCTTCCCACCAGCAGTGCAAAAGAGATCCTCTTTCTCCACATCGCCCACATCTGTTGTTGCCTGAGTTGTTAATGTTTGCCATTTTGACAGGTGTGAGGTGGTATCTCATTGTGGTTTTGATTTGTATTTCCCGGGTGATGAGTGATGTTGAGCATTTTTTCATGTGTCAATTGGCCATCTGGATGTCTTCCTTGGAGAAGCGTCTATTCATGTCTTTTGCCCATTTCTTCACTGGGTTATTTGTTTTTTGGGTGTTGAGTTTGGTAAGTTCTTTATAGATTGACTACTAACCCTTTATCCAATATGTTATTTGCAAATATCTTCTCCCATTCCATAGGTTGCCTTTTAGTTTTGCTGATTGTTTTCTTCACCGTGCGGAAGCTTTTTATCTTGATGAGATCCCAGTAGTTATTTTTGCTTTTGTTTCCCTTGCCTTCAGAGACCTGTTAAGAAGTTGCTGCAGCCAGGGTCAAAGAGGTTGTTGCCTGCTTTCTCCTCTAGGATTTTGAAGCTTCCTGTCTTACGTTTAGGTCTTTCATCCATTTTGAGTTTATTTTTGTGTATGGTGTAAGAAAGTGGTCCAGGTTCATTCTCCTGCATGTCGCTGTTCAGTTGTCCCAACACCATTTGCTGAAGAGACCGTATTTGCTCCATCGGGTATTTTTTCCTGCTTTGTCAAAGATTAGTTGGCTATACATTTGTGTCCATTTCTGGGTTCTCTATTCTGTTCCGTTGATCTGAGTGTTTTTGTGCAAGTACCATACTGTCTTGATGATTACAGCTTTGTAATACATCTTGAAGTCTGGAATTGTGATGCCTCCAGCTTTGATTTTCTTTTTCAGGATTGCTTTGGCTATTTGGGGTCTTTTCTGGCTCCATATAAATTTTAGGATTGTTCTAGCTTTGTGAAGAATGCTGATGTTATTTTGATAGGGATTGCATTGAATATATAGATTGCTTTGGGTAGTATCAATATTTTAATATTCTTCCAATCCAAGAGCATGGAATATTTTTCTGTGTGTGTGTGTGTGTGTGCGGTCTTCAATTTCTTTCATAAGCTTTGTATAGTTTTCATTGTATAGATTTTTCACCTCTTTGGTTAGGTTTATTCCTAGGTATTTTATGGTTGTTCACTTCTACTCTTTAACTGCTGATTTCTTTTTCCTGGGTGCTTAAAATGATTGTTTGTAAAACTTTTTTTAGGGAAATTTTAAACATCTACAAAAGTAGAGAGAATAGTATAATGAGCCCTCAAATGACCATCACTGTTTCAACACTTACTAATTTATGGCGTATCTAGTTCCATTTATAGGTAACTACCCATAACTCCTTCTGCCCTCCAGTTCTGAATTATTTTGAAGCGAATCCCAACTGTCCTATCTCATTCTTAAATATTTCCGTATGTGTCTCTAAAAGAGAGACATTATTTTTAAAAAGGTGACATCACGCCTAAAAAAAAATTCCTTTGTGTCATCAAATATCTATAGTCACTAAAAAGTTTTCTAGTTACATCTCTCTTTAAGGGTTGATTTATTTAAATCAAGTAAGATCATACTTTTCAATTGGTTGATGTGTATCTTTTTTTTTCGCAATTTATTTATTGAAGTGTGTTATTTATGCTATGTAGTTTACACTGCATCCTGTTTAATATGTTCTGTCCCCTTTATTTCCTACAAATTGGTAGTTAGATTTAGTTACTTGATCAGATTCAAGTTCATTTTCTTGGCAAGCATACTTAAAATGTGATAGGTACTTCCATCAGGAGGCACATTATGTCTGATTATCTCTCTTTTTGGTCCATTAATTTATTAGGGGCTATTAAATGGTGATATTTTGCTTCTATCATTGCTTCATATTAGCTAGAATACTTCTATATAGAAAAACTTTACCATATCCACTATTTGGTTACCCTGAGGTATAGTTTATCTAGGAAAAGCAGGATAAATATTTGTTTCCTTTAATCATTTTTCAAACTGAGTTAATTGGCTAGTGTTTTCCAGAGGGGACTGTTTTTTGTTTTTGTTTTTTTCCCAAGTGTCACTTTAAACACATGAATTTAAACCTATTTATTATATTTGAATCTACTGTAGTTCTCAATGATGTTTAATTTGTCCTTTGTCTAGTGACTGCTTCAAGTTAACTTCCAGAATCCTTTTGACAGGATCCCAGTAGTTTTTTTTTTTTAAATGTTTATTTTTGAGAGAGGCAGTGTGAGCAGGGGAGGGGCAGAAAGAGAGGGAGACACAGAATCGGAAGCAGGCTCCAGGCTTGGCACCATTAGCACAGAGCCCGACTCAGGGCTTGAACCCATGAACCGTGAGATCATGACCTGAGCTAAAGTCGGAAGTTCAACCGATGAGCTACCCAGGCAACCCTCCCAGTAGTTTTTAATATCTCCCTTGCTTTTTGGTATGACAAGATGTTCTAGGCTTATCTTGTATTTTTCCTGCTCCAGACCTGTATTCCTGTTTCTTTAAGGAGTCTTGTTTCCTTTTAGTGGGAAATGGTATTAGAGATTTCACTTTGGGTTTTAGGACTCTTGTTTTGTTTTTGTTTTTGTTTTGAATGACTACTGTTGTCAGTCATTATTCTAGGCTTTTCCAGGGATCAGCACTAGGAGGTTGTGTGTGTGTGTGTGTGTGTGTGTGTGTGTTAAAGGTAAACTTCATATTGATATTTCCAGTTCAAGTCTATAGCATTGTTATTTAACTTTATCACTCTTGTATCTGAATCTCCTGTCATTCGTACCAAAAAGTGCTGATTTCCAGTGACACCAACATAAGTATCTTTGCTTTATCACACAAGACCCACATAACTCAGCAGCAACACCGACATTACTATAAACAATATGATTACTGAAAACTGGTTGGTTTTGTTTTTAATTTGGCAATTCTTTCAAGCTTTGCGTTGGGTTCTGTGCTGACAGCTCAGAGCCTGGAGCCTGTGGATTCCAGGTCTCCCTTTCTCTCTGCCCTTCCCCCTACATGCTATCTGTCTCTGTCTCTGTCTCTCTCTCTCAAAAATAAACATAGTATAAACAAGGTTTTAATGTAGCCTTTAAAACAAAAAACAAAAAACAAAATGTTTAACTTCTATCCCTCCCTCATCACTGTGTTCCCTCCTTCGTAGGTAGTTTTTAAAAAGATGTTAATTTGTCATTAAGAAAAAAAGGTAAATACATGTGTGTATTCACACCTTCTTCCACCAGTCCCTCAGGTAATGATAGCATTCTGAATGTGCTTTTCTCTCTTTTTCTCATTTTATACCTTGTAAAGAAGTTCCTTCTAGCAGTGTCTAGGGGTCATCCTCATTTCCTTTTTTTTTTTTTTTTTTCCTTTTTATTTTAGAGAGGGAGTGTGAATGGGAGAGGGGGGGCAGAAGGACAGAGGGACAGAGAGTGAGAATCTTAAGCGGGCAATATTTGTTAACTCCCTGAAGTGAAAGACGATGAGCACCTTTATAGTAATTATCTTTTCCTCTTCTAGTGTTTTATATATTTATATTATTTCGAATTCTTAGAATGGTTTTATTTTGACATAATTACTTAATCCTTTTTATTCCATTAACTTTCAATAATGTCTCTTAATTCCTTACTCTCTAAGGGAAGGATACCTTTTTTCTAGTTTCTTCTAAGCTATACTTTTATGTGGTTATTTTAGTTCTGATCCATGGCCAGAACCAAGTCTTTTATTTTTTTTTCTTTATTTTTTTAAATCTTTATTTATTTTTGAGACAGAGAAACAGAGCATGAGTGGGGGAGGAGCAGAGAGAAAGGGAGACACAGAATCTGAAGCAGGCATCAGGCTCTGAGCCATCAGCACAGAGCCTGACATGGGGCTCGAACCCACGAACCGTGAGATCATGACCTGAGCCGAAGTCAGAGCTTAACCAACTGAGCTACCCAGGTACCCCTCCAAGTCTTTTATTATATATGCTTAGGTTAAGCTTAAAAATTAAATGTTATTGGGGTACCAGGATGGCCCAGTCAGTTAAGTGCCAAAGTCTTGATTTTGGCTCAGGTCCCGATCTCACGGTTCATAGGTTCGATCCTTGCACTGGGCTCCGTGCTGATGGTGTGGAGCCTGCTTGGGATTCTGTCTCCCTTTCTCTCTGCCCCTCCCCTGCTTGCTCTCCATCTCTCTCTCTCTCAAAATAAACATTATTTTAAAGCATTTAAAAAAATTAAATGTTATTGTGAGTATTTAAATACTATTCAACATAGGCCGGGTAGGGTGCTGGAATAACCTTTTCTTTCTTCTTGGTGCATTACCATCCCGTTTGAGGGAGAATGTGCTTAACATCAGGGTCACAGAAACTTTTTTCCGTATAATCCATCTAGAATAAAAAATTATGCTCTATATGCTAATACATACATTAGTGTTGCATTTATTTGCACAAAAAACACAGGGGGACACCTCCCTGTATAGAGAGCAGCACAAGGTGTCATGTGAGTACTGCCATCCTCATGTTGGCAGACAGAAGCCTCTACTTTGCAGTCCTTGTGGGGGCTGGGGCACTTTTGGGAGCATGAGCCTTGGCTTTGATTTTGACCTTGTTGGTAGTCTCAGTCCAGCAGAGAGAGGCTGGCACCCTGGCAGTGTTGTAATAAGCTTGTTTCTTAAGCTTGGGGCCCATGCCTTTCAGAACATTGAACTTGACAAAGGCCTTGATGGTCTTAGTTGTTTTTTTTTTTTTTTAATTTTGTTTTAATGTTTATTTATTTTTGAGAGAGAGTGTCTCTCTGCAGGGGAGGGGCAGAGAGAGGGAGACAGAATCCACAGCAGGCTCCAGGCTCTGAGCTGTTAGCACACAGCCCGAAGTAGGGCTTGAACCCATGAGCAGTGAGATCATGACCTGAGCTGAAGTCGGAGGCTCAACTGACTGAGCCACTCAGGTGCCCTGATGGTCTTAGTTTTATTTTATTGTTCTGCATCTTCATTAGATCCTTCGTGTGTTTTCTTGACAAAGTTTGAGGTTCTCAGGAACTTGACAAAGTGTATCTTTATGATTAGGGCTTCCTGATGCCGTTTCTGACCCATTTTGCAACTGATTATGTGTGGTGTGGTTCTTGGACTTGGCTGTGTCTGCATTGCTGCCCGCAGTCCAGAAAGTGCTTGAGACTGGAAAATAACGAGCTATATCTGGATTTTGATTTTTTAAAATCATAAGTCTCTTCTTCCCCTTCTCCCTGAGTTTCTCGTCTTTTTTCTCTTCTTGCATTATTTGCTTTCTCACATCGTTAATTTTTTCAAACTTGAGATCATACTTGCAGTTTTATTAAGGCTCTTTTTTTTTTCCTTCTTGGTTTCTTCCCATCTTCCTGTTGTGATCTGTGCAAAGCTAGCTATTTTGTTGTAATCCTGGAATGTCCCTATTTCATTATTTCCTGGCCCCTGTGTTCTTTTAATTTATTTGCTGGGGTATATATTCAAGTTTTTTGTTTTGTTTTTTTAAATTTGGAGAGAGCAGGGGACAGGTAGAGGGAAAGAATCTTTTTTAATGTTTATTTAAAAAATTTTTTTTTTATGTTTATTTCTGAGAGAGAGAGAGAGAGAGACAGAGACAGAGAGACAGACAGACAGGGCATGAGTCGGGGAGGGTTAGAGAGAGGGAGACACAGAATCTGAAACAGGCTTCAGTCTCTGAGCTATCAGCACAGAACCTGACATGGAGCTCAAACTTGTGAACTGTGAGATCATGACCTGAGCTAAAGTCAAACACTTAACTGACTGAGCCACCCAGGCACCCCTTAAATGTTTATTTTTGAGAGAGAAAGAGACAGCATGAGTGGGGACGGGGCAGAGAGAGAAGACACAGAATGTGAAGCAGGCTCCAGGCTCTGAGCTGTCAGCACAGAGCCTGACATGGGGCTCAAACCTGTGAACTGTGAGATCATGACCTGAGCCGAAGTGGGCCGCTTAACCGACTGAGCCACCCAGGCATCCCTTAAATGTTTATTTTTGAGAGAAATAGAGATGGAGACAGAGACAAACAGCATGAGTGGGGAAGGGGCAGAGAGAGAGGGAGACACAGAATCCAAAGCAGGCTCCAGACTCTGAGCTGTCAGCACAGAGCTCAATGTGGGGTTTGAACTTGTGAACTGCGAGATCATGACCTGAGCCGAAACTGGACACTTAAGCAACTGAGCCACCCAGGCACTCCAAAAGAGAGAATCTTAAGCAGATTCCACGCTCCGCTTGGAGCCTGATGGGAGGCTAGATTCCACAACCTGGGATCATGACCTGAGCTGAAATCAAGAGTCTGATGCTCACCCAAGTGAGCCACCCAGGAGACCCTCAAGTTCTTGTAAGAGACAACCACACCAGTGGACTTGCAGGAAGGATGCATTTGAGTTTTTGCATGTCTGAAAATGTCTACTCTCTTACACGTGATCAGTAGTTTGTATGGTTGCTAGAGTTCTGGGCTGAAAAAATTGCCCAAAGAACTTGAAGAAAGTTTCCTGCTTTCACCTGACTTCCTTTGACACTGCTTTGGAAGGGGAAGGGAGTACTTGCCCTCCTGTTGACTGTTAGGGTATATGTGTACGTTCCCTGTTGAGGCTTTGTTAACACTCGGGGTAGGGAATTCCCTTTACCTAGGGAGTAGGTGGGAGTTCTCATTCCCCAAGAGGCTTCTGCTGACACCTCTCTGGCTGGGTAGAGTGGTGCCTTTTTGCTGCTCTCCCCATGGCCTCAGTGACTGCCACAGGTGAGCGGACGTCCAGGTTTTCCAGTTTCCACCGAAACCACATCGAGGGGCTCCTCATTACTGCTGGGGATGATGAAAGTCCCAGCCCCCTACTTGACTTTCTTGGCAGTGGTGGGTGGATGGGATTCTTGATGACAGCCCGGCCAAGGTAGAAATTTGGTTTCTTCCCTGTTTGTCCTTTGCTGACCTGAGTGAAGGTGAGGCTGAACAGGTTTTTCTGGGGTGCTTGGCTGGTGTTTGGTGGTGGGTTTTTGTCTTTGTTTTTCTTTTACTAAAAGGTTTCTGACTTGTTAGTCTGGCCCTTTGGCAGACTTTTGTTTGAGTTTTTTTGGTCTGCGTCAATTGGGATTTATGGGTTGCCAGCTTTAGTCATGAATGGAGGTTGAATTTTATCAAATGCTTTTTCTACATCTATTGAGATGATCATAGGATTTCTTTCCCATGTGTTAACGTAAGTGATGTTTATTTTCAAATGTTAAACTAACTCTGCATCCCTGGGACAAACCCATTTGGTCACGATATATTATTCTTTTTATATATACTGCTGGATTCAATTTACTGATATTTATTTTATGGTCACATCTATATTCATAAGAGATTTTGGCTGTAATTTTCCTTTATTGTAATGGTCTTGTTAGTTTTTGGTATCAAGGTCATTCTGGCATCACAAAAAGGATAGGAAATATTTTAAAAAACTGTTACAGAAGTGGTGTGGTTTTAGTATAATAAGTTATTGGTGATTGTAGATTTTTGGATGAGCATTGAATTTAGGAAAATTAAACATTACTCATAAGCATTTCCTTAACCCCAGTGCTTATTTGTGTTTCCCTATAATATGAGGGGATAAGTAATCCCTTCTCCCACCCTCCTTATATACACATATTTATTTTACTTTTTTTGGCTGGATAATTCCATGTCAGGTGAAGGCCGTCATTATGTTTCATCTGTTCGTATTTTGGTGCATGTCTCTTAAGAACACCTGTATTTTTCTATATAATGAGTGTACTTTTGTCACCATCAAGAAATTTCATACACTATATTATCCAATAAACAATCCAAGTTTACATCTTCCCATTTGTGCCAGTGATGTCTTTTGCAGCTGTTTATTTTTGAACCTGGGTCCAGTTAGGGATCATATGTTGCATTTAGTTGTCATGTCTCTTATTCCCTTTTACTTAGAACAGTTCTGGGGTGCCTGGGTGGCTCAGTCGGTTGAGCGTCTGACTTTGGCTCAGGTCATGATCTCACCGTCCGTGAGTTCGAGCCCTGCGTCGGGCTCTGTGCTGACAGCTCAGAGCCTGGAGCCTGTTTCAGATTCTGTGTCTCCCTCTCTCTCTGACCCTCCTCCGTTCATGCTCTGTCTCTCTCTGTCTCAAAAATGAATAAAACGTTAAAAAAAATTAAAAAAAGAACACTTCTTCTGCCCTCCACCTTTTGCCTCTAAAACTGACTTAAAAATTTTTTTTTTCTAAGTTTATTTATTTTGAGAGAGTGTGTGAACAGGGGAGGGACAGAAAGAGAGGGAGAGAGAGAATCCCAAGCAGGCTCTGTGCTGCCAGCATGGAGCCAGATACGGGCTTGATCTCACAAAACCATGAGATCATAACCTGAGCTGAAATCAAGAGTCGGACACTTAGCCCCCCTAGGCATCCAGGCGCCCCTGACGTTGACTTTTTAAAGCATCCAGACCAGTTGTTTTATAGAATGTCTCTGATTTAGAATTTGTGTCATTGTTTCCTCATGCTTAAGTTCATGTTTAAACATTTTGGCAACAAAACAATAGGTAATGTGTCTAATGCCATGCATTTTTTTTTTTTTTTTTTTTTTTTTTAAAGTAGGCTTCACATCCAACATGGGGCTCAAACTCACAACCCTGAGATCAAGACCTGAGCTGAGATCAAGAGTCGGGTACTTAACCGACTGAGCTACTCACGTGCCCATAATGCATTTTTATTCTCTTTGGAGTTACTCTGTTACTCTTTTTTCTTCCATCCCCCCACCCCCTTTTTTTTAAAGGCTTTTATTTGTCATCTTTTTTATCCTCTTGTAGCTTTCTGTTCCTGTTTTGTAAAACTCATGTTTTTTTTTTTCCTGTTCTATTTAAGGATACCAGTTTCCTGAAACATATTTCTTAATCATTTTCAGAGATATATTCTTCTTCCAAGAGATGATGTTCCCTTTCCTCCATTTTTAAAAGGTCTTTTATTTTCCACATGGCCTTGAGCTAGGTGAGCCCTATCTAGATCTGCTGTTTGCCATAAGCGGGGTGAATGGGTTACCATGGGCACTGTTTTTTGTGCCCTGGGTGACTATCCGGTCCCCTTCTCAGAACTTGCAGCTGAAGAACTGGTTCCTGTTCGCTGTTCCTGTTGAATTCCTAGTGACTAGCAGGCATTTATGCCACTGAGGTAGAATTTTATTCCCTCACTGCCTGATACTCTCCTATTTTCAACTAATGATATACAGAAAGACTACAGTTCCCAAAGTGTACTCCTTTAGAGTTGTTCTTGTCTCTGTTCTCACCGTACTTTTTGTGTGCAATTATTATAACCAGTATAACTCATTTTAAAAGTAATTCAAGAGATAAGTGGCTCTACCTACCTATTAAAATGTGTGTGTGTGTGTGTGTGTGTGTGTGTGTACAATCCATGACTATAACCAGGATTGAAGGGCACAGTGAATAAAGGTAACCCATTATAATAGAAGAGCCGTAATGAGGACTGATATTTGGGTATTTCCTTTTGGTTTACATCACATTGTCTTCAAGAGTCCAGCTATCAGTGACAGTTGTCAAGAAGTAATATCAGAAGAGGAGAAAGTCTTCACAGCTAGATGGATGATGACTCAAAGGTTTGTCACTTGGGTGACCAAGAAAAAGGTGACAGAACTTGCTTTAAGAAGAGGGAAATTGAGATTTTCTGGGTTTTGATTTTTTATTGGTTTGATTTGGGTTCTATGGAGTGTGAGGTTACTGTCCATGTGGAGCTCTCCAGTGACAGTCGTAATCTTGGACCTGAAGGTCACTGGAAAGGTGGGAGCTAAAGATAGAGTTTGTGAGTTGGCTACAGAGTGGTGAGCAGGAAGAACTAAAGACATTTCATGAATCTTTAGCAGGCAGATAGAGGGCCGGAGGAAGGGAGGGGTCAGTAAGACCTCTTACCTCCTAAATCCAAACATCAAGTCGTGTGTGTGTGTGTGTGTGTGTGTGTGTGTGTGTGTGTGTATACACACATACATACATACATATATATATATTTGCCTCCTTCTCTATTGCTGTCCTCTTGGTCCTGGCCACCATCTCTCACCATAGTGGCTGTAATCCCTCCCGACTGGGTTGTTTACCACTCTTGCCTCTCTCCAGTCCTATCTCTGCAGTATCCACAGTGAGCCTTCCAGAGGGCAAATCTGATCCTGTCAACTCACTGATTAAAATCTTTTAGTTGTTCCCCACGCTTCCAGATTAAAGTCCACACACCTGACATGGCTTATGAGGCCCTTTGAGATCTTGACTCTGTTATTATACAAATAGCGACTAACATTCATTGAAGTCTTTTGAATGTTAGTATTTATTCTAAGTACTTGGTATGTGTTATCTCCCTGAATCTTCACACTTAATCTTTCAATTTACTCTTAACAACCTGATGGAGAAGGTACTGCTATGATCCACATTTTGCAGATGAGACAGACACAGAGAGATTTCCAGTTGCCTAAGGTGACAGAGCTGACCAGGGGCATCTACTGTATATTATGTAGTCCTTACCATAAATCTAGGAGGTAAGTATTGCTACCCTCTTTTACAAATGAAGTAATTCCAATCAGAGGTGATGTTTGCCCAGATGACACAGATTATGGGTGGTGGAATTGGGATTGAATCCCAGATCTGTGTGACCCTGAGCGTGTTTTCTCCTCCATTCTGTCTGACCCTGGCCTCATCTCCAGTCCCCTTATGTCCTACTTCTAAGCACACATGCATGTACCCTTGGTTCACTTCCAATCATTCTTCAGGTTTTAGCTCAGACAGAGCTCTGGAGAAACCTCTGAGCATCCCCTTTACCTTTCCTGCTGCACTTGCAGGAGCTTTGCCCATCAGCCCTAGTTGTTACTGTTGTTGATTTTCCCCAGAGTGTACAAACTTCATGAAGTCAGGTGCTGTGAGAGCCTTGCTCACTATTAAACTTTGAAGGACTCCTGCTTCCGATTCTGTGTCTCCCTCTCTCTCTGACCCTCCCCCGTTCATGCTCTGTCTCTCTCTGTCCCAAAATAAATTAAAAAAAAAAAACAAAAAAAACTTTGAAGGACTTGCACAGTACATGGCACATAGTGAGTACTCAGTTAATACAGATTGAAAAATTAATGTTTAATACAGTGTAGAAGTTTGGTGTTGACCAGGTTTCATCTTCAAAGAGTATATAATCAGTAGTCTTTTCGTATCTTTAACTCCCAAATATTTATGATTTTTCCAAATAACTAATGATCCTCAAATCATGTGGTTTTTGGCAGATTCCCTTTGGGATTGTAAATATTTACTTTTTGGAGACTAATATTGTTATGCTTTATTCCTGGAGCAGAGAAAGTCCAGAAAGTGCTGATTTAACTGGAGGATGCAGCCTGGATGTGCCTCACTTGTGGTGACTACAGTATAAATTCATTTATTCTTATACTGATCATTGAAAGTTGTTTCTACTCTACTTGTAAGATGGTTATTCTCTTTGGTGCCAGAGGATGGGCATTCACAGCCTGGAATTAAAGAGGAAGAAATTTATAGAGTGTTCTGATGGCCTACTTCTTAATCTTTTCTCAGGCAAATTGGTCTCACCTTTCCCATCTTGGACTGACTTCCTCATTGGAAAAGTTTCACACTGCGTAGGAAGGAACAATCTAGCAGGAATATGAGTTGCACATTATTAGCTCAGTGGTGCTCAAACGTGTTCAGGTGATCGAGTGCCTGAAAGTCATGGTATTGTGTGGAATACTCTGAAATATTTATACATTAAATGTCAAACTACATTTCCCCTCCCTAAATCTGATACTATTTTATATTCTATTTTAGAAGAGACAGGGAATAGCAGGTGAGAAAGGTTTAAGAAAAACTTATGGTAGGAAAACTTAAAATTAGATTACATTATTTTTCTCATGCAAATTGAGAAGAGGCCATTTTTGGCCTCTTAGTCTAGTTCCCAAACCTCCAGTGTTTTAAGTAGCATAGCTGAAGAACTATTAAATTCATTGAATATGGGGGAGAGAAGAGAGAACTAAAATAGAAGGTGACCATGTCAAGGTTTTCAATTTGGGAGCATCAAAACACCACTGACAGAAACTGGTGAGTCAGGAGGGAGAACTGGCAGTGAGGTCAAGAAGAATGACTTCGGTTGACGGTAAACTTAATGACAGGTCAACGAGAAAAATGCAACAGGCAGTTAGAAGGTAGCTTTAGCACCTATCACATAGTATGGCCTTCAGAAAAATACTGGATGGCACTGTTACCAGGAAGAGACTGTAGAGCTTTGGAAATCATTGGCATGGATGAGAAGCATGAAGCTATGAACGTTGTTTTCAGACTGAATATAGCAAAGCACAGTTCAGGGTTTGGACCTAAGAGGAAAGAGGACTGACCAAGATAAGCAGCGTAGCATGCTGTTGGGATCGCAGTGGAAATGGGAATCCAGAGAAGATGATTTGGTTTAACAGTGGGTTGTGGATGTCCTTTGAGAAAATGGTCTCAGGGTGGTGTTCCACTAATTCACTCCCGCAAGGCAGAAATCTAGGAGTTGTCCTTGATTATCTCCCATTTGTCATTTGTCCCTTCAGTACAGTGAGGGAGTGCTGTCAAATTCACCCTCCTAAGCAGGACACAAAAGTGAAACTATACAAGAGTAATGGCTACATTAGACTTTATCAAAATTAAAATCTTTTGCTCATCGAAAGACACTCTTCAGGGAAATGAAAAGACAAGCCATCAAGTTCTGAAAACTCAATTTGTACACTCTTGCTACTCAATAAGAAAATCCAGTAAAGAAAAACGGGCAAAAGATTTGAACACTTTATCAAAGATGATCTACAGATGGCAAATAAGCTTATGAAAAGATGCTTAGCATCATCAGTCGTTAGGAACATGCAAATTAAAACTACCTTTGGAAGGCTCTGTACAACCAGAAGAGTGGCTAAAATTAAAAAGACTTACACTATGAAGGGTTAGTAAGGATGTGGAGCAGTTGGCATCCTCATGCATTGCTGACAGACTCAGATGAGCCTTGGTCGTCAAAACCCACTTCATGGGGTCATTTTCCTGAGCTCCTCTCCTTCTCTTATCTCCCTGTTTCCCTGGGCCTCTCCGTTTGTTCTGCAGGTCAGAAAACTGGGGCTTTGTTTATCCTGTTCTGGGCACTTCCCACGACTACATCTGTAGTCCAGACCTAGCAGTGGGAGGACACGGAGGAAAAGAAAGTAATTGGGATTTGCCCCATTCTCTTAAGGTTGCACTACTGATTGGAGAGGAAGGTTCTTCACACACTGCTTTAGGTACCTGTTGATCCCCCTGCTTCTTTTCCACGCCTTGAGCCTGAACTAGAGTGCTTTTCCTGGAACTCTGTCTATGCCGTTGTCAACTCCAGTTTTTATGCTGCCTACATCCATGCTGAGTGATGCCAGAGGAAAGAAAGCGGTAAATGTATGGTTTATCACTGGGTTGGTGAAACTGAATTCTAGTTTTCTACCCCAATCCATATACTGTTATTTCCCTTCTTGATTCCTCAGACAGGTGCTCCATGAATTTTGCCCTGGTTGTAGAGAGGTGTAGCTATGAGAGACCAGGTAGAGTATGCCTACTATATTTTTACTTGGAACCAGAACTTCTACATTTCCTTTTATCTGGCTCTGCATTGATTGGACTTCTTGAATGTGTATCTGTTGTCAGTTTTGGAACATTGTCAGCTTTTTTTCAGACCGAGAACTAAGTGAAGATGGGAACCCAAAAAAGGTAAATAGAGCATTAAAACCAGTTTGGGTTGTACCCCATTTTCTTTACCTCTTCTGGAGTATTAATTAGTCTCATAATTTCTGTGTCTACCTTTGTCTTTTGCTTTAATAATTTCTGTCTCTGAACACTGTTCTAAATAATTTCTGTAAATTTTTGAACTCATTTTGGTTGTATCTCTAATTCATGTTGGTTGTGACCTTTCTGCTCTTAACCAACCATGGAGTTATTCTTATTTTGAGAAATGCTTTGTTCTCTTCAGTTTTGCTTGGTCATGTCATAGTTTATTACTCTTTACTAATTTTCAATCCTTTTTTTTCCTTTAAGCTTATTGAATATTTATTCCATATCCTGTCGTTTGTAATTGTAATATCTGAAATCTTCAAAAGTCGGATTCTGCCATCTTTTATTTCTGAGGTTCTTGTTTATGGGCTTTGTTTCCCTGAGGATTCTAATTTTTGCCCACAAACGCATATTTCTTAGAGCTGTGTGTGTGTGTGTGTGTGTGTGTGTGTGTGTGTGTGTGTGTAGGCCAAGGTTGAAGTGAATTTTTCCAGAGAAGATTTACATACTTTTTGTTAGTGTTCTGCAGCCACTTTCAGTTTGTGACCACTTCAACTTGAATTCCTGGGCTGAGGTTTTTGACCATTCAGTAGCAGCCCCTTGTGAGGGCCAGCTTGTGGTTGAACTTGCAGGAAGATTGCCAAGTTTTGAGAGTAGTGGTTTTCATTATAGTTCTTGATGTGTATGTGTGTGGATGGGTTTCTATCTTGACCACCTTTTGTAGTCCAAGTTTAAATTATGAGGTGGGGAGCATATGTTATTCTTTCTGCCTCAGGCTGGATGTTACTTTTGTCTTGTATTCCTTGAGCCCCTCTTAAATGGGAGAATGAATTTTGCATTGAACTATGCAGATGCCTTCAAGGGGAAAGCTAGTTTTTGTGTTTTGCTTACCCTGTTGGGTTTCTCTCGGCACTTAGTTCTTCTTCATCTGAATCTTCCTGATTTTCTTCCAGGCTCATTAATGTATTTATTGGAGAAGATAAAAACATCCATTATTTGTAATTATTTTCAGTAGAGGATCAGAAAGTTACTTAGCTTGTCATATTGCCAGAAATAGAATTCACAGCTGCAATTTTTCCAAGTTTCAGCCTGATTTAGTTACTATCCTTCAAACTTTACAGGAACACTTATGCCTCAGTACTTTGATCAGGCTGTTTCCCCTGCTTAAAATCTCCTGTTCTCCCCACCTAGCCAAATCCTGTTCACTGTCCAGTGTTCACTTCAAGTTCTACCTCTTCAGGAGAAGCATCACAGAATGCCCTACCTCAGTACTTCCCAACTGTTTGGAATGCTTGTACCAATAAAATCTCAAAAACAAGTTTTGTGGAACCACATGGAAATGATTATCTTCCATCATTATTTTTGAAAAGAAATGACATTTTTACAGCAAAGAGCAGGAAGAACATGTCAGATTAAGGACGGTTTTAAAAATTGAATTAAACACTTTTATATGGAGACCACACTGCAAAGTCCCTGCTCTCCCCCTCATTTTGCTTCTGACTGTAAATAGCCTCATTGCAGACTGTCCACAGGTAATTGGACCCATTGCCTTCAGCCTGGATGAGGTCTTCAACTTGCAAGCCCACAGCATTTTATTACCAATTATGGGGCATACATATAGTCATGTATTTTCTCATGGCAGTTCATGTTTGACTGTTTACATTTTATTAAAAAAATTTTTTTTAATGTTTAATGTTTTTGAGAGAGAGTTGGAGCATAAGCAGGGGACGGGCAGAGAGAGAGGGAGACACAGAATCTGAAGCGGGTTCCACGCCCTGAGCTGTCAGCACAGAGCCCAACACGGGGCTTGAATTCACGAACCGTGAGATCATGACCTGAGCCGAAGTCGGACGCCTGAGCCACCAGGCACCCCATACCTTTACATTTTATTATATTTTATCTCCTTGACTGGGTTGTAAGCTCCTTAAGAGCCATTATATGTATGTATTTAGATTATTCATAAATATGTGTTGAATGAGTTAAATTTAGATGCCTCTGATGATAGTTGAAACCTAGAAATATTTATAGAGCACACATTTGAGTATATCACAGCTTTGAATGTTGTTTATTTCTTGAGGAAAAAGAAGTTCTAATATGAATCATGAGTCTCTTACTCATCTCCCTTCTCCTCAGGGAAATTCATTCAATTAACAAACTTACTGAGTGCTTGTTAAAAGCCAGGCCTTTTGTTAGAGGCTGAGACTACAAAGATGAAGTGAAACAAGGTTCCAGTCTAGTGGGTAGTATGTACATAAAAGTAGAAAGCATGGAATACCACCTGGGAAGCCTTTTAATAGAGCTTTGAAACCGGTCTTGTGACAATGTGGAGAGAGCAACTGAGTTTTGTAAGGGAGTCAGAGAGGCCTCCAGAGAGGAGGAGAAGGCATTTGTTCATTTATTCATTGATTCAGCAAATAATCTCAAGTCCCTATTATTTGCCAAGCACTGTTCTAGATGCATCTTGAATGAACAGGATGTTTGGAGGTAGAGCACATTTTAGGAAGGAAAATTGTGATCAAGAACATACCCTTTGAAGGAACAACAGACCTGGGTCTGAGTTCATACACTGCTACTTACTAGATATTTGTCCTTGGGGCAAGTTATTTAATTTCTACAAGGCATTTATTTATGTATGTACGTGTGTATGAGAAAGAGCTTGAGCAGGGGAGAGGGAGAGGGAGAATCCCAGGCCCATGCCCAGTGCAGAGCCCAACTCAGGGCTTGATCTCATGGCTGTGAGATCATCACCTGAGCTGAAATCTCAAGTCAGATGCTTAACTGACTGAGCCACACAGGCGCCCCATCTACAAGACTGGTTTGTAAAATCCACAGACACTCCCTACATCACAGGATCGTCATGTGGATAAAATGAGGTGTGGTATATAAAATACTTAGCACAGTTCCCTGCCCTTCTGAAACAGCTCAATAAAAAGTAAGTGTACATACAAGGCATGGGCGATTGAGGCCTGATGAGAAGCTGAATGTGACTGTAACATGGGAGGTGTGTGTGTGTGTGTTAGTGAGTAGTGGCAGAAGCTGAAGGGTCTGGCTGGGGCTCAATTGGAAACAACCTTGCTTGTCATGTTAATTAGTGTCTTTATTCTTAAAAAAAATTTTTTTTTAAATGTTTATTTTTGAGAGAGAGATAGAGAGATACAGAGTGCAAGCTGGGGAGGGGCAGAGCGAGAGGGAGGCCCAGAATCCCAAGCAGGCTCCAGGCTCAGAGCTGTCAGCACAGAGTCCGACTGAGGCTGGAAGTCAGGAACCGTGAGATCATGACCTGAGCTGAAGTCGACTGCTTAACTGACAGCCACTCAGGCACCCTTCTTCTTTTTTTTTTTTTTTAAGTTTATTTATTTTGAGAGCGAAAGAGAACAGGCATACAAGTGGGGGAGGAGCCAAGAAAGAGGGAAAGAGAGAATGCCAAACAGGTTGCACACTGTCAGCACATAGCCTGATGTGGGGCTCCATCCCACGAACTGTGAGATCATGACCTGAGCTGAAATAAAGAGTTGGATGTTTAACCGACTGAGCCAGCCAGGTGCCCCAGTATCTTTATTTTGAATGCATTTGGGAGTCTTGGAGATTTATGTTTTTGTCTTTATTGACTAAACCGTGTTGTGACATGTAGAGCTTAGCACAGTAGTTAGGAGCATGGACTCTGAAGCCAAAATGCCTGGGTTCTGGGTCCCACCTTCCTCATTTCCTAATTGTGTGACTTCAGACAGGTACTTGAACCTATCTGTACCTTAGTTTCTTCACTGGTAAACTGGATTGTAAATTAACCTATCTTACATGTTTGTTTTCTTTGCATATATGCTCTTGAGCTACTTTTTTTTTTAAAGGTGTCAGAGGAAATATTTAAAATTTAGAATAAAAAGCAGTAAAAGTAGATCTATATGATGGGTCTCTTCCCTTCCCCCTAAGACCTCTGAGACATGTCTGCCCTACACTGAAAACCACTGCCCTAGAAAAGTGACCATCTTTCACTTGTTCATTGAATTGATATTCAGGGCAAATAACTTACGAAAGTTGGGAAGTTAGCATTTGTATTAATCTAAATATTTTGATAAAAAATCATGAGCCTTCATATTAATTAAAACATAACTTTGTATTTTACAAAAAAAAGATTTTGCAAAATCTTTTTTTTTTTTTAATTTATTTATTTTGAGAGAGAGGGAGAGAGCATGAGCGGGGGAGGGACAGAAAGGGAGAGAGAGAATCCCAAGTAGGCTCCACACTGCTGGCAAAGACCCCCATGCAGGGCTCAAACCCATGAACCTGAGATCATGATATGAACCAAAGTCGGATGCTTAACCGACTGAGCCACCCAGGTGCCCCTGCAAATCTTTTTGACTTAGAATGCTAGAGCTACAAGATGTCAGAACTAGAAAAGATCTTAGTGATCTGTTTATAGATAGGGAAATTGGATTCTACAGAGGGAGGTCTTTAAAGCTGTGCTATAGCCAGTCCCCATGTGCTCATGTTTTAGACCTTTTGGCCCAGTGTTGTCTCATTTCTTGCCCAGAGTGGCATAGCCAGTTCATTGCCAGAAGCAGGGCAAGCAGACAGTTTTCACCATTCTAGGAGTCCTGCTGCTTCTACCTCTTGCTGTTTTGCAGTATGTATTCTTGGCTTTAATGTTGACTTTGCTCTGAAAGTTTACTCGGTGAGTCCATGGGTTGTTTTTTGTTCTCCTGATTGATCTTAGAGCTCTCGGAAAGTACCTAAGGATTGGGACTTGGGCTGATTAGGTATTCCAAGATGCCTTTCCTGTATTGTTAAGTTTTAATAGCTGTGATTAATAACCGTCTATCCATAAATCTAGGATGTAGGTAAACTATGAAAAATAAAGATGTTCTAAATTAAAAGTGGGTATTATTATTTACCTGGGTGAGTAAGCAGACCCACCATAGCTGAAAATCATAAGGAAAATTACAGTTGTTTTCCTCTCTGTTAATAGTCTTTATATTAAGGAAATGGCAGACCCTTGAATGGGTGTCCATGACTGGTCACACAGAGCCTGCATGCTCCTGAACATTCACTCGGGAACTAAGGTTCTGCAATTAGGCTCTCAAAACATTCTGACAGTGTTTAGGCTTTTCTAGTCTCTCAGGGACCATACAGACTCTTGTGTTGGATTTTCTGTCTTTCTTAGTCTTTCATTTTTAAGCACTGCTATTTAAGTGGGTCCTAAACCTGGCTGGCTATGCACCAGAATCACCTGGGGAACTTAAAAATTTTTTGGGAGGGGGGAGGGCCACTGTGGATCCTCTGAACCAGAACCTCTGGAACACCTGGGAATCTATATTTTCAAAAAGTTTCCTCAGGTGATTTTCTTCAAACAGTTCACTGACCGAAGTTCTAGAACAGTTGTATAACTGACATCATCTCTGAGGTTTCATTCTGGATTCTTAGGAGAGAGAATCTGACTCAACTTATTCTCAATCCTTGTCCATGTATTTTTTCTAATTGAATAGTCCTATATTTTGCTTCTTAGTGATGGGTGAATTTATAGCAGTTTTCAAGCTATATTCCCATAGAACTTTGGTTCTCCATGAGTTGCTGTTAAAATTGAATGATGCTGGATATTTTTCCCCAGGTCTGTCTCTTTCTGCCCCATCCCCCCCTCCCCTCATAAATAGACAGAATATTTCCATTTAAAGTAAAAATTTCTGTTGTTGGACAGAAACTCTTAATTTTTATATAATCAAACCTCTTCATTTTTCACATATGTTCTTTTTAAAAAAGTTTATTTTCATTATTAGTAATCTATACATATCACGTGGGGCTTAAACTCACGACCCCAATATCAAGAGTCATGTGCTCTTCTGACTGAGCCAGCCAGGTGCCCCACTGGTTTGTGCTTTTGAAAGTCTCCTATCCTTCGCTATCCAGATCTATGGTTTGGGCTTTGAACACTATCAGAGAAGGAGTTCAAAGAGAAGGAGATTAGATGGAAATGGAAGAGCTGTAGATGGAAGAGAGAGAATGAAATTATCTTAATTTCAGTTCCAAATTCCTTTCTGCATAGATGGTCCTGTTGTCTGCGTGACAACATGACCTTTTCAGTCCATATGCCTTTAATTTTTCTTGCCTTATTTCCCTGGCTGGACTGTCTAGGACAATGGTGAAGTGGTGTTGGTGGACATCCTTGGCTTGTTTCCAATCCTGGAAGGAAGGTATTCAGTATTTTACCATTAAGTATAAGGTTAACTGTAGGTTTTTCATAGAGGTTGTTTATTAGGTTGAGGAAGATCTCCTCTATCCCTAGTTTTCTGAATTTTTTTTTATCATGAATGTGTATTAAATTTTATGAAATGCTTTTTGTGGATTGATTGATAGAATTGTGATTTTTCTTCTTTAGGCTATTAAGATGGGATAGACTGTATTGAATGATTTATCGATATTGAGCCAGCCTTACATCGTTGGAATAAACTCCACTTGGTCATGGTGTATCTTGTTGAATTCTATTTGCTATTTGCTACTATTTTGGTAAGGAGTTTTTTTGTCTGTATTTGGGAAGGATATTGACCTATTGTGTGTATGTGTGGAAGTTATATTTTTGGTAGTGTCTTTGTCTGGTTTTGGTATTAGAATAATACTGGCCTCATAAAATGAGTTGAAATGATTCCTCTTCTGTCTTCTGGAAGATACTGTAAAGAATTGTTCGTTTGTTTTTACATTGAAGTATCTCTATGTACAGTGAGTTATTAAGGTAGGTATCTTGGGTGTCTGCAGTTAAGGTATCTGGGGTATCTGTAGTAAGGGAGGCATCTTGGAAGACCCATTCAAGGAAGTTCATTTAACCCAACTTAACGAACCTTATATCCTTCGTGTACTGACGGAAACACTGGCAGCACCTGATGAGGCCCTATTTCCGGATCAGACTGTGCCAATTTGAGTAGATGCGGCAAGGATGAGAACCCTCGCCAGATCTCCTCGGATGGCTCCAGGAGAGCTGCTGGTGACGTCTTGCTCTCTTGGGTGCAACGAGGCGAAAGGTAGAATTGGTATTCTTTAAATGTTGGGTAGAGTTCTCCAGTGAAACCATCTGCATCTATTGAGATGATCATTTGACTTTTTTTATATAGTTCTTGTAGTACCATTTCTGATGCTCTTTATTTCTTGATATAGATCCACATTTCCATCTGGCATCATTTGTTTCTGCTTGAAGGACTTCTAACATTTCTTGTAGTGTGGGTCTGCTGCTGCTGAATTCTTTCAGCATTTGTGATGTCTGAAAAATCTTTATTTTGCCTTCACTTTTGAAATATTCTCTGGGAATAGAATTTGAGGTTGTCAGTTTCTTTCTTTCTGTACTTAAAAGATGTTGTTCTACTGTTCACTCATTTGCCTTGCTTCTGACAAGAAATCTGTCATTCTAATCTTTGTTCTTGTGAATGTAACATGTGTTTTTTGTTCTACTTTTAAGATTTTCTCTTTATTACTGATTTTGAACAATTTGATTATGATGTGCCTTAGATTTCTTCCTGTTTCTTGTGCTTGAGGTTTGTTGAGCTTTTCGGATTTGTGCTTTTATAGTTTTCATCAAATTTAGAAAGTTCTTGGTCATTATTTACTTAAAATAGGTTTTCTGCCTCTTCTCCACCTTTGGGGATTCCAATTACTGATATATTAGGCTGTGTGATGTTGTTCCATAGGTCAGTGATGCTTTGGGTTTGTTAGTTTGTTCCCCATTCCCCTTGTGTGTTTCATCTTGGGTATATTCTAAAGATCTTCAAGTTCACTAATCTTTTCCTCTGCAGTGTTTACTCTGCAGTTAATCTCATTCAGTGGATTTTTCATTGTAGTTTTTATCTCTAGAAATTCAGTTGGGTCTTTTTTGAATCTCCTGTGTCTCTTAATTTTGTGAACACTTGGAATACAGTTAGAACAGTGGTTTGAATGTCCTGTCTTCTGATTCTAACATCTGTGTCAGTTCTAGGATGTCTTCAATTGATTTTTCTCCTTGTTATGGGTCATATTTTCCTGATTCTATGCATGTCTGGTAATTTTTTATTGACTGCCAGCCATTGTGTATTTAATTTTGTCGGGTGTGGGGTATTTTTGTATTTTTCTGAATAATCTTGGACTTAAGGCAGTGATTGGAGGCAATTGAAGGGTCTTCTCATTTGTTTTGCATCTCTCAAGGGATTGCTGTGCTTTGCTGCCTGATATCTTGAAAAACATTGTTTCATACGTTACATTAGTTGAGTTTGAAAGAGTTTGATCCTTCTGGGTCTTGTCTTTAAGATTTGCTAGGTGGGACTGAAGCAATAATCAACCTACGGCCAATTGTTCCCCATTCCTAAGGTAATACCCTTTTCTATCCAATGCACTATGAATCGTGAGTTTTTCCGCCTTGGCTTGGTTTTTTAACTTTTTTATTTGGTTTTAAACAACCAAAATCTTAACAGAAAGTTGATAATACAATATGAAGAACTTAAAAAAAAAAAAAAACCCAAATCAAAACAGTTTTAAGTGAGGTGATCTGATGCCCCCTGAAAAATTCAGTGGGCTTTTCCTACAAACAAGGACATTCTCCTATGAAACCACAATTTAAACCTCAAAATCAGGAAATTAACATCAATGCATTACTACTCTAATCCTTAGACCCCATCCACATTTCAGTAATTCCAATAACATTTTTTTATTATAGCAAAAAAAAAAAAAAAAAAATCCAGGTCAGAATCACACATTGCATTTAGTTGTCGTGTCTCTTTGGTTTCCATCAGTCTGGAAGAAGTCTTAGTCTTTTCTTGATTTTCATGACTTTGATACTTTTAAAGATTACAGGCCAAATATTTTTTGGAAGATCCCTCAATTTGAATTTGATTGTCTGAGGTTTCTTAAGATTAGATGCTGGTCAAGCATCTTTGGCAGGAATATCATGGAAACGATGCTAGTTTTCCCATTGCTTTCTAACAGGTTGTCTCATTACTTAAGTTGATCACTTTAACGAGTTAATTAAGGTAGGTTTTGCTGAACTTCTACACTGAAAAGGTACTGTTTTCCCTCTTGCAATTAGTATTTTGTGGGAAGGTACTTTGAAACTATGTAAGTGTTTTGTTTCTCATTCAGTTTTCAACCTATTCACTTACTTATGTCAATGTGGACTCATTTTCCTATTTTATTTGATGGGTTAGTAATCTGTTAATGTCATTATTGAACTTGATGCTCAAATGACCCCAGATCTGGCCAGCGGGAACCTTTTCAAGCTTGTCTTTTTGACAGTTCCTATCATTCTTTGAGCACTTCTTTGCTTTCTGACACAATAAGATGTTCCAAACTTATCTTGTACTTTCTCTGCCCCAGCCCTGGAATCGGCTATTTCCCCAAGGAGTTCTGGTTCCTTTTAGAGAAGAATTGTATTTAGAACTTAATGTCTGGGTACTAGGTATATTCATTGCTGTTGGGTGTTGCTGCTTCCAGACTGAGCCAGGAAATATGTGTATGTTCAAAAGTCACATTACAGTGGCTCTTGGGTGGCTCAGTTGGTTAAACATCCTACTTCAGCTCAGGTGATGATCTCACTGTTCGTGAGTTGAGCCCCTCATTGGGCTCCGTGCGGACAGCCCGGAGCCTGGAGCCTGCTTCAGATTCTGTGTCTCTTTCTCTCTCTCTGCCTCTCCCCTGCTCTTGTTCTGTCTCTCTCAAAAATAAACATTAAAAGAAACTTCCCTTATAAAAAAAAAGATTACATTTACATTTTATTTCCTTATGGATATATTTATTGAAAACTTTGTGTTCACAGTAATACTTCCAATTCAAACCTAACTCTACAGAATTCTGGTTTCTTGTTAACTTAGCTTGTAAGAAAGCAGGCCCTCCTTACTGGTCTTGGGCTCCAATTAGGCACATTGCCCCTTCACCCTTACCCCATGTGGATGCTCTCCTCTTTCACCTTGCTTTCCTGGGATCACAGCACCTACTCTGGTGGTTTGAAATGCCACTGCCGTCCCTGCTGCCCTGTGGGTACCTTGCTTGGACTCTGATGCTCCATCATGCTGAGCAAGCCTGACCCAGCCCCACGTGGCCAACCTCTTTATACCTACCCAGGCTTCCACACCCCACTCTAGGGTGCCCTTGTGCTTGGACATGCCCCTCACCCTCTTGGGTTCTGACACCCATGTACCTCTGTGCAGCACACTCCTCACTCCGCTTATGTTTCAATATCCTTGGCCCGGCTGCCCCTGTGTGTGAACACACTTCTCCCTCCGCTCAAGTTCTGGCTCCCCCTGAGTGAATGTCTTCCTTATCCACTTGGGTTTTGCATTGTATTGCGAGGTCATCCCTTAGGATGGATGTCCTCCTACCGTGCTCATGTTCTGACATGCCTTGTCAGGGTCTTTGAGGGACATTTTCCTCACCGTGTTCGGGTTCTGACACCCCACACTGGGCCATTGTCCACGTGGACATCTACCTTGCTTTGCCTATGTAATAACTTTAGCACTAAACTGTTCAGAAAGAGCAGAGGAAACGTTAGGGAAAGGGAGGCTTTTAAGTATTTTTTAAGAACAAAAGTTTATCAGTTGTGAAATAGATATGATCTTTGCACATGTTATAAATATGGTTGAAGACTCTATTTCACACTGCAGCTCAGCACGGCAGAGAATTTCTTAAAACTGTATGGAGTATTGTACATGGCTGAGGGGTGTGCAGGCACTGTTTTTCTTGAAATCCAGCTAAATTTCTTCCATTTGCTTTGCTCATAGTGGCATGAGAATCTTTCCATAGGCATATATGGAAAAGTGAAACTTTGAAAGTCCTCGCACAGCAGGATCTGTGTATCTTTATTAATCTGATCCTGAGAGCATTATTAGAAATGAAAAGTTAAGTGTAAAATCTTGAAACGACTTGTTTGTATAATTACACAACTAAGTTAATCATTTTCTAACAAGTCTCAACAATGACTGCATTCTTCTATGGAGGTGTTAACTTGTTATGGGTTAGAAAGCACCCTTTGATACAGCATTTTCGGCCTGGAAAACGGCTTTAATTTCAGAGTTCACTGAAACAAATGGAGACTTGTTGGAAATATTAACACTACTCTTTTGCTTGTTTGTCTGGCTTAAAGGAATCAATGTTCAGTAGGTGATGTTTGCTAGCATGTTCCGAAGCGTATACAGTTTCTCTTGACTATGTTGTCAACTTGAAGACAGTTCAACTGGTATGAATTTTGAAACATACCTTAGCCGCCTCAGCATAGAAGTCTGTAACTAAAGAAACAGTGTGGTAAAGTCAGATCATTAGACTAGGTTGCTATTTTGCTTGATAGATAGTAGCTATCTAGTGTGTGAAGATTTGATGCTGTGAAATGGGCGAGGGGTCCTAACACTGTGTTGCAGTTTGTAGCTCAAAGTAACACTTAAAGGGATGAGGGCCTAGCATTATAGCATGGTTACCATATGCGGGGAAGATTCATTTTGTGAGGAGTTAGTGTTATATTTTTCTCCTAATCTCATAATACGTTGTAATTGAAGAAAAGTAGATCCTAATTGAAAGCTGATGATCCAGCAGAGTGATCAATAGCATGATGCTCTAAAACAACAACAACAAAAAAACCCATTAAGCTTTCCTGCTGCCTGAATATTGTCAAAGCCTTTGTCTGTTTCATGACTTCAAGCTGAGTGTACTTAATCATTTTGAGAACATGGCCCTGAGCACTGAGCATGGCCCTTCCAGTGAATCACTGAGAATTGTGTTCAGAAGAGTGGTATTGAATAGAAATGCTCTCTTGGCTTACTTTCAGGCTTCATTCTCCCAGAAGCAAGAACTGAACAGACCTCCCTTCTTTCAAACACATTTTAGCTGTTGGTGTGTCATTTTTGTGTATTTAAGAGCCAAGGCTGTTGTCAGCAGGTGTGACTTATTGACTTATTGATTCCAAAGAAAAATATCTCTAAAGACTAACAGTCGTGTGTAAGCAGTGTGTTCAGTAAGTTACCTCTTGTCAGAGAGAGAAACAATTATTGGGAGTTGGAAACCACATGTCAGGTGTTGGAGGAAGACTCATTCGTCAAACACTTACTATGCCAGGTGTCAGACTGGGGTTATGAGAAGACAGTCGGTGCCCTCATGGAGCTGCCAGTCTAGTGGGGAAGATGGATATTTAATTAGAGGTACATGGGTGGTTCTCCACTGGTTGCCCATTAGAATAAGTTGGGGGAGCTTTAGACAAATACTGATGCCTGGAGATTCTGATTTAATTGTTCTGGGGTGTGGCCTGGGCATTAGGACTTCTAAAAGCTCCTTGTGTGGGGCTCCTGGAAGCATCCAACTCTTGATCTTGGCTCAGGTCATGATCTCACGGTTTTTGAGTTTGAGTCCCATGTTGGGCTCTGTGTTGATGGCGTGGAGCCTGCTTGGGATTCTGCCCCTTACCTGCTTGTGTGCATGCGCACACGCACGCGCTCTCTCAAAATAATCTTTGAAAAAAAGCCCCTCGGGCAATTGTAATTGCATCAGAGTGGAATGTGGTAAGAACAGCAAGAGTGGGGGAAGCACAGGGAGCCCTGGGAAGGTAGAGGAGGGGCTCTACCCAGACTGGGTTATGGGTATGGGGCATTGAGGAAGGCTTCCCAGAAAAGAGGAAGTGCTGAGCCGAGGCTTGATGAGTGCATTTGTCAAGGGCAAAAGACCGGAAAGACTATTCCTCCCAGAAGAGCACCTGAATAATGTCGAATGGTAAAGTGGTTCGATCATCCTTTGGCTGCTCTGTGTTGATTCAGCTGCTCCCTTGCTTTGACTGTGGTTAGTTTATCCTCTGAGTGTCGGTACCTCCTCTTTAAATGGGACAACAACACGTACAGGGTGGTTGAAGGTTAACTGAGATAATGCATGCAGAGTGCTTAGCATCATGCCTGGCACGTAGCAACAGTCACTAGTGGAAGTGTGCAGTAACGATGTTATTAGAGAACCAGAGCATGGTTTGTTCAGACGGCTGCAAGTAGTTCTGTCCAGCTGGATGTTCGGGTACAAGACTGCAGGAGATCAGGGTGGGTGGCAAAAATACTGGTTGGCAGGTGGGCAGGGTTCCAGATCATTGAGGTATACGAATGTAAGGCAATTAGTAGTGGGATATCATGGCAGAACCAGGACATTTCCATGGTAATATGTTAAGCTAGATCATGAAGTGTTCTGGGAAAACTTGGGTCCATATTGGAAAATTGGCTCCGAATATGGTATTCTCAGCATCATTACGTGTACTGAATTAGCAGTGAGTGTTAATAGGACAGAAATAGGATTTTCGGTTCCTTTAGCCAAGTAGTTAAAAATATTGAGCATCTTGAAGAGTAATGGAGGAAATAAGCAGTCTCAAGGTAGTCCCAGAGACTCTCTGGAAAGTGTTATAGGCTTAGTTGTTTATAGGCTTAATGAAAATATTAAGAGTCTCTTGGCCATTTGCATTTAGAAGAGACACTTTTAAATTTGTTTTTTGTTTTTTGTTTTTTGTTTTTTTTTTTTTTGATTTGCAGAGAAATAGAAAATGCTTCCATCTGCATTGGCTTCACTGGCCCTTAAAATAACTTATGTATATTTGTTGGTATGTTATATAACTTGTCACAACATTAGTCACCACTTCTTCCATAAGGCAACATGTAAGTGATCATGGATAAGCATGACTATAACTTATAATTATAGTCCAATTTGTTCTTAGTGTTTTTAGTCAGCTTTTTGCCTTTTTTTTTTTTTTTTTAAAGAAACTGTCATAATCTTTGGCTCCATGTAATAAGAACTCTGGCAGCTATTTGAACTGAGTGAAAAACTTAGGTAGTTTTATTATTACTCATTAGAATGAGGCAGTAACCATGGGTAGCAAGAGAAGAAGAGTAAGCTTCAGTGCTTCTACAAATGCTGCTTTTCTTTGAAATTATTTTATTGCAAAAGCGCTGTGGAAATGATGGATTCTTGAGGTAGACCTTAGGATTATTTTATGTTGTATGTACTAAATTATTTGGAAGAAGAGTTCCATTTAACTAGATCAATGGTTCATTCTTAGAGTGAGATCACTAGTCCAGCAGCGTCGCTGTTACCTGTTAGTAAACAAATACAAATATTTGGGTACTTGTTAGAAATGCTTATGCTTGGGTCCTACCCTGCCCCCCCCCCCAGCCCCCAAACTCTGGAGGGGGCTGGAAATCTCTCTTTTCACATTTTGACAATCATGGAAGTGTATAATCACTTCTGTCATTTATTGAAATCTTTCAGACCCCAGGAAGGCTAGTCTGTACTTCCTTTATTCCTTCTACTTAATGTTTGATTCTGATTATGTGCCAGGCACTGTTTAGGTACCTGGGAAACACTAGTGGGTATGATCAATGAAATCCTTGCTCTCCTGCAGTTTACATTCAAAGGAGGGAAACTGACAATGATCCAGATTGTGACAGGTATGCTGTGGAAAATTAAAATTAGATGGTAGAGAATGTGTTGGGGAAGGCCTTTCTGAGGAGGTCAAGTAGAAGCTGAGTTTTGAATGGCAGGAAGGGTCACCCGTATGAAGATCGATGCGAAGACTGTAGATAGGAATGAGTTCAGTGTGTTTGAGGAGCTGGAAGAAGGCCAGTGTGGCTGGAGTGCAGTGAGCACAGGGGAAATGTATGAAATGAAGTTGGAGAGATAGAGGCCAGATCATGTAGACCCTTGTAAGGACTTTTTTTCCCCTCCTCAGTTTTTTAAAATTTTTTTCTATTAGAGAGAGTGAGTGTGCGTGTGCACACATGTGCATGTAAGTGGGGAAGGAGGAGGGGGAGAGAATCTTAAGCAGACTCCATGTGCAATGCAACACATAGCTTGATCCCAGGACCCTTGGGATCATGACCTGAGCTGGAATCAGAAATTGGACACTCAAAAGACTGAGTCACCAGGTGCCCCAGTTTTGTTTGATTTTTTTTTTTTTAATTTTAACTTGTTTTATTTTTTATTTTTTTAAATTTACATCCGAATTAGTTAGCATATAGTGCAACATATGCTAGATGATTTCAGGGGTAGATTACTTGGTACCCCTTACCCATTTAGCCCATCCCCCCTCCCATAACCCTCAGTTCTCCATATTTATGAGTCTCTTCTGTTTTGTCCCCCTCCCTGTTTTTATATTATTTTTGTTTCCCTTTCCTTATGTTCATCTGTTTTGTCTCTTAAAATCCTCGTATGAGTGAAGTCATATGATTTTTGTCTTTCTCTAATTTCGCTTAGTATAATACCCTCCAGTTCCATCCACGTAGTTGCAAATGGCACGATTTCATTCTTTTTGATTGCTGAGTAATACTCCATCGTATATATGTGCCACATCTTCTTTATCCATTCATCCATCGATGGACATTTGGGCTCTTTCCATACTTTGGCTATTGACGATAGTGCTGCTATAAACGTGGGGGTGCATGTGTATCTTTGAAACAGCACACCTGTATCCCGTGGAGAAATGCCTAGTAGTGCAATTGCCGGGTTGTAGGTTTGTTTTGTTTTGTTTTGTTTTTAATTAGGATAAAATACATATAAAATCGACCATCTTAACCATTTCTGTAGTGTACAGTTCAGTAGTTTGAAATATGTGCATCTTGTGCAACCATCCCCATCATCCATCGCCAGAACTAAGACTTGACTTTGACTTTGTGTGATATGGAACACTTTGGGGAGGTTTTGAGCACAGGCCTAACATAAACTGACCTTTACAATAAATGGATTACTGGCCACTAAGGTGAAATCTGACTGAAGGAGGGCAAGAGAGGAAGCAAGATCAGTCAGGAGAGTATTATAGTCATCGAGGTGAGATGATGGTGACATGGCAAGGATAGTAGGGTTGGGATGCTGAGAAGCATTCAGATTCTGGATATATTTTGAAGATCAAACCAACGGTATTGGCTGATTATGACATGTAAATGATTGTGGTATATTGAACAGAGGAGTCAAAGATGATAGCAAGTTTTTTTTTGGTCTGAATAATTGGTGGATTTCAGGTGATGCGGATTTAAGGAAGAAAAGCACCATTTGTTAAATTAGAAATGCTTCTAATGTCTATCCAAGTGGGGATGTTGAGTAGGCAGTTGAATAAGGGAGTCTGGAGTCGGGGAAGGTTGGAGACATGATTTTGGGGCTTGTCAGTATTTGCATGGTAATTAAAGCCATGAGGCTGAATGAGATCATCTTAAGTAATGAGTGGAGACCAGGAGAGGTCCAGGACTAAATTCGAGGGTAGGAGAGCTTACCCTCTCTTGCATTACCCTAATGCAAGGGGATTAGTAACGGAGCAGCCAGTAAGGTAGGAAGAGAACCAATAGAGAGAGTGATATCTTGGAAGGCAAGAGAAGAAAGTGTTTCAAGTAGGGAAAAATCGATCACCTGTGTCAAATGCTGCTGAGAGATTAAGACAAACCCTGAGAATTGGTCATTTTAGCACATTTTAGCAATGTGGAGGTCATTGGTAATCGTGACAAGTTGTTGCAGTGTTGTGGTGGGTTCAGAAGCCTGGTTGAAGTGGATTAGAGAAAGGGAGGAGAAGCAGCAGAGACAGTATAGACGTTAGGACAGTCTTCACTTAGTAGGTCTGTACAAAATGCTTCAAGCTAGTGGCACAGGTTAGTGTATCAGAGCTCCAGTGTTTAAAATTTTGGTATGTAACACCTTTCTATGTGCATTATTTGTTATTTTAATTTTCCAAATGAAATTTTGAGATGAAATAAAACCAGTTGCAAAATAGGCTTAAGAAAGCTTTGTTTAGGTCTTAGAAGGAATCTTTCTGATGTTCTTTAGATGACCTAAGAACATTCCTTTTCTTTCATCAAACACTCCACTTTGAGATCCTTTGAATCAAAGGCATGTTTCCATATGACATTTTCCACAATATTTGGTGGCTGTAGGATGCTGACCTGGTAGAGCTTTTTGTACCCTCCTGCAGGGAAAAAAGCACAAAAAATTTTAAGACTCTTTAAAAAAATTTTTTTTAAATGTTTGTTTATTTTTGAGAGAGAGAGAATGAGCAGAGGAGGGGCAGAGAGAGAGGGAGACACAGAATCTGAAGCAGGCTGCAGGCTCTGAGCTGTCAGCAGAGAGTCTGACACAGGGCTCGAACTCCTTGACCACAAGATCATGACCTGAACCAAAGTGGGAAGCTTAACTGACTGAACCACCCAGGTGCCCCTTCAGGCTCTTTTAAAACTTCAGTTTACTTTGTTTTATTCAGCTTTTCAAATAAAATAGTCTGCTTTACTATCTGCTTTTAAAATTATGTTTGACAATGTGTATTTAAATACCTTGAACATTAGAGCAGCCAACTCTTTTCACTGTAGGTACTTATTTAAAGCAAAATCTTAAAGTTTCTCTTTAGTGAAGGAGTGATGATCTTCACAAGACAACTAAATAGACCCTTGATCGACAAAACAGAGTTCTCTTACTTCTAAGAAGAGGGAGTATTAACATATTTTATTGAATCTAAGATGCCATTATTTGTAAAATGCACTGTTATATGTATTACTAAGAAAGAAAAAAATATGCTGCCATTTAGCATTATAAGATGCAATAGATTGTAAGAGGTGTGCAAATGTGGGGAAAAAAGTTCATCTTAGAATCAGTGGAGCACAGAATTTGTGCACCAGGAGGGTGAATTCTGACCACTGGCAGGTCACATAGAATCTTTTTGCCTCAGGTTCCTCACCTGTATGTTGAGAAGAATAATAACTGATCCACCTGCCCTCATAGGATTATAGTGAGGTTGAAATGAGATGAATGAGAGTTATTTTGAAACGTGGAGTATACTGAGCAAATTCAAAGTATTTTTTTGATTGAAATTAACCCTTAGAACTGACAAGGTGACTCAGTTTCTTCTCTGAGCCTTGTCAGGTTTAGAATACAATTCAGTTACAGACATTTAAAAGTATAACATTTTTGGGGCGCCTGGGTGGCTCAGTTGGTTAAGTGTCCGGCTTCGGCTCAGGTCATGATCTCATGGTTTGTGAGTTCGAGCCCCACGTCGGGCTCTGTGCCGACAGCTCGGAGCCTGGACCCTGCTTCGGATTCTGTGTCTCCCTCTCTCTCTGCCCCTCCCCCACTCACGCTGTGTCTCTCAAAAGTAAATAAACATTAAAAATTAAAAGTATAACATTTTCTTCTGAACGATTTTCAGTCAATCTGGAATTTAGTCAATCTGAATTTCATTTAATCATTTTTTTAAATGTTTATTTTTGAGACAGAGAGCGAGTGAGAACAGGCTCCAGGCTCTGCTGTCAGCACAGAGCCTGATGTGGGACTCTAACTCAGACCTCACGGACCTGGAGATCATAACCTGAGCTTAAGTCGGATGTTCCACCTACTGAGCCACCAGGCGCCCCTTAAATGTTTATTTTGACAGAGGGAGGGGGTGGGGGAGGGAGAGAGAAGAGTGCGAGTGGGGGAGGGGCAGGGAAAGAGAATCCCAAGCAGCTCGGAGGCTTTATCTCTCGAACTGTGAGAGAACATGACCTGAGCCAAAATCAAGAGTGGACACTTAACTGAGCAACCCAAGTGTCCCAGTCTGGAAATACCTTTTTACTATAGTTTCAGAATCAAAGAGAAAATTCAAAGACAATATAACCCAATGTTCTCGTCACTCAGAATTAACAACTGTTAATATCCTGTTAGTGCTGTGATCTTTTTCAAACTTATTATGAAATATTTATGACATAAAGAGGTAAAAGGATATAATAATGAACACTCATATGCTTGCCACTGCCGATACTGGTGAAGCCCCCTTTGTGGGAATGTTATGTTAAGAAAATTTTTTTTTTCCAGTGTTTGTTTATTTTTGAGAGAGAGCATGAGCAGGGGAGGGGTAGAGAGAGGGGGAGATACAGAATCCGAAGCAGGCTCCAGGCTCCGAGCTGTCAGCACAGAGCCCGATGCGGGTATCAAGCCCATGAACCGCGAGATCATGACCTGAGCCGAAGTCGGACGCTTAACCGACTGAGCCACACAGGTGCCCCAGGAATGGTATCTTTTATTTAGATTAGCATCTTGTCTTCGTAATAGCCTAGTGGTGTAGGGTACTGTTTCTCTTGTTTCAGTCTTTAAGTGAAAATAAGCAAGCTGACTTCATCATATGTATTGTATCCTGGAATATGTGGGAAAGCTACTTTGTGCTAGTGTTGCCTGGGTTTGAGTTTCCTCAGAATTCTTCCTGTGGCTTTGGAGATACAGCTGTGTAAATTCAAAATATGACACCTATGGAATCATAATAATGGCTAGCCTGTTATTTGCCTGGCATTGAACCTAGACAGTTTTTGTGTGTTTTAAGTTTCACAATAATTCTTCTGGTTAGGTATTTTCATTTTATAAATGAGGAAGGGCATGGCTCAGAGAAGCTGAGGACCTTGGCCAAAGCTATTAAGTTGTGGAGCTAATGATTTTGATGAAGGTCTGTTTTATACCATAGCCCACATGTTCTATATCACGCTGCCTCAATCCTTGTCAGTAATCACGATCTGTTTCTTTTGTAGGCAGAACCCAGAGACCACGTTTGAAGTGTATGTTGAAGTGGCCTATCCTAGGACAGGTGGCACTCTTTCAGGTATTTGCACGTTCCATTATGATATGTTTATTGTGTGAGATAGCTGTGCATGTGGGGTATGCAGATATTTCAAACAGTGGTTTATCTTTATGTTTAATTGTTTTTCCTTTTATATGTGCCCGCATCATCCCAAGGAATGGAGAATAAGCACAGTGAACAATTTAGAGTCACTGCTATAAGAGGCTTGAAACATGGCTCTTTTCATTGTAACCATCGGGTTTCGGTTTGTATCTTTCACAGATGCCTGGAAGTCAGCTGTTTAATATGAACTATTGTCACCTTGCTAATGAGGAAGGCTAAGAATTAGGTTACAAAATAATATAAAGGGCAATCGCGGCCACTAAACTGGAAGGAGATTTTTTTTTAACGTTTATTTATTTTTGAGACAGAGAGAGACCGAGCATGAACAGGGGAGGGTCAGAGAGAGGGAGACACAGAATCTGAAACAGGCTCCAGGCTCTGAGCTGTCAGCACAGAGCCCGACGCGGGGCTCGAACTCACGGACCGCGAGATCGTGACCTGAGCCGAAGTCGGCCGCTTAACCGACTGAGCCACCCAGGCGCCCCTGGAAGGAGATGTTTGAAATGGATTTAATGTAGTATAAGTTTTATGTCTGCCGGTAAAAGACGGTTGGAAATTAGTTGAAGGAAGTACCTCCTCTGGCTTTAGTTTTTGGAATAATTTGGACATGTATTCCTGGACAAACAGGGTCTTGATAAAGTAAGAGTATCTTGCAAAGGCTGAGTATATTATTTCTCAACCTAAAATCTTTCTTGGTTAATGAGAAAAAAATAACCCTCTAACCTAGTGCTCTTTTTCTTGGTGAGTAAGAGAGTGATGCATTTGCCAGAGGTATGTCAGGGAGCAACTCTTGGTCCACACACACACAGACAATTGTGTTATATTACTTGGTGTTTTAAGGGGAGTGAATTTACTTGGATTAGAAACTTGGAATAATCATGATTCCAGTGATAGTTATGCTCTTAATTGGCTATGCAAGATTTTCAATTTCATTATCTTAGACTGTAACACTCCCAACATAGCTACCTTTCGTTCAGTCTCTGTTGTTCTGTTGTCCTATGTGCTTGACGTACATAGTCCATCCTTACAACAGCCCTCTAAAGGTAGCTGGGTGGCATCTTCATTATACCTACGAGAAAATGGAATCTCTGGTCAAATAACTTCCCAAGATCACATAGCTACTGTGTAGGATAACCAAGATTTTTGGTTCAAGTCTTCTTTACTCTGCTAAGTTGAGGGCAGTGACCATGTTGGGCACGTCTCTTCATGTCACCTGTAGGGCTTTGCAGAAGGTCACTAATATTAAAATGCATGAATTTCTCTTAATATCAAAAGTGAGATAACTGTGTGCTTCACTTTCTGGATTATGGAATGAAGGCTGTGAAACATGTTACAAATTTGTGGCCATTCCAGAAGTAGAATGTTAATATCCATGTCAAGTTATGCCTCTTATTCTGCATCTGCTATTAGGTATGCCCTGGCAGCAGCTTCTCGGTAGGCTGACTTTACAGAGTGACCATTTGATGATGGCTATGATTTGACAGATTTAAGGACAAACCTTTTCTTATTTCTGCAGTTGCTAATATTTCCTCTTGCAATGTTCTAGGATTTCTTCCCCCCGCACCCCTGAAGTTAAGATGAAATTTTTTTCGAATATGAACAAAATGCGAAACATACCAATATGATGGAAAAATAGGCAAAATGCAAAGTCTTTATCATAATTCTCTTACCCAGTCACCTAGTTCCTCTTCCCATAGACAACGTCTTTCTTGTTTAACCCTTTATTGTATTTTGAGAACTTATTATGAAAATATTAAAAAAAAAATGAAAGTTATAAGAATGGTCAAGTGCGTATGCCCTTTCCTTGGATTCATCAGTTGTTACCATTTTGTCATATTTGCTTTAACACGCTGTAGTGTATACATATTATTTTTGCTGAGCCATCTGAGAATAAGTTGCAGACATAGTGACCCTCTACCCCTAACTACTTCACCATATATCTCCTAAGAATTTTCTTACATAACTCTAGTACAATTACTGAAATCAGAGAATTTAATGTTGATATAATGTCAGTTGTCCATATTTAAATGTAATCAGTTGTCCCAGTAGTATCCTTTATAGCATTTTCCTTTCTGATCCAGAATCCGATTCAGGATCATGCAGTCCATTCAGTTTCACATGTATTTTGTTTCTTTCAGTAAAGAATAGTTTTGCAGTCTTTCTTTACCTTTTACGACAGACACATTTTGAAGAAGTTAGGTCTGTTGTTTTGCAGAAAGTCCCTAGATTTGGATCTGATCATCTCATGATTAGATTCAGGTTATGGATTTTGGCAGGGGTCTCTTTGTGATATTGTGTATCAGATCAGCATGCACATGATGTCTATCCCATTATTTGTGGCAAGAAGTACATGAAACTTATATGTACATTTTAACAAACAATTAGCAAGTCAGTGCCCATGTTACTGCTGTCCAGGCTAAGAAATAAAATGTTGCATGGGTCTGAGGAAATATTGTTCCTGGCAAGAGGAATTCTTCCCTGGCCCTGTGCTTCAGTGGGCCTTGCTTTGGCCATCTTCTGTGGGGCAGAGAGTCTGTGGAGCCCATGGGACATGCCCACTTAGAGCCTGAACCCTTCCATGGTAGACCACACTTAAGTACCTAGGATCTCAGAATTTCTTGCCCACATGGCTCTGAGCTTGTTTCCAGAGCCTGTGTGAGTCCCTTTCCTAGGGTCCGTCCTTCTGAGGGTGGACTAGGCTGCTGGTGTAGACAAGAGATGGCCTAAGTGTGGCTGTTTGTGGAGCGTAGGGTATGGGGTGGAGATTGGACTTGTGAGTGGAGATGCGAGGTCCTTGGCAGTGTGGGATGGAGAAGGGGGTGATGAGCAGTGGGCCAGTGGCTGTTTCTCTCTGTACCACCATGTTTCTGCATGGAATGCTAAGGAATCCAAAAATTCTCTGTATGAGTCTGTCTTTCCAGGCAATTATAAAGGTATGTTTGTCATGATAGGAGGATAGATCAGATTTTATGTAATAGTTTGTAAGCTTGCTTCATATCTTTTAAATATTTACCCATGGGGTATGTGGGCCTCTATTCGTACTCTTGCTGAGGCCCTGTAAATGTTGGAGGTGGGTTTGGTTGGCACCCCAGAGGTACCTCCTTTGCTTTCTCTAGAGGTAACAACTATCCTGACTTCTAGGATAATCATTTCTTTGTTTTTCTTTCTAGTTTTACAACATAAGGATACCTCCTTGAAAAATAGAACTTAGTGCCTGTTTCTGAATTTTATAGAAATAGGATGATTTTTTTTGTGGAGTTTTGCTTTTTTGCTCAAGACTATGTTTGTAGGGTCCTTCATGTTGTGTGTAGCACAACATTCATTTTCGTTACTGTCAATGCACGTTAGGATTATATCCATTTTTTCCATTCCACTGTTGAAAACACTTGCTGTTATTTGCCGAAGCAATACTTCTGTGATCTTTCCTTATACGTGAATCCTGGCACACTTAAACGTATATTTCCTTAGGATGGATACCATACTTAATTACTGGATCATACTAAACTGTTTTTCAGAATTGACTGTGCTAGTCTATACGTCCTCTAGCAGTGTTTGAGACTCCTTATGGGCCTACAACTTTGTCAGTCCTTCGTACGATTAGATGTGTTGATTTTTGCCAAGCTGATGGTTCTTTAGCAGTATCTCCTTGTTGTTTTTACTTGCAGTTTCCTGATGACTAATGAAACCAAGCACCTTTTGTTTATGGGCCTCTTGAATAGCTTCTTTTTTTAAAGTGCCTGTTCAAGTCTCTTGCTAATTTTTCTTACTGAGTTTTCTGCCTTTTCCTCATTGATTTATAAGATTATCTTTGTCTTATGGATGCCATAATTATCCTAATTATGGATATTAGGAATATCCTCTTCCACTGTATGGTTTTTCACTCTCTTTATGTTACCTTTGATCAGAACGTCTAGATTTTAATGTAGTAGAGTTGATCAATATTTTCCTACCCTCCAGATATGAAGGTGTTTTCCTCTAAGAAATTTATAGTTTTGCCTTTAAGTCTTTATTAAGGATTTTAGTTTTCTATTAGGTGACTAGCTGATTTAAAAATTGGGAAACTGGGGGTGTCTGGGTGGCTCAGTCAGTTAAGTGTCTGACTCTTGATTTCGGCTCAGGTCATGATCTCAAGGTTGTGAGATGGAGTCCCACGTAGGGCTCAGGCTCGCACTGGACGTGGAGCCTGCTTAAGATTCTGTCTCCCTCTCTCTGACTCACCCCCACTCACGAGCGCACGTGTGTGTGTGTGTGCTCACTGTTTTTCTCAAAAATAAATAACCATTAAAAAAAAAAATTCTCTCCCTTCCTCTCATTCTGCTCCCCCCTGCTTCAAAAAAAAAAAAAAAAAAAAAATTGGGAAACTAAATAGGGACACCTGGCTGGTTCAGTCAGTAGAGCATGCAGCTCTTGTTCTCAGAGTTGTGAGTTCAAGCCCCACACTGGGCATGGAGCCTACTTAAAATTTTTTTTTTTTTAATGTTTTTGTTTATTTTTGAGACAGAGACAGTGCATGAGCAGGGGAGGGGCAGAGAGAGAGGGAGACACAGAATCTGAAGCAGGCCCCACGCTCTGAGCTGTCAGCACAGAGCCCGACGTGGGGCTCAAACCCACAGACTGTGAGATCATGACCTGAGCTGAAGTCGGATGCCCAACCGACTGAGCCACCCAGGCGCCCCGAGCCTACTTTAAAAAAAAATTGGGAAACTAAATAAGGATGAATTACTGGGATCTGCTACTCCTTTACTTAAAACGTCTTAAGGAAATGATCAGGTACTTACTTCTAGGAGTGCCTGGTTGGGTAGAGTGTGCAACTCTTGATCTTGGGGTTGTAAGTTTGAGCCCCATGCTGGGTGTAGAGATTACTCAAAAATAAAATCATAGAAAAAAAATGATCAGGTACTTCAAAATCATACCTAAAAAAAAAAAAAAAATTCCCCCACAAAAATGACAGATGTGAGAAAGGGCAGTAAGAAAAATTACTAAACTTTAAAAACAGTTCTTTTCCCCTCGATTACATGTCTACATTACAAAAGACATGTATCATAAGCTCTCTGTGTGCTGTGCTCTGAAGAGCATCCCATGACATCCATGGAAGGGACATGTGATCTGTCAGTTTCACTTAGTGCATGAAGACCCATGACACTGAATGGGACACCTTGGAAACATTGTGCCAATAAGGTTTGGGAACACAAACCGAACTCACGGTGCCGCTCGCTTTCTTTGGGAATTTGTAAGACTTCTTAGTTGCTATTACCAGGAACTAAGCTGTCACTTAGTATTTGATTTAAGGTACCCTTTGTCTATTTCTACAATCTTCTTGTTTTTAATAAAACTTACTATGTTTGCCTTTTTCTGATGTTATTGAGTGTATTATTGTCTGCCACTTTAAATGATTACAAGGAATCTCCCTTAAGATTAGTCTTTGTTCCTTGGATCTGCATCTCTGATCTCTGCCAAAGTATCTGAGCAAACTTAGGTATAAACCTTATGCTCTACAGTACTGGTGTCTGGGCATAATCTTCTCTTTGAAGTTTGTTTGCATCCCCCAGAGGGATTAATTCCCTGCTGTGAGAAGGTGGGTTAGAAAGCACTGAAACTACTTTACGGGCCTTTAATTGGAGGATTTAGTATACATTTTGTTCTATAAACTTCTGTGGGAGTTTCATTCTTACAATTTTTCTTATACTGTGGTATGTTATATCCTCATTGTAAATAAAAAAAACCTAAAAATTTTCTCAGGTTATTTGAGTACATATTGACTGATTATCCTAGCTTGTGTGGTTGATTTTTTTTTTTTTCTCTTTAAATTTTTAGTAGTTTTCTGATTGGGTTTTGAATATGCGTACAATTTAGACATTTTTGAAAAATTAGAGAAAAATCCTCACTCAGTGGGTAAACACTGTTAATGTTTTGGTATACTTATTTCCTTGTAGTCTTCTTTTGTGGGTGGGTGTGAATAAATAACACCTATAAACTTTTTCCCCGAACTCCTGCTGTATGTGTGTTTTCCTTGCCATCTCCCCCAAATCATTAAGCTTTTTCTGAAATTATTTGTATAGTTTTGTGAAAATCCTTTCAGTTGCTGTGAATTATTATATCATGTTAATGAGCAATAGTAACTTATAATTGGATCTTTAGACTGTTTCCAGAGTTCTCTTGTTGTAAATAATGCCGGCAGACATCTCTGTACAGTGCTCGCTACTTAGGTGTGTGATTTTAAAAAGAAGCTGGAACATTTCGAGTAGAGATTTGATCTACTTTGCTCTTCATTTTTATGCTTCTTTGGCCATGTCCCATTTTGTGTACTCCCAACTTATGCATTTGTTCAAGAGCCCACCTTTACCCAGGGATCCCGGAAAACGAACAGAGCCATCTCGAGCCGTGAAAGCTGCCGAAGCTGAGTTCAGCCTGTCTGACAGAAGGTCTCGGAAGAGGGTGCTCTTGCAAGAGGGATGAGCCGGCCGGTCCCATGATCAGATGGTTCTGGCCATGCCGAAACTCTGGAATGCATTCCAGACACAAGTGTCTCCTTACAGCTGGCATCCCTGGGCCACTGCGTGGGCAGCCGCTTGGCCCCGGAGACTGGCAGCAGCATCAGGTTCTCCAAGGCTGTTCGTGCCTCCACCGGCTTCCTGCAGTGTCGGCTCCCCGCCCAGTGTCCTAAGGCAGTAGCCCAGGGGCCGGTTGGTAAAGAGAAGTGGACGGCCCAGTTGAGACACTTGTGAGAACTCAGAAGGAGGTTAGCTGAGGTTTGCAGCTCTAATCCGTTAACGTTAAACCAACAAAAACCCTGGCTTTACAATGTCCCTTGAATATCTGTTCCCATTTCTGGATCAGCAGTATCCTGAAGAAAACTGAGTCTCATCCAACTGAAGGGATTGAATGAGCCTGATTTGTTATATTCTGAATTTGAGCTCTCACTTTGCAGGACTCCTAATTCTACGAACTTCGCCTAGATCTGTGACCCCAGTGGACACTCAACTTTGTTAGATATTTTTAAAAAATTGATTTAAAAAAATAACAATTTACGCTGTCTCTTTAGAAGTGGAGTGGAGGGAAAAAAAGAAAATCCCTTTGAGAGTTGTTTTACTTCAGATTAAAATACTATTAGAGGTACTAGCTAAATTTATTATCTTCTTTTCAGTAATGTAATCATAGCAAGCTTTTGAAGAGTGGAGATAAAGTAAGCTGACTTTTACTGACTTTTCATAGTATTGACTTTTCATAGTATTGACTTTTCATAGTATTTGACTTTTCATAGTATTTGACTTTTCATAGTCAAAAGTTGACTTTTCATAGTATTACTTTGTTACACCTTAACCCTATAAGATGGCTCTTATTTTTGAAGAAACTGAGGCTCAGAAAGGTTAATTTGCTTGCTTGGATTGGACAACCACCAAGTTGTAAAATCAGGATTTTAACTTCATTCTTGTAGCATCGTCCCAAAAAGTACTGGCTAAGAATACCTGCATATGCAGTAATTAGAAACATCAGATATTGGGAGGGAAGAAAAATCAGGCTTGTACAGAAAATCAGGGGAAGGGCAGTTTTCATTCATGAGCTGTACAAGGATTTCTTTCTTTTTGTTGTTTTTTTAAACGAGTCAGCATGATTACTTTAGCTTTTCTTTCTTTTTCTTCTCTTGAATTTTCCGGTGAAAGTGAGTCCATCTTTATGGAGTATTAAGGTGTGAACCATGATTGGCAGTGATGTAGGGACAGATTACCACTCACTCAAAAGATACGGATTCCCTAAAAGTCTTCGTAATTTTTCCTGACTCCTAAGTACTTGACATGCTTATTGGAAAACCTCTTACTTGGGCTAGAGATGTGGAACCTCATCTCACTGTACTTTTTTTTTTAGTTTTTAAATTTTTTTTTATATTTGAGAGGCAGAAAGAGGCAGAACACGAGCAGGGGAGGAGTAGAGAGAGAGGGAGACACAGAATCTGAAGCAGGCTCCAGGCTCTGAGCTGTCAGCAGGGAGCCTGACATGGGGCTTGAACTCACGGACTTCAAGATCATGACCTGAGCTGAAGTCGGGTGCTTAACTAAATGAGTCACCCAGGCGCCCCTCATTGTACTTTTGAAGCTGATTTTCAAAAGGGATACCTTTGAGAATCGTAATGTGCCTATGTTTTAGTATTGTTGGAATATTTCTTTAAACTATAGTTGAGCCTAGTTGAGCTCATTGTGTTAAAGCTTTTGCCTACCACCTGATGAAGTAAAAAGTATTAGCTGAATTATACAGGTAAGAAAAGTAGCATTCCATGTGGGCAGAAATTCCTTTCTTGTATCTGTATATTCCAGCAGATAGAACAGTACCTGGCATATAGTAGGCCCTCAATAAGTATTGGGTAATTAAAGCGTAGAAATAAGAAGTGACTTGTCCAAAGGACAGAGTTGGAATGGGTGTGTGTGTATTTTTAAGCTTATTTATTTATTATGAGAGAGCTCACGCGTGTGAAAGTGGGGGAGGGATAGAGAGAGAGAGAGAGAGACAGAGAGAGACAGAGAGAGAGAGAGAATCTCAAGCAGGCTCTGCACCGTGAGCATGGAGTGAGGCTCAAACTCCCAAACCGTGAGATTGTGACCTGAGCTGAAATCGAGTCAGAGGCTCAACTGAACTGAGCCACCCAGATGCCCCCCCCAAGAGTTGAGATTTGAAGTCTAGTCTGACTGTGTTCTTTACACAAGTTTATGAAAACTGTCATGCAAATTATATGTGTGAGTACAGCTTAAAGAATAAACAAAAATGTACATACCACCACTCAATTTAGGAAATAGAACATTTTGTATCTTTGAATCCCTTCTCAAGTTGCCTTTCTCTACTGAGATTACATTTTGAGTTTTACCTTAATTATGTATGCTTGCTTGAAGCTTATGCTTTTTTTTTTTTTTTTTTTTTTTTTTACACACTATGCTGATGCTCTAAATTGGTGAGGTAGAATGACTTTGAATTGCTGTTCTTCAAAAGTCACAGAAATTGAGCCACATATTTTCTTAATATTTAGTTATTTGAAACTGATTCCAGATTTCATCCTAAAGTGTGCAATTTAGGGGCCATCTGGGTGTAAATTACAGTGTAGGAGAGTTTCAGGATTTTTGGTAATTCGTGGTAGTATGATTCGTGCTGCATTTGTGGTTCACAGTGTAAGGCTTTTGGCCCTCTAGGTGGAACAGCAGTTCATTGATCTACTAAACCATAAAATGCGTGTGAGCAGCAAGTTTGTTGATACAGATTTTAGTTCCCTCAAAATACAGTTTGAGTCTCATTTTGTCAACTATAAAATGGAAGCCTTAATAGTACCTACTTCATTTAGTTGAAAGGTCAAATGGGAGTGCACCGAGCATGAGACATGGAAAATTCTTAGTAAATGAGAGCTATTATTTATCATTTGTTTTAAAAGTTATTTTAGAGAAGGTTTAGGTTTACTGCAAAACTCAGAGGCAGTTGCAGAGGTTTCCCGTATTCCCCACCCCAGGCTTCCACAGCCTCACCCATTGTCAACATGCCCCACCGAAGCAGGACATTTGTTAACTATCCAAGAACCTACACTGACATATCGTAACCACCCCGAGTCCATTGTTTATGTCCTGGTTTACTCGTGGTGTTTTATATTCTGTGGTTTTAGAGAAATGTATAGTAACATGGGCCCATCATTACAGTATCATCCAGAGTATTTTCAGTGCCCCCCAAATCCTCTGTGCTCTGCCTGTTTATCCCTTCATGCACCCCCTAGCCTGGCAACCACTGACCTTTTTTATTGTCTCCGTGATTTGGCCTTTTCCAGAATGTCATATAGCTAGAATTATACAGTATGTAGCCTTTTCAGATGGGCTTCTGTCCCTCAATAGTACACATTTAAGGTGACTCCATGTCTTTTCATGGCTTCCTAGCTCATTTCTATATAGTGCTTAATCACACTGCATCGTCTGGATGTGCTACAGAGTATTTATCCACTCACCTACTGAAAGACATCTTGGTTCTTTCAGGTTTTGACAATTATGAATAAAGGTGCTCTAAACATTCACGTGCAAGTGTTTGGGTGGATGTAAATTTTCAACTTCTTTGGGTAAATACCAGTGTGACTGCTGGATGTTTAGTTTTTTTTTTTTTTTTTTTTTTAAGAAACCACCACAGCTGTCTTTCAAAGTAGCTGGACCCTTTTGTATTCTGCCAGCAGTGAATAAGAGTTTCTACTTCTCCATATCCTCACCGGCATTCGGTTTTGTCGGTGTTCCAGATTTTGGGCATTCTAATACATGTGTAGTGGTATCTTGTTTTATTTTGCTTTGTTTTATTTTTAAAAAAATTTTTAATGTTTATTCATTTTTGAGAGAGAGAGAGAGAGAGAGAGAGAGAGAAAGCAAGCAAGCAAACAAGCAAGTAGGGGAGGGGCAGAGAGAGAAGGAGGGAGACACAGAAACCGAAGCAGGCTCCAGCCTCAGAGCTGTCAGCACAGAGCCTGATGCGGGACTTGAACTCCCAAACTGTGAGATCATGACCTGAGCCGAAGTCAGACGCCCAACTGACTGAGCCACCCGGGCTCTCTGGTATCTTGTTTTAATTTGCGTCTCTTGATGACATATATGGAACTTTCACATGCTGATTTGCCATCTATATATCTTTTTTGGTGAGGTGTCTGTTAAGGTGTTGGGCTCACTTTAAAAAATTGGATTGTTTTCCTACTGAGTTTTTTTTTTTGTTTGTTTGTTTTTTTAAGAGAATGAGCATGTGCATGAGTAGGGGAGGGGAAGAGAGAGGGGGAGAGAGAGAATCTGAAGCAGGCTCCATGCGCATCATGGAGCCTGATGCAGGGCTCGATGTCATGACTCTGAGATCATGACCTGAGCCAAAATGAAGAGTCAGTCACTTACCTGACTGAGCTACCCAGGTGCCCCTCTTATCGAGTTTTAAGAGTTCTTTGTATATTTTGGATAACAGTTCATTATCAGATGTGTCTTTTGCAAATATTTGCTCCAAGTTTGTGGCTTGTCTTTTCATTCTCTTGGCAGTGTCTTTGGTAGAGCAGAAGTTTCTAATTTTATTTTTATTTTTATTTTTGAAGTTTCTAATTTTAATAGAAGTCTAGATTATCAGTTATTTTTTTCATGGAGCATGTCTGTGGTGGTATATCTAAAATTCCTTGACCTGGAGTCATCTAGATTTTTGCCTATGTTATCTCTAGTAGTTTTATACTTGTGTGTTTTATGTTTTCATCTATGAACGATTTTTTAAAACATTTTTTTGTTTTTATGTTTATTTTTGATAGAGACAGAGCACAAGTCGGGGAGGGGCAGAGAGAGACAGAGACACAGAATCCGAAGCAGGTTCCAGGCTCCCAGCTGTCAGCACAGAGCCCAACACGGGGCTCGAACTCACAAACTGCGACTGTGAGATCATGACTTGAGAGGAAGTCGGACCCTTAACCTACTGAGCCACCCAGGCGCCCCATGAACGATTTTTTTAAGGAAAACTTTCATAAGTTTTTTAGAGAGCATGCATGCACAAAAAGGGGAGGGGCAGAGAGGGAGAGAATCCCAAGCAGGCTCTGTGCTGTCAGTGCAGAACCCGACACAGGGCTTGATCCCACAAACTGTGAGATCATGACCTTAGCCAAAATCAAGAGTTGGACACTTAGCTGGCTGAGCCACCCAGGTGCCTCAATCTAGGATTCATTTTGAGTTAATTTTTGTGAAGGGCATAAGGAAGGTCTGTGTGTAGATTCAATTGATTGCATGTGGATGTTCACCTGTTCCAGCATCATTTGTGGACTAACTTGCTCCTTTGGCAAAGATCAGTTACTATATGTGGGTCTCTTTCTGGGTTCTCTCTTGATCTATTGTTTCGCCAATACTGTCTCGTGTTGGTGACTGTAGCTTCATAGTAAGTCTTGAAGTCAGTCAGTGTCAGTCTTCCAACTTTGTTCTCCCTAATATTGTGTTCACTCTTCTGGGTCTTTTACCTCTCCATGTAAACTTTCAAGTCAGTTTGTCAGTATCCAGAAAGTAACTTGCTGATATTTTGATTGTGATTGCGTTGAGTCTAAGATCAAATTACAAAGAGCTGACATCTTGACATTGAGTTGTCTTATCCATGGACGTGCAGTCTCTCTCCATTTATTTAGTTCTTTGATTTCATTCATCAGAGTTTTATAGTTTTCCTCATGTAGTTCTTGTACATTTGTTAGATGTATACCTAAGTAACATTTTAAAATACTACTTTTAAGTCAAGAGTTCATGTCTGCATAGAACTCTGTTATTCAGCAATTGTTAATCAAGCTAACACAGCTGAAAAATGGGAAGTAAATAAAAGTGATGAGCCAAAGTAGATTTCTCAGAATCCATGCATTTAAACTTAAATCTTTTATTCACGGAAAAGCCCTTTACTTACGCCCTATGTGCTTTGGTTTGCCCTGAGGACTTTTCTTTCTTTTTTTCAAACTTTTTAAAATGTTTATTTATTTTTGAGACCGAGAGAGACAGAGCATGAGTGGGGGAGGGTCAGAGAGAGAGGGAGACACAGAATCCGAAGCAGGCTCCAGGCTCCGAGCTGTCAGCACAGAGCCCGACGCGGGGCTCGAACGCACAGACCGTGAGATCATGACCTGAGCCAGAGTCGGAAGCTCAACAGACTGAGCCACCCAGGTGCCCCAAGGATTTTTCTATTATATTGATTGCTCAGCAGGGTTATTGATCACGTTGATGACATTGTATCATTGTATTAGGATTCTTTTTGTTTAAGTGGCAGAAACCCAGTGAAATCTGGCTCGAGCAAAGGAGGGGATTTTTTGCTTCTCAGTACCTCGAAACCTAGTGGTAAAGCTGGCTTTCGGTTTTGGTACATCTAGGTCATCTACTTGCATTTTCAGAGATTTGTCACCTCTATATCTCTTGGTTTTCTGTCTAGTGTGTTGGGTTCATTTCTGGGCAAGTGCTTCCCATACAGTGCCAGAGATGGCTACTGGCAAATCCAAGTTTATATTCTATCAGTCTAGTCACCCAAGTGGAAAAAGAGGGTCTTACATTATTTTGAGCCATAGTCCCAGGGCTGACTGTAACAGGCCCAGTTTGGGTCATAGGCTGATCTGTGAACCAATCACCAAGAGATTGGGTGGGGACTCTGAAATATTGGTTGGGTGTTGAGCGAGTATGTCTGTGGGGGCCTGTTCAGTGCCACCTGGATTCTGTAGCCTGATAGTGGGGCAGGGGAGTTCTGCAAAGAAAATCTGGTGCTGTTAGCAGAAGAAGGGAGAATGGATGCTAGGCAGCCAAAACAGATGTCCGTTGCAGTCATCAAGAAAATGTTTTATTCAAAATATTCTTTTCAGAAAAGCAGTGAGATGTATAATCTAGCTTGGAAAGATTTACAACCAAAATGTTTCAGTGCTTAAAAGTATAGGTCTTCAGCTTTTTCAAAAATTGCCATATAAGCCTGATTCCCCAGGAGTCTGTGACTGAGATCTTATCATCATCCATCTAATTTTTAGAGTTCTTTAATCACTTATTCTTTGAGCACTCACATTTAGGTTCAGCACTGTGCTAGACTCTCTGGAAAGTGGAGTGTAAGCTCTATAAAACAGGAACTAGACCTCATATTTTAAATGCTTAAGAGACTTTTTTTTTTTTTTTTAAACCTTTAGGAAATTGTATTCCAGCTTTTGAACTTCTCTGGTATTATTTCACAACACATTTTGCATTTCCTTCTTTATGTTACATTGAAAGCATGCGGTGTGCTCAGAGGCTTTCATTAGAAAAAGAAAGCTTTACTGAAGATTTCACTATGAGCTTGCTTTGCCCAGCAGGAAACTGTAATAAGTTGCTTGATTTAAAGACAGTTTTCTTACCTTTAATGTGTTCACAGGCATTAGAATTTTATGCTATCACAAAGCCTTATTTGAAGAGAAAATAGATGCAGATGAATTGCTGTCTAGATTATAACAATGTCATTAAGTATCTTCATGGATAATTTGTAATAAAAACAATGTAATGGGAAAGACTGTAGGCTTTGAAATCAGATTTCTTCTGCCACTCACTAATTGTTTGACCTCGGGGAAGTTATTAAACTGAATTCTAACTTGGCCATTGTTTAAATGGGACTTATATCTATTTGGCAGGTTGTTTTGTAAATTAGAAACAATATGTATTTAAATGTCTAACATAGACACTTGTACAAATTAGGCATTCTTGGAGTGACTTAATTCAACATTATACTTAAATGAAAAACAAAAAACCTAAACTCCAAACCAAAACCAAACAACAAAACTTCCTGCAATTGTGATTTTGTTAAGAGATTAAATCTTCCTTCTGATAGAATTAATTTAAATTCCTTTTTGAAAGGGTTCAAGGGGCACCTGGGTGGCTTAGTCTGTTAAGTGTCTGACTCTTGATTTCTGCTCAGGTCATGATCTCATGGTTTGTGAGTTTGAGCCCTGAGTCAGGCTCTGTGCTCAAAGCACAGAGCCTGCTTGGTATTCTCTCTCTCTCCCTCTCTCTCTCCCTCTCTCTCCCTCTCTCTCTCTCTCTCAAAAATAAATAGACATTAAAAAAAAAAAAGCATTCAAATACCAGAATAATAGTATGATGAAGATTGAAACTTGATGAAAAGAAAACTGAGTGACCAGTTTTCTCTTTCCGAAAATGTAGGATTTACTCTGGGTTTCCAGAAAAGCATACTTTGGATAATTTCAAATGATTAACTTATATATATTTTCCCTCTACTTACATGTTAAACTTTAACAAAAACAATGATCAGTTTTAGTTACCAGAGTTTCTTATTTGAACTGGCTTTTTGTGAGGCGAGCCAGATACCAAGAAAATAAACTGGTATCAGGGACTTAATAATTAACAGCCCATTTCTGAAATTTGGTGTATAGTTCATGTATATGTAGCTCAATTCTCTGTTCTTAGCAGTAATCCTCACTGATATTCAGAATGATGGAATTGGGTTCTAAAACATGAAAGGAAAGAGTTTTATTAGTTAGATTGTGCTTATATGAAAGGAAAATTGACAAAAGAAATTGGGAAAGATTTTCTATAAAGACTGGAGTGAAGGATGTTTTCATCGTGGCTGTCAGTGAGGTAGAAAATCAACTAAGCAAAACACTTACCTTATTCCCTCTTCCTACCAAATATTTTCGTTAATAAGAGTTTCTTCCCTGCCTCCCCCCGCCCCCCTCCCCGCCCCAAATTTCAAACATATAATCAGCAAAATCTAGCTAAGAGCATGGTTTTTAGAATCAGATCATCTGGATTCAGATTTCAATTACACCACTTATGACTTCCATCCCTATGTGATTTGGGGCAAATTACGTAATCTCTCTCTTTGTTTTAGTTTCCTAAACCATAAAATGGGGTGACGATAATAGTATCTCCTAGTGTTGTTGTAAAGGTTAAATGAGAAATAAAAGTTGAAGAATTAAACATAGGATGAGTACTTCTCAGTTTGAGCTTTCATTAAAGAAAAATAGGTTGGGTTTGTTTTGATTCTTCGAACTAAAAGTTGAGGATCATTGTGGGGCTGAACTGGGGTAATGTCACTTGCTCCTGTTGTAAGTTCTTTCCTTCTGTATTCGGGATAGAAGGGCATTAAGACTGGATCTAAGGAAGGCCCAGGCCCAGGGCCTTTGGAGGCTTGACTAGGTTTCTCTGTTGCCTCCAGCCGCCCCTGCAAGTCCAGTTTAGGTTTTTAAAAAATTCTTAATCCCTGGGGTGGACCCTGGAACAAGCTGACCTATTTTCTCTTGCTGAATGGAGATTGAGTTGACTCAGGTTTTATTTGGGCTTCTCTGGATCTGATGCAGGATAAAAGCTCAGGTCTAGACCAATTTAAATTGTGATTTAAGGCTGACCACTGTTCTATTTCCTCCTTTTTGTTTAGGGAGATCTTTTTATATCACCCTACATTCCTCCAGCAATATTGGTTACAAGCCTGTGGTGTGATAGGTGGTGGGGTGGGGGTGGGGAGGGGATTCCAGACAGAAGGCAAAGCATTTGCCAAGCTATGGAGGGATACTTTTTTTTAATTAATAAAAATACGATTTTTAGCCAGATGATCAATTTGAGGAGACCCTGTACAATCACACTCAGCCTGGCAGTTCTACAAGACCAGAGATCTTTATTTGCTTCACTGATACGTCCCAAGCACCTAGAACAGTGAGTGCTGCATAGTAGTAGCTATATCTGTTGGAAAAATGAATTAACACAATTCCAAGTTGAGGATGATCAGATCCTTTGATTGCTGTGAACCTTGATATTTTGATTAATCTCTGCGGTTTCATTGCAGACTAATAAGTCATGTCCAGTAAGCTAATGGCTGTTCAATTCACTACATTCTGTTTTTTAATGGAAATTCTTGGACAGCACTAGGGGAGGGTATTTATGGTAGAAGCAAGAGTTGTCTTAGTTTCGTCCAGCAGTTTTTTGGAAGAGCTCTTTCTGCCTTTTCTGTGAGCAGATGTGCTCAGGATGAAAAGTTTAAAGGAAGGCGCACTCACATTCGGCTCACTAGGCGAGGAATGCCTTTTCCTCTTCATTTAGTAAGTGTCCATCAGACTTCCCAGAGTACAATGAGGCATTTACCCAAGGCCTCAGCGGCAGCCCGTACTTTCTGCATTTTAGGCTTTTTCTGCCACCCCTGGGAAACTGCCTGGTGGTCTGGCATCATGGGAATTTGTCTCACTGAAAGCTCTTTCTCCACCCTTTCCTTCTGGAGAGGCAGCGGGTGTAGTGGCAGGAGCTCTGGCCTTGGCATCAGAATTTTGGCCACAACTAATAATAGCATTCTGGCCTTCAGGAAGTTCTTCATCATTTTTGCTGAGTCTCCTCAATTGCAAATATGAGTTCGATAATGCTTAAGATTGCTGTGCGGACTGAATCAAACACTAACAGCAAAATAATGAACAGTGCCTTGTTAGTTTTCTTTCTTCTGTCACATCAAATTATTGTTTTCCACTCTTATCCTACTGACACAAAAGGACACCCATATTTTTCCTCACTCGGACAACTTAGTCTTTGGAACACTCGATAAGAATTTTCTGTGTGTGTGTATTTGGTGAAGCAATGTGGAGTTTTGTTAATGTATTTCCAAAAACATGGAGAAGCTACGTTAAAAAAAAAAACAAAACGACAACGACAAAACCGCCTCATATACTTAATTTAGAAGTTTTCCACAATGTGGCCTTTAAAGTAAGGATCTTCCAAGGCCGATCCTATGCCCATACTCTGCTTCCTATAGAGGGCATAGCATGTTTTCGTGTTTATGTGTTGGTGAGTGAGTGAGCGTGTGTATGTGAGAGAGAGAAAGAGAGAGAGAGAGAGAATGAAAATATGTGTGGTGAAAGAGATATTTTAGCCTGCTTTTGTAACTTTAGCTTTCTGAGCAATGTGCCAAAAGTTATTTCTCCCTAGGGAGTGTCTCTTTCAACAGTTTTTGAAGGCAGCATAAATTCTCACTTGGTGTTCAAGGAAGATGGTAATACAATTTAGTACAGCCAGAGTATTTTTCTTTAACTTGTTAGGAACCAAAATGTGATTGCCGTGGCAAAGTTGTCAGCCCACTCAAGTTTAACAAGCGTTGGAAGGATTAGTAAAGGAAATGTAGTTTACTCTGCAGATTTTATGACAAAGAATTTAAAAGGTTTTGCTTTAAGCCCCTCCGTGTGTTTCTTCCTTTTCTCCAAAACATACCTCTAAGTTGAAAAGAGAGATGAATCTCTTAGGGAGAAACTATTAACTCTGAGGGAGTTGATCATTGTTTGAGAGGAAGCAGAACATTTACATTTGAATCAGCGCTGAGTGTAGCTTGTGCCCTAATCTCGTTCCTCCTAGAAGTTGGTGAAGAGTTTAAGTACTTCCTACTTTGTGTTCTGGTCCTTGTAGTGCCATCCTAATTTTCTCCGGGATCATAAATTTCCTGATTCCAAGTAAGCAAACTTCGGAGACAATGTGCATTGGCATTGCTTGGAAATGCTTTCTGTGGTTGTCACAGCTCTCTGAGCGGGGTCACTGGCCAGAATGGTCCTTGTTTTCACAGCACGGATTACCACACTAAAAAATACCATAAAGAAGGACAGAATATTAAAGGAAGTGTGAAATAGAGCAGATAAAATCACCTCTGTCACATTCCCACCCCAGAGTTTTGAATATTCCAGTTGACGTCGTTGCGACTGGGGTATAATTTTAAATGGGAAAGTAACACCTTATTTGTCATGAACATTTTGATCAGTGTTTGAAGGCTCTCTCAAAGTCTTCCAGTTTGTTAATCAGTTCTCTATTATTACACATACAAATTCGGCCCCCTTTAAGACAATACTACTCACAAGTTTATGGACTTTTGGGACCAAATCTTTGGTATTGCCTTTTTTTTTTTTTTTTTTTTTTTTTTTTTTTAAGCTGTGTGGGACAGAGAAGGGTTGGGGACATGGAGAGGCAGGTAGAGGAACAGAGAGCTGACGAGGACTTTGCCAAAGATTAACTGTTACAGATGGAAATGTTTTCCTAACTCTACATCTTGTAAAAAGCCTTAAATTGAGCCATTTTCTGAGATTAAAAAAAATACTTCTGTTTTGCTCTATCATGGATTAAAGTACAAATTCTTTAAAAAAATTAGACTTTAGGGATTCTTGGGTTATTTTTAATGCATGCTTCTATCACTGATTTTTATTTTCTTATTTTACTTGAAGACCATTGGTGGATTTAGGTCATTTTAGCTTAAAGAGAATAGGAACCATCTACCTAAAAGACTGGTTGGTGGGAGAAATTCTTTGTATTTGCTCTTATGTCTTGTTAAGACAGCTGTGTTCTGGACTGGAGTTAGCTTTTGTAGCAGCTGTGAAGTCCTCACCTTACATAAAATGTTCCCAGTGAACGGTTGTTTCTATAACTTGGGACTGTCATTCAAACCCACCCCAAAGAAACAGCGTATGTATAATACTTCCTAGGTGTCAGATGAAGAAATCTTGTTGGAACTATAGTTTAATTAAACCCAGTTGTGTGTGTGTGTGTGTGTGTGTGTGTGTGTGTGTGTGTGTATTTTTTTTTCCTTAAAGGAATTTAGTCAGGGTTTGGGGAGGTAACCTGTGTTCATTCCTTAGAGATTGGGACAAGAATTTTGCCTTTGCTGAAAGAGCTTATGTAGTTAGGGACTAGCCTGAAAATGATTTGCCTGGCATTTGCACTGGGCATATTTGGAAAGGAAAGCCTCTTTGCATTGTGCATTTAGAAAAGTGTCTGTAAGCGTGCTTAGAAAATGGCAGCATTTGCTGGTCTTGGCTGTCAATGTCTTGCTGCTACTGACTGTGTTTAACCAGAAAGGGAAACTCAGAGTAGAAAAAGTCTCACTCCCAAGACTTTACAAGAAAACCCCTCTTTGTTGATTTATATATATATATTTTAAAGGAGCTTGACATCTTCATCAAGTTCACAGTGGGCTTGCTTTGTTTGCTTTCTCTTGAATGCTTGATAAGATTTTTCTTCTATTGTTTTGTGCAGCAAGAACAGATCTTTCCATGGCTGGGGTGGGTTTTTTGTAAATCCACAATATGGTCATTGTCTGGTGGTGAATAATTGTGGCTGCTTTTTGTACAACCAGAACTAAGGCTTTGGCTGTGAACAGATTCCTTCTTAGCGTGAAAAGGGACTAATCCATGTAAATACAGCCCCAAAATAAAGCTTTACAGAAAAAGGGGAAGGCCGCTAAGCAGGAGGGCACAGGTCAGCAATTTAACCTTTAACCTAACAAATAAGAAGCATGAAAGTTCCAGAATTGGTTTACAAAAGAAAGCTCCTGTGATCTGTCAGTTTTTCTTTTCAGGAGGGAGCTGGGTGAGAGATCTGACTGACAGCTAGTGCCTTTTAACTGCAGACTGAAATTAACTGCCAAATCGAAACTTGAATATGTGAAGGAGATTTTCTCTTAAATAAATTGAGGTAGCAGAATAGGCTAACATAAGCGTTGGTCAGGCCGGGTCTCCCAGGAGGGTTTTACCCTTGGAGCTGGGGCATAGGCATTTGACTGGACTACCTTTAAGGTCCCTTCCAAGTTTAATAAAGAGTCTGTGGTCTGCCTCTTACCAAAGTAGACATGAACTTAGCAGTTTAAGGCCAGATGAAACTCCTTCCTCTTTTGTTACTATCATTGATCCCTTTGTAGACTTTTCATGGCTCCATAAATTAATTGCAGCCTTTACTAAAGATTGGTTAAGAGCTTTTTGTAAATATAATTGATGCGTTTGTCACAAAATAGCTATCTAGAGATTTCATACTATGCACAACTTTTACGACCTGATGCACTATTAGAAACTCTATTGAGCCACGTGAGCACTGTAAAGCAGAGGACACGGGCTTTCTTTCATGTGCTGCTGCTTTGTTCAACATGCTTAGGCATTATTAGCAGATACAATTGAGGAAGTTAAAGCTGCAGAGAGTGAAGTAGAGGTGTTTATTAGGCAATGCAGCGGGGGGAAATGGTAAGCTGTGAAAAATGAGGGAACTGCCCCGTTTGGTACATGGGCTTGAAGAGTTAACAAAGTAAGGTTTTGTGCTAAGTGGTAAGTTTTACTTTTATGCTGTTGTTGTACTCATTTACAAACTTTGTAAACAGTTTGTATTTATTTAATCACAACAGGTAATCTTGTTAATGAGTGTTATTTTTTGCTTAAAGCATAATACATCTGAAGTCAGCTGTTCTGTTTCACTATAGAGAATTCTGTAACTGATAAAAAAAACTTTAATTAATGAGAATCATTCTGATTAAAAAGAAACAATGAACTAATGACTTTAAAGTAGGCTCCCTGTAGATTAATAAGAATGGTAATTATGCTGTGTGATTCATTGTGGAAACAAAATCCCAGGGATGATTGTTTTAGTTTTGCAGGTGTCCACAGTATGACTGTATAGGTTGTTTAAAACTTGCTTTTTCTGAAGACCTCACAGGCTGCCTCAGTTTCCCCAAGGGTGTTAGAGACCAGAGACAACATAATGTTGCGGATTAAAATTAGCATGAAGTTAAGTGGCCACCTTCGGTTTAGCTTAGGCATCTACTCTCTTTTTCCCAGCTTATTATGATAGCCTCCTCACTGGCCTTTATGCTTTCCTTCACATCCGTATTTAATGCTGTCATCTGAGAGCTCTTTCGGAAGCACAGCTGAGACCACAGGACTCCCATTCTTAGAGATTTCCGTGTCCTCTTATCCCCACAAGCTCAAGTCAGGCTCGTTAGCCGGGCCAATGAGGTCTTCAGTGATCTATCCCCTGCCTATCCCAGCATCATCTTGGCTAGCTCATTCCCTGCTAAATAGGCATCTTCCAGTATGTCCCAAGCAAAGTGCATGCATGTTTTCTATTTCTGTGTCCTATCTGGTTTCCCGAAAATGTAAGAAGGCTGGTATCTTTAAAGGGGGGATCTGATGCTGATGCTTTGAAAACAGCTAACATGTGTATAGGCTTCACCCTGTAAACAGCGCCGTGTTCTTTTCTTTGCTTCTCACAGCAGCAATACAGAATAGGCCATGTTTTCTGAGAGGTACTTAATATTTGAATGGATGGATGAATAAATGAATGAGTGAACTGTGGAGTCAGAAAACAGGAGTGACAGTCCAAATTCTTCTAATTAGCCATGTAATTTTAGATTAAGTAATTTGACCTCTCAGCCGATTTGCTGATCTGTAAAATTAGGTGTGTAGTGGTGTTCCTTGTCACTCTAGACGGTGTGAGGTCTGAGTGAAAGAATGCGCAGTAAATAAAAATGCTTCTCAAACTATAAACCCCATGCAAATGTTGGTTTCTGCTGCGAATATCCTTACTGTATTCCAGGTCCTATAAAGGAAGAGCAAGCATTCATGGATATAGATAGATTTGTGTTTTAATGACTGAAAGAACATCAGAACTGTTTTATTCATATCGTGTGAAAATATAAGCCCACTTTGATAGCAAACAGAAAACAGTATACCCTTGTTTTCTTTCATGAAGAAAATGTCAGGTTTATACTGTTAGTAAATGCTAACAAAGGAAGCACACACTCTGTGGTAAGCTGGTGTTCACATGTAGCATTTAGAGGCTTGTCTTTGCTCTGCCTTCTCCTTGGGTTGCTGCTCAGGAACCTTAGAGCCTTTCTTGCCTTCCAGTTCTGTGAACTACATGCAACTCTTTGGGGGGTAAGCTATTGTTTTTGTATGCATTTTTTTTGATACTATGCATTTTTGTATGCTGTTATGATCTCCGGCTTGATGTGTCCTCCTTTTATTCTTAGCCTCTTAGTTTACACGTGTATTTTTTTATCCTTTGAACTATATATATTTTTGTAAGATACCTCAAATTGTTTCTAGAATGTGGCGGAGTGTAAACTCTTCCAGTGTGATCTTAGTCCTACCTTGGTTTCTCCTGTCACCTACAGACCGATAGATAGTTCCCCAGTCTGTGTCTTTGGCCCAGACTCTTGAGTGACAGGCTTGGATCCTTTGCCAGTGCTGCTTCTAGATGTGCCACAGGTAACTCACATTGAATTTAACACCCCCCCCCCCCCCCCCAACACATCTGTTCTCCCAGGCTTCTACCCCCCCACCCCTCTCCCCGCGGCCACCCAGCAAAGCAAAACTGAAAAGCCAGTCCTAAACTGTTCCTTCTGTTCTGGGGTCTTGTCGAATGGCATTAATACCCATTCACTCGCTCATGCCAGAAACCTGAAAGTCATCCTGTACATCCAATTAAACCTCAATATTTTTTTTTCATGTTTTTAAAAGCCTTTAAAAGTATTTTAAATAATCTCAGAGTTAGAGAAAAGCTACAATTACACTGCAAGGAACTTGTTTTCTCCTGCACCGTTTGTGAATGAGTTGCAGACTTCACCCTCAGATAATTCAGTGAGTGTTTGCCATGAACCGGGTGACTCTCCTGTATTACCACAGTATACCCATCAAAATGAGGACACTAACATTGATCCAGTCCTGCCACTTAATTCTCATAGTTTTGTCGGTTGTCCCAGTAATGTTCTTTAAAGCAAAAGGACTCCGTTCAGGACCACATACTGCATTTCGTTTTATGTGTCTTTGGTCTCTCTCAGTCTCAGCTTGGAAGAGTGCTCAAGCTCTCCTTGATTTTCGTAACCTTGATATCTGAAGATTCTCAGGCCTCCTGTTTTTGTCGGTCTGGTGTTTTCTTATGGTTAGATATAGGTCAATAAGGATCTTTGGCAGAAAAATCATAGAAGTGATGTTGTGCTGTTCTCGTATCGGATAATGGGACAGTTTCAACTTGTCCCATTACTGATGATGATCGTTTGATTAAAATCATGTTTGCCAGCCTTCTTTATTGAAAAGTTACTCTTTACTGCTTTGTAATTAACAAATGTTTTGAGGACAGTACTTTGAAATTATACAGATGTTCCATGACACTTTCAATTTGTTTGACTTTGGACTCATTTCCTTTTTTAATTCAAGGCTCTTATTGAATTACTCACATTATTATTTGAATACATTGCATTATTCAGTCTGTTCCAGCTTTGACCAGCAGGAGCCAGCTTGAAGGAGCTCTTGTGCTCTTTTGACATATCCTCCTTATTCTTTGCTTTCTTGCATAAGATGTTCTGTGGTCATCTTTTACTTTCCTTTTCTTAGACCTGACCTCTGCCATTTCTCCAAGGAGTTCCAGTTCCTTTTAGTGGAGGAGGCTATTTAAGAGCCAAAGTCTGGATGGTAGGTGTGCTCATTGCTGTTTGGGTCTTGCTGCCCGTAGGCCTTCTTAGTGGACAGAGCTAGAGAGTATATGACGTGTATGTGCGCACACATTTACATTTGTATGTATTTCTGTACCCATCTGTGTATATTGAAAAGTGTGAGTTCGTGCCAGTACTTCCAATTTCAATCTAACACCACGAGATTCATTCTAGTTTTCTCCCTTTGCATATTTGTAACTTCCTCCTTTGGCAGCAAGCAGCCTGGTTCCCGTTATACTTAATACATCTACTTATTTTGTCAATCTCTGGTTTATGACGATCATGGCTGCCACCACCCCCTTCCCAGCATGAATGCCCTTATCCACAAGGGTTCTGATACTGAATGCTACTCTGCCTCAGCTGCTTGGATGCCCACCTCATCCAGCTTGGGCTTTGACAACCCATGACAGGCTGGTCCTTCCTTATGCATGCTTTCTTCTTCTTGGGTTTTGAGACCTCATATATGACTGCCACTTCCCTCCATGTTGCCCTCTTCATCCTGTTTGGGATTTGACACCCTATATTAAGTGGACTGTGCATGGATGGCCCTTTAGCTTACTCAGGTGCTCTGACACCTCACATCGGGCAGCTGCTCCCTGTGGATGCCTCGTCCCTCCTTGTGCTCTGACTTCCAGCACTGGGCAGCTCCCCCTGTATGGACACCTTTGTTATTCTTCTTGGGTTCTGACACCCTGTGCTTACAACAAGGATACCCTCCTCATATTGCTTGGACTCTGTCTCCCCATGTTAGGTGCCTTCCGTTGTAGGTACCGTTCTTAACCTGTTCTGGACCCCTATGGCTACTCTTGCAAGTGTGGATGTGTTCCTTGCCCTTAGAATTAAATAGTCAACTAGGAAGAGGGGAAGGGAAAGGGGAAGTTTAATGTCTTGATCTCGTTCCTATCTTCTTTTTTGTCATTCTACTCCATTGTCTTAGTTCTGGCCCTTCTTATTCTTTCTTGGATTTTTGCCACTTAATTGGTTTTCTTGGCTGGAGTCTTTCCCATTTCTATCTATCTTCCATCTTGCAGTTAATGAGAAGTGTGTATTAAAGAGATATGATCATGCTTGTCCCTTGCTTAAACTCTGTAACACCTTTCCATTACCTACTGGGCAATACTCCTGAGTATGACATACAAAGCCCTTCATGACTTGGCTGACCTCTTCTCCCTCATTTCTCACCAACCCCTGGCATTGACCTGTGCTCTAGCTGAATCACTTTAATTTCTTCTACCTCCATGCCTTGGCACTTGCTTTCTCCTTTGTGTACCATTGTCTTTCTCCTTCTTTTCCTGATATACTTACATTGTCCTTTAGGACTCAGTTCTGGTACCCCCTCTTCTAGAAGGCTGCCCTTAATTGTCTCTCTTACTTTTCCCTCTCCCTTACCCCATGCAGACTTGGTAAGATGACTTTCCTCTTGGTACCCTGCATATTGTATTATAACTGTCTTTTCCTATTATACTTAGGGGCAGGAACCATATTGTCCAAATTCTTTTCCAAAGGATTACCCTATTCAGTAAGTAGCTGGCTAAATGAAGAGATATTTAAAAGTACTTGTTTTAGAGTATTTCTCAGTTAGTGGGATTTGTTTTGTCCAAATAAGCAAGGCAATATTAGTATCAGTTGTTTGTGAAGCTTTTGAAGTAGCCCCATTTACATAGGACTGGACACTGTAATTGTATTTCTTTAGACTGGGGTTTTACCTATAGTTACATTTACTTCTAGAATATCTCCATGGATTTATCCTTTTTTCTCCTAGCAGGGTGAAAAAGAGATTTAGAATGTAGCAAAGATTGCCTCATTACCTTCTGTTTCTCATCCATTGCATTTATTATCACTATGCATGCAGTAGGCCACTATCTAGGTAGCTGATAAAGATATGCTTGACTGAGAGAAGAGGGGAGACAGACTTCACCTAGATTGTTAACCATTTGCCTAATTGGTGAAATTGTTCAATTCGTTGTTTTTTGGTTTATTTTGCTTTCTGGATCAGTTTGAATTTAGTTTTTTGCTCTTAGGCAAAGTTGTAACCTCAAGGGTCCTATAATTTACAATAATTGTTTGTTTATTTTTGAGAGAGAGAGAGAGAGCGTGCGCAGGGATGGGGCAGAGAGAGAGAGGGAGAGAGAATATTTAGCAAGCTCTATGCTCAGCACAGAGCCTGACATGGGGCTCCATCTCACGAACCGTGAGCAGAAATTAAAATTCGGATGCTCAACTGACTGAGCCACCCAGGCACCCTGCAGTAGTTCTTTAGAAAGGTTGTGATTGGGATCAAGAAATAGTCTCAGGTTCACGGGCAGGAGAGTTAGCCCAGGGCTGGAATGAATGTTCACTACTTAACATTTTGTTAAGAGAGACTAGGAGGGCTGATTGTCAGAAGAAAAGTACTATGAATGATCAGGCTTAAAGTGAGATAATGTAACAAATTCAAAACTGATTTGTAAATACTTCCACCTGCCTGAGTTATTGCTGCCCAATACTTGTGTCCCCGTGGGTTTCCTTTTTCCTGCAGATTGTACGCTCAGATAATACAAGTGACTTGAAGTTGAAGGTGTATATACTTAATTTTTATTTTAGAAGTAGCCCATTCAGGTGTATTGTAATAAGTATCTGAAAGAGGTGATTCTTAACCTGAGAAATTTTCCAGCCCAGTGAGAGAGGAACAGTAGCCTTGTGGAGAAGCAGACATCTCCAGACAGAAAGCTGTCTCTAAGTGCTGCCCTAGAGTGATACTGAGTGGTTTCTTTACTCTGTCATTAGCCCTTATTGTGTCATGAAAGAAATCTCTTAGAAACCCTCACAGAAGAATTTGTTCCTGAAAACCTGAGTATTAGCAGAGTAAACTAGCTAGAACTCATAATTTCAGTATCTTCCATTCAGGGCCTTTCATGAAAGTGTTGTTTTAAATGAGATATTTCCTTCTATCCCTCCCTCTTCTCTTACACAACATCTGGGGGAGTCATCTGTACCCTGCCCTGTGCATAATCTATCACTGGTTGTTTATAGTCAAATTTAAAATGAAGATAATCATCTTTGGGACTTTTTTTCTTAACCAATTGTATTCTGATCAGACAATATTTTTGAGTATGTCAGGCTATTAAGATACAGTTCATAGGGCAATGTTTTCAGGATGTTCTTGAGACTCAGTCCTGCGTTTCAATATTCCATATGCTGCTGTGGTCCACAAAGTGACCCTTCTTGTTTTTAATCGATTAGTGATCCTAAAAATGTTTTCCTGGGGACTCACAAGTGCACTCACGATGTGGTGTCATTGCTGTCAGCATGGATTTGCATGGTCTGACTCCCTGACGGTCTGGGCTTTCTTCGTATACTGACTGATGTAATTCAAACAGGTATTTGAGGGACCAGTAAGTGTGGGGGATATAAATAAAACACTTTGTTTTTAAGGAGTTTAAATCCGGTGAGGAAAACAAACATTAAACCAGTAACTATAGGTATTTGGGATAAGTATATTAGAAGTAGGCCCAGGGGTGCCTGGGTGGCTCAGTTGGTTAGGTGGTTAGGTGTCTGACTCTTTTTTTAATTTCTTTTTTCTAATGTTTATTTATTTTTGAGACAGAGTGTGAGCAGGGGAGGGGCAGAGAGAGAGGGAGACACAGAATCTGAAGCAGGCTCCAGGCTCTGAGCTGTCAGCACAGAGCCTGAGATGGGGCTCGAACTCAGGAACAGTGAGATCATGACATGAGCCCAAGTCAGATGCTTAACCGACTGAGCCACCCAGGCACCCTGGTGTCTGACTCTTGATTTCAGCTCAGGTCATGATCTCACAGTCATGAGATTGAACCTCCCATTGGGCTCAGTGCTGACAGCTTGGGATTCTCTCTCTCTCTCCCTCTCGCTGCCCCTTCCCTCCTCAAAATAAATAAACATTTAAAAAAATAATTTAAAAAAAGGAAATAGGCAAGAGTGCTGTGGGAGCTTAATAGAGGGAGCAGGGAGCAAACAATTGTCCACCCTATTGTGATGGAAATCTGTGTACACCCAGCATCTCTCAAGGCCCTCCCCTCTTTCATTCCATTACAGCCTCAGCTCAGAGCCCTCTATCCCCTGAACTAGATCAGGCCTAGATGGGGATGAGGCACCTTAGATACAGTTCCTGAAGTACAGCTTCTCAAGCACAGGCCCTTCTAACTTTTTTTTAAAAAAAAATTATTTATTTTTTCAATGTTTGTTTATTTTTGAGAGAGAGAGAGAGAGAGAGAGGGGGAGAGAGAGAGAGAGAGAGAGGGAGAGGGAGCCAGAGACAAAACACAAGTGGAAGAGGGGCAGAGAGAGAGGGAGACACAGAATCCGAAGCAGGCGCCAGGCTCTGAGCCATCAGCACAGAGCCCGATGTAGGGCTTGAGATCTCAAGAACTGTGAGATCATAACCTGAGCTGAAGTCAGAAGCTCAACCAACTGAGCTGCCCAGGTGCCCCCTAACTTGTAAACTAAGAGAAGTTATCTGTTCCCCCACCCCAATATATAATGATGAGACAGTCATAGGATGACTACTGTAGACACCTTTCTTCTAGAAGCGGGATAGTGGAAGGCACACAGGAGCACTCAGAAGGCCCTGCTCCATAGCATTTCTGAAATAAGGTTTGGCAAATATCAGAAATGTCTTGATGGAGACTCAGTCCTACTCCTGAGAATGATTCTTCAGGGCTCTTAGTCCCACCTTCTAGGCTTTTGGATTCTGAGTTATCTTTTTATATTTTATTTTATTTTTTAATTAAAAGGGAATGTTTGTAACTCAGTTTTTGCAGCCTGTTTCTTGCCTGTAGAGTTTGGTGATTCCAATGCCTGTTTTGTTTTTCTTCATTTTGTGTTGTGTTTGTTAGTTTTAGTTGGCAGTGTCTTTCCCAACACACTTCTGTGAAGTCCTTGGTTCTCCTCTGAATCTTTGGAATTTACTCCTTCACGTTATATTCATATCCACAAATGTCTTTGAGATTAGCCTGTTTCTGCTTTGGGTTTCTGATGAGGCCACTGAGGGAATTATACTCTTAATCTTACAAAAAGCCCTCTTGTTTGACTGAATGGTTCTCTGTAATAGCACCTTGGATCTTTCACTGGTCTTACAAGGACTTTAAAATTTTTTCCTTCAGCTTCATCTTTAGACAGTGTTTTCCTAGGAATGCCCTGGATTTGATCTTTACTCAGAGGCCATTTCTTTAAGCTTAACATAATTTGTTATCTGGAGAGGCTAGAAATGGATAAAGAAATTGACTTATATGCATATGTGATAGAATACTAGTAAGTAATAAAAAGGAACAAAGTATCAATACACTCAGCAACATGAATGGATCTCAACCTGGTGATGCTGAGTGAAAGAAACCAGACAAGAAAGAATACATACTTTCTGATTCCGTTTATATAATCTGGTTGAAAGTGCAAACTAATCTACAATCAGTGGTCTCCTAGGGATGGGTAGTGCGGAGTAGAGGGGAGGGGTAGATTACAAAAGAGCAGGAGGAAATTTGGGGGAGTGATTGATGTGGCCATGGTTTCACCAGTGAAAAAATAGGTTAAAACTCATCAAATTGTACACTTCTATCCTCTTAATTTCTTATTTTTTCAATCTTGTGTTGAAATGTGTCTCTTATAGTAACATTTAGGTGGATCTTCTTTTTAAAAAAAATTTTTTTTTTTAAGTTTATTTATTTTTGACACAGAGAGAGTGAGCGTGAGCTAGGGAGGGACAGAGAGAGAGGGAGACACAGAATCTGAAGCAGGCTCCAGCCTCTGAGCTGTCAGCACGGAGCCTGACGTGGGGCCTTAACTCCCGAGGGCCAAAGTCGGATGCTTAACCGAGTGAGCCACCCAGGCACCCCTAGCTGGATCTTCTTCAATTCAGTCTGATTATCTGTATCTTTCACTGAGAGAATGCTTTTTTACGTTTCATATTTTATTCTTTTTTTGCTTTCTTTTGGATTAAGCATTTTTATTGTTTTGTTTGTTCTCTCTTATAGTTTCAACTTAGTGTTTTTTTAATGTTTTATTTATTTTTGAGAGAGAGGCAGAGTGCGAGTGGGAGAGGGGCAGAAAGAGAGGGAGACAGAGAATCTGAAGCAGGCTGTAGGCTCTGAGCTGTCAGCACAGAGCCCGACACGGGGCTCGAACCCATGCACAGTGAGATCATGACCTGGAGCCAAAATCGGACGCTTAACCCACTGAGCCACCCAGGCACCCCTCTATATTTTTAACAGTTACACTAAAAATAATAGCAGCTATTATTCTGTGTGTGTGGAATGTGTAAAACACATTGTTCTATGCGTTTTACATGTATGTAGCTCATTTAATCCTCATTAAAATGCCGTGAGACAGATGGTATCATTGTCTCGATTTTACAGGTGGGGAAACAGTTGGCATGGAGAGGTTATGTAATCTGCACAAGGCCACACAGCCATCAAGTAGTAGATCCACTCTAGTACTACACTACTCACATAGCATGCCTTTAGAATCCATGGTGTTCGTTAAAATAAATATGTAGTCTCTGAGCAATTTTAGCTTGCTTATGTAACTTAGCAAGTTAATTAGCATATTCTCCTTCCTCCCGAAAAATGTAAAGGACCTGATGTTGTTTCAACTGTAATCCCTCCTCTCCAGCTTGTATGCTTTTATTGTGGTGTATTACTTTAAACCTATATGACATTAATTTTTATATAGCCGATTATTTAGATTTACCCACATACTTCCCATTTTCCTTTTTCTTCATGGCTTCCTGTGTCTTGGAGTTTTTCTACTTGGTATACTTTTATTCTAGCTTGAATAATATTCTTTTGTTGCTGGCAAATCTCTCAGTTTTTGTTTATCTGAAAAGTTTATTGTTGTGTTTGTTCCCCCCCCACCCCCCGCAAGATTGATAGTTACCCTCTTTAAGCACGTTGGAGATATCCTTTAATTGTCTTCTGGCTTCTCTTGGTGCTGTCGAAGTCACTTTGCATTCTAGTTATCCAGTTTAGCAATCACCTATGTCTGGCAGTGGATTTTTCTTCTAAATATCCTGATTAAAATTTAGCTCTTTGAATCTGAGGACTGAGACCTTTTTAATATTTGATTCTCATTTCTTTCCCCACTCTCTCCTTCCTTCTCACTTTTTCCTTCACAATTTTTTTTTAAATTTATTATTTATTTTAAGTAGGCTTCACTCCCAGCATGGAGGCCAACGTGAGGTTTGAACTGAAGGCGCTGAGATCAAGAGTTGGATGCTAATGACAAAGCCCCCCAGGCACCCCTTCCTTCACAATTTTAAACCATGTTATTTTGTGTTTTCTATCACTGCCAGTCTTTTTTTTTTTTTTTTTCCTTTTTCCAGTTTCCTAGTTCTCTTTTCAGCTGTGTCTAATTGCTGTTAAAGCCATCAATTTAGTGTTTAATTATTTTTTAACAGCTTTGTGGGGATATATAATTCACATATCATTCAGTTCTTCTGTGTAGGGAGTACCATTCAGTGGTGTTTGGTGTATTACATTAATCTATTTAAATTGTGGCAATATCTATCCTAAAATTTGCCATGTCAACCATTTTAAGTGTACAATTCAGTGGCTTTAATTATATTCACCCTGTTGTGCAAGCATCATCACTATTATTACCAAAACCTTTTCATCACCCCAAACACAAACTCTGGAACCATGAAGCAGTAACTCATTATTCTCCCTCTCACCAGCCCCTGATAACCCCTAATCTACTCTGTCTCTGAATCTGCTTATTCTAGGTTATTCAGATGAGCAGACTTACACAATGTTTATCCTTTGTGGCTGGCTTATTTCACTTACCGTGATGTTTTCAAGATTTGTCTGTGTTGTAGCATGTATCGGAACTTCGTTTTTTGTTTTTTTTTTTTATGGCTGAATAATATTCCATTGTATGTCCATACCACATGTTGTCTATCCATTCATTTGTTGATGGATACCTGGGTTTCTGCCTTGCGGCAGTTGTGAATCATGCTGCAATGAGTAATAACATATAGGTATCTGAGTCCTTGCTTTCAATTCCTTTGGGTATTGCTGTGGAATTATTGGATCTTATGGTAATTCTATTTTCAGCCTTTTGAGAAACTGCCAAAATTTTTTCAAAAGCAGACGCACCGTTTTCCATTCTTCGAAATAATAAGAAATAATACATATTGGTCTCTGCCTCTGGTCCCTGTCACAGGCCTCCTAGAAGTTTTGTAAGTAGAGATACTAGGAGAATCTTTTGTTCTCATGTTTCGTCTTTGACCATAGTTCTCAGCACAGACCTCCTACAACCTTTGTAATTTCCTAAGTGATAAGAGCACTAGGAGCATGTTTTATTTTATTATGTGGATTTGACCCCAGTTCCTGACACAGGGCTTTCAAATCCTTTGGAATTCCCTAGGGAATAGGAGTGTCTTTTATTTTAATGAGATGACTCTGAGTGAGCTCCTGGATGGCTCCTGGATGGGGGCTGGTCTGAGACCAAGCCATGATTAGAAGCTTGGAATCTTCAGCCCTAACTTCCATTCTCTAGAGAGGAGAATGAGGTTGGCTATGGAGTTAGTAATTGATGGAGCGTAGGTGATGAAACCTCTGCAAAAATAGTATGGGAGCCTCCAGTTTATGAAGACATCTATGTTCTGGGAGGGTTACATACCCTAACTTCATGGGAATGGAAGGTACTGTGCTCGGGACTCTCATAAACTTTGCCCTATGTCTCTATTTCACTGTCTCCATTATCATACCTTTTATTTTATAATAAACTGGGAAACGTATTTCCCTGAGTTCTGTGAGCTGCTCTAGCAAATAATCCAGTTCAAAGGGGAGGAGGTCAAGGGAACCTTTGCTTTTGGCCAAGCCAGACAGAAGTTGCGGGTAATCTGGGGACAACTGTTTCCCCCGCCACCTACCTTCCCTCTGATAACCATCAGTCCTCTCTAGTTATGAGTCTGTTTCTTGGTTTGTCTCACTCTTTTTTCCCGTTATTCATTTGTTTTGTTTCTTAAATTCCACATATGAGTGAAATCATGTGGCATTTGTCTTCTCGCTGACTTATTTCACTTAGCATTATGCTCTCTAGTGTCATCCATGTTGTTACAAATGGCAAGATTTCATGCTTTTTTATGGCTAAGTAATATTCCATTATATATATATACACCACATCTTCTTTATCCATTCAGCTATTGAAGGATACTTGGGCTGCTTCAATAATTTGGCTATTGCAAATCATGCTGCAATAAATAAACATAAGGGTGCATACATCTTTTCAAATTAGTGTTTTTGTATTTTTGGGGGTAAATACCCAGTAGTGTGATTACTGGATCATACAGTAGTTCTATTTGTAACTTTTTGAGGAACCTCCATACTGTTTTCCACAGTGGCTGCACCAGTTTGCATTCCCACCAATAGTGCCTTTCCTCCACATCTTTGCCAACACCTGTTGTTTCTTGTGTAATTGATTTTAGCCATTCTGACAGGTGTGAGGTGATACCTCATTGTATTTTTGATTTGTTTCCCTGATGACGAGTGATGTTGAGCATCTTCTAATGTGTCTGTTGGCCATCTGTATGTCTTCTTCGGAGAAATGTCTGTTCATGTGAAGCAGAGAGGGATAGAGAGGGAGAATCCCAAGCAGGCACTGCGCTGACAGCGCTGAGGGACTAGATCTCACAAACTGTGAGATCACGACCTGAGTCATAAACCGTGAGTTGGACGCTCAACTTACTGAGCCACCCAGGCGCCCTCTGAAGCACAGAAGTTTTTAATTTTGATGATGCCTTCTCTGTTTTTTGTTTTGTTGTTTGTGCTTTGGTGTTGTATCTAAGAAACCATTTTCCATCCTAAGGTTACAAGGATTTATTCCTATGTTTTCTTCTAAGATTTTTATAGTTATATTTCTTACATTTGAGTCCATAATCAGTTTTGGGTTCGTTTTTGAGTATGGTATAAAGAGCAAGTCTAACTTCATTCTTTTGCATGTGGCTATCCAGTTGTCTTAGAACTATTGGTTGAGAAGCACTGGGGTGGCTTAGTCTTTTAAGTGTCCAACTCTTGGTTTTGGCTCAGGTCATGATTTTGCAGTTTCATGAGTTCAAGCCCAGCATTGGGCTCTGTGTTGGTCATGCAGAGCATACTTGGGATTCTCTGTCTCCTCTCTATCTGCCCCTCCCTCGCTTTGCAGTATCTCTGTCTCTCTCAAAATAAATAAACTTAAAAAAGAAAAAAACTATCTATTGAGAAGACTGTTCTTTTTCTGATTGAATTGTCTTGGCTCCTTTGTTAAAAATTGCCAGTTACAGTGCACAATTGTAAATATTTATTTTTAGACTCTTCCATTCACATCCTTATGCAAATACTATGCTGTCTTGATTGCTGTAGCTTTAAATGTTGAAATTGAGAAGTGTGAATCTTCCAAGTTTGTTCTTTTCTAAGGTGGTTTTGGCCATTTTGGGTTCCCTGCATTTCCATATGAACTTTAGGGTCAGTTTATCAATTTCTGCAAGAAACAAACAGCTGGGTTTTTGATAAGGATTAAGTTGAATCTTAACATCACCATCTCAACATCAAGTCTTTCAGTCCATGAACATAGAATGTCTTTCAATTTGTTTTGGTAATGTTATTTTTTCCTATAATGTTTTGTAGTTTTCAGAGTAGAAGTTTTGTAAATTCTCTTGTTAAATTTATTCCCATGTATCTTACTCTTTTTGATGTTATTGTAAGTGGAATTTTCTTAATTTCATTTTCATACTGTTCATTGGTAGTGTATAGAAAAAAATCAGTTTTGTATATCGATCTTTATCCTACTGCAATTTTGCTGAGCTAGTTTACTAGTTCTAATAGTTTTTAGTGAATTTCTTAGGATTTTCTTTATATAAAATCATGTCATCTGTGAATAGAGATAATTTTACTTTTTTTTTTTTTTTTTTTTGAGAGAGAGAGAAACAGAGCACAAGCAGGGAGACACAGAATCCAAAGCAGGCTCCAGACTCTGGGCTGTCAGCACAGAACTCAAGAACTGTGACATTCTTGACCTGAATTGAGTCAAAGTTGGATACTTAACCGACTGAACCACCCAGCTGCCCCTAGATAATTTTACTTCTTGCTTTCCAATCTTGATGACTTTTATTTCTTCCTTAATTGCCCTGACTGGAACCTCTAATACAATATTGAATAGAAGTTGCAGGAGTGAATATACTTGTCTTGTTTTTTATCCTAAAGGGAAATATTCAATCTTTTACCCTAAAGTATGATATTAGCTGTAGGTTTTTTGAAGATGCCCTTTATCAGGTTAACCCCATTGAAGATCTGGTCCCCTTCTGGTGACCAACACTTTTTTTTTTTTTTTTTTTTTTTTTTTAATCCAGTGTATAATTGGCTAGAAACCTGTTAGCTTTGTCCTGGTTGCCTATCTTCTCACTCATCCTCCATATTCAATATATAAGAAAAGTTTGATTGATTTACCTAAATGTCTTAAAAAAAATTTTTTTTTAATGTTTATTTTTGAGACAGAGACGGAGTGTGAGCAGGGGAGGGGCAGAGAGAGAGGGAGACACAGAATTTGAAACAGGCTCCAGGCTCTGAGCTGTCAGCACAGAGCCCGATGAGGGGCTCGAACCCACAAACTGTGAGCTCATGACCTGAGCCTAAGTTGGACGCTTAACCAACTGAGCCACCCAGGCGCCCCTACCTCAATGTCTTTAAAAGCTAGGTATTTCTTTCTTCCTTTTTTTTTTTTTTTTTAAGTTTATTTATTTTGAGAGAGGGAGAGGCAGAGAGAGACGGGAAGAGAGAGAATCCCAAGCAGGCCCCTCATTACTAGTGCAGAACCCGGCACGGGGCTCGAACTCACATAAACACGAGGTCATGACCTGGCGCCAAAACCAAGAGTTGGACACTTAACATACTGAGCCAGACACCCCCAAAACTAGGTATTTCGTTGTCTCAACTCTCATTATCCTTAAGTCCCCCCCCCCTTTTTTTTTTCTCACTGGGTGACTCCCATTCCTTCAGATCATACTTCATACATTACATCTTCAGGGAAACCTTTTCGGATCACCAGAGTAAACTTGTTCCTTACACTGTAGGCTCTTGTAGCACTTATCATAGCTTGCAGTTAAGCTGCCACAAGTCTGTAAGGGTAGGATTACCTTCTGTTTTCTTTACTGCTATATGGCCAGTGTTGAATACTAAGAAGATTTAATAAATACAGAATGAATGAACCAGTGAAAATGAACTAACTTATGTGGAAATACTTTTAAAATGAAAATTGCTAGAGAAACACATATTATTTTGATGATCTCAACATTTAGAATAACTGTGATTACTTTATTGAATTTACAGTATTTTGCTTGGGTGTAGAGAAATTCCAAGGTCTGGTGGTACTTCACGGTGGATCATCTTGGATAGACTCACTTATTACTGATTAGATTTTGTTTACTTGGATTATGGAGTTAGTATGACAGTAACAAAGGGTATGGAAAGGTCTCTCTAGGAAACACTATAAGACTTCCTAAACGACACCTTCTTGGTAATAATCACATTTGGTTTAAGATTTCACTTAGCACAAAATGGGTTGCAGAAAGCCAAACCTTCGTATATATTCAAGTAAAGGTGATGACTTTCTTCACAATAGAGCAGAGATGAGATAGCTCCCACATTTGTTATTCTGAATGGAGCCTTGGGATGAAATTCCAAGCAGCAGAATGCCACTTAACATTCTGCATGCTATTTTGCTCTTTAGTAGTATAATTGTAAAATGAGGCAATAAAACCAGAGAGGATATAATATTTATACCTGTGCAGGCACTTCACATGATAAAATGTCACACGGGACTGTTTACTCCATGCTGGTTATTTGGATAATGCCCCACCTGCCTACTGACAGGAGGTGCTGAGTCTTGCATAAATCTTGAAAAGAAGGTTAGGGTTAATATAGTGAATTTTTCAGCAGGAAAAAAGAATACATCATATGTGATAATAATAATGGCTACTCTTTGAGCAGTATTTTTGTGCCAGCACTGTACTGGGTCTTTGGGGACCAGAGAGGGACAAAAGGGGAGAGAATTAATAACAGTGAATACCTTCCATGTGTCAGTTACTCTACTACACACTTCACTTAAAATCTAAACCTTAACAACTCTCCCAGGTAGGTGGTGTTATCCCCATGTATATGTGACTGACTCTTGTTTATGTCATAAAAAAAATTCTAATGACCTCACTAGAGTTCTGTTATAATTATCATGTTTAAACTTTGGGGTGTGTGTGTGTGTGTGTGTGTGTAATTTTTTTTTTTTTTTTAGTTTAAATAGCCTTTTTTTTTTGAGACAAAAAAAAATTAATGAGAAGAGACAAAGAAACATCAAAGAGCTTTTTCCTCTGATTGCTGTGTTAGAACTTTTGCCTGAAAATAGGTTACATTCCTTCTGTTTTCAGCTGAATCCTCATTAACTTTACATTTTAATGATGTCCAGGGCAAATTACACCATTTATGGTCAGTGCCTTAAAGGGATGCTTAACAGGGACTTAAAAAAATTTTTTTTTCTTAAAATGGTGGATGCATTTACCCTGGGAATATAAATTGATGCAGAATTCTTTAAAAAAATAAATAACAAAAAACTCTTGAAGTGGGGGTTGAATTTCTGTTTCCAACTATTCTGACAACTTAATTCAGAGGAAATTATTTTCAGCTTAAAGTAAAATGAATCATTGAAGAGTGTATTTATAATATTTGGGAGTATGTAACTGAAACCAAGGTCCTCCATTTATTTTTGAAAATAGTTTCAGTTTCTCATTTACTTGGATTTAAATTCAATTTTACTGCTTAGCTTTAGAAATAATTCATAGGAGGTAGATGCTCCATAGGAATAAATGAAGACAGCTTCTCCCAGTTATGAAAAAAAGCAAGGGTGATTGAAATGCTAATATGTTGATAGACAGATTGTATTTGCACAAGAATGAGGGAATATGCTGTAAGGTGGAACTCTTCACAGGATTCCAAATTATTCAATTTAAAAGAACAATATGAACTACGGAGCTGTGCTTTCATTGTAAGCTTTGAATGCTTAATTATTATTAGATGATAAGTTAGAATAAAGTGTCATGTTGTGTCAAATACTGTTTATTTCCTTAACAATTATTTGATAAGTGGATTAAGGGAAATTGGCCTGTCGAGGGAACTGTAATTATAGGAATACCCACCTAACATCAGGTATTTGGTAAGGTTTGTGCTTCTGTTTTTTAAATGCGTTTAACTGAATCCCTTCTGTGTGCTAGGCCGTGGGCTGATGTCCTTGTGAAGGCTTTTTTGAATGCAAGGAGAGGAATTTCACTAAAACTAGCTCATGAAGGGCAGGGATGGAAATGGAGGGATCTGTTGTAGAGGGAAGAACAGGAAGCCAAATACGGCTGGGGTTCCTGAGGACAGACTAGGACTGGAAAGTCATGGACCAAGTGACTTTCTCTCTTTCTTTGTGGCTTTCCTCATTCTCATCCCCCACCCCCACCGGCTTCCTTGGTTAGTGTCACGACACAGTTCACATTGATGCACGCAGACTATGTGATCTTTCAGACCTGGCTTCCCATGGCTAAGAGACATTTTTGTGTTTGTTCCCAGCACAGAGCATGTGGCTCAGCTCAGGCCCTGGATGATCCCTGTGGTCACCCAGGTGCCATGCTGCATGCCTTTCCATGCCTCACCTGTGGGTGAGCGGAGAGTGAAATGTAACTGGATGGTTAAGACATGGCCTTTGCCTGTGGGCAGCCTTTTGTGAGGATGATGATGCACATAAAAAGGATAGTCTCTACTTAATGTGCTGAGGACTTCCCTGTAAATAAAAACGGATGGACTGTTGTAGTCATCTGTGATGTTTGGAGACTGAGGAAATGGTGACAGGGCTTGGGGGTTACCACTGAGGGCAGATGGAATGATTTTCTTTTGGAATGACATTTCCGAGGTAGGACTCCTCAAGGGTCCAGATCCTTAATTGGATCCTGCCTGCAATTGTGCAAAGAAACCGAGTTTAGAAAGAAAAGTAAAACTTCTTTCTTAGTTGGGTTTTCCTTCCAGGTGTGTGCAGCACTGAACAGTTGGCCGAAGTACCTGATACAGTTCAAGGAAGTTTTGCAGTGTTGGAGTTGGGTCCATTGCGGCTAATGAGTCTTGATATGGCTCTTTCCCTACTTTTCAACATTTCGGTTTTCTAATGACCTAATTAAAGTACTAGTAGATTTTTGCATTTGCTTTTCAACCATCGTCTCCTCATCTTTCTTCTTTTATAACTGAGCCTTGAAATGGAGCAAACTCCAGGGGGGTAGTAAAGATTGTGGATATTGATGTGGGAAACAGAGGCAAAAGAAAAAATTAAATTTCCTTAGTACCTACAACCCATTGACAAGTCCTTGAAACAGGCAGAGTGACCTTCCTTTTGGGAGCTCGGCTGCCTCCATGTTGACACTTTGCTAAGGGCAAAAGGCAATCTTAGCTTAACATTATCCCTACCCCCTAGGATCCTGTAAGTCTGCTTTAACATAAAGAAATTCCTTTGGCAACTTCCTTTATCTCTACCCCCAAGATATATGTTAGCATTCGTCCTCCAGGCATAGGGCGCACTAATAAACATCTGAAGGGTCTCCTGACTGAGGGTTTACTAAACAGTAATAAATGACCTTTTCCTAACAATAGCTAGCCTACCCCCCTCCCCCCAGGGGCCTGGAAATCTTGTTTCCTAAATTCCCTGGAGGCTTGTGCTGTCCCTAACCCACTCCCAACCTGAAAGTATGTATGATAATCTGTCAACCCTCACAGCCCCTGTACAGCCCTTTCTGCCCACAGGTCCTGTCCCTGTGCTTTAATAAAAACACCATTTTGCACTCAAGAGGTCTCAATTCTTTCTTGACCATTTGCTCCAAACCCCAGCATTTCCACATCAGATATGACATTTGTTGAGTTTCTATTTGCTGTATACATACACACACATACATGCGCACACACGTGTGTGTATTTTATTCTTCCTAGAGCCCATAAGGTATGAATTCTTGTCTCCCTTTTACAGCTGTTGCAAACAAAGGCACAGAGAGATTAAGTAACTTGTCCTAAGGTAATCGAGCCACTAAGTAGTGGATTGGTGATTTGATTCTAGATCTATTTTTTCCCCACTCTACCATGCTGCCTCCAAAAATATACACCGCTGTCTGTGATATCTCTGTTTAAGGATAGCGGTTCAGGGGCACCTGGGTGGCTCAGTCGGTTAAGGATAGTGGTTCATTTGTGTTCTGGAATGTTCAGCTTCTCTGATGGAGCAAGGTGTTTTGTTTTGTTTTGTTTTGTTTTTTTCCAGTATAGTTCAGCTATAAAAGCATAAGTTCAAGTATAGCCATTTATAAGCTGTGTGATGATAGGCTGTGTGAGTTAGCTCTTTATTTTTTAATTTGTAAAATGCAATTATTAATGGGCCTGTCCTAGAGGCTTGGTATGAAGAATAAAGGATCTAGTACAGTTTTTGTCACATGTGTTTCTGTCATGCAAATTCACTCATAGCCAATTGGTAAAGAGAGGAGTGTTCAGTAATGTAGAAGTTGCATTGGTTTGTATATTTTATACTTCCAAGTTACATTAGGTGAATTCAAAGTAGATTAATGCTGTTTTTCTCGGTCTTTACCTTTGAGCAGATTTTCCACTGTAAGTTCTGCCTTTTTTGGGGGGAGGTCTTTAGGAAGAGAGGTTTTGACCTTGAGGTTTAGGATGGGATTGGCACTGATAGGGTAAGGACTCCTGAATTAATGCTTGTTGCCTTTCTTTGTAGAAATTACATAGTTTTGAAAAATAATTTAAAAATAGTTTTGTATTTCAGTTTTCAGAAAAGCTGTATATGTATGTATGTTTTTATCCATATTTTTACTCCCGGACAGGAGAATGTAGTCGCTTCTGGGTTGTGGTGATCTAACAAGACTATTTTGAAGTTTTGTTTTCTCCTCCTTTAACTTCACCTGGTTTGTTGAAAAACACTCAGTCCTTTCAGGAGCAAGCAAGGGGGTGCTAATTGTGGACTGTTTGAGTGATGAGACACTGGTGTCTGAATGCTTTGGGGCAGTGTATTGCTTTGCTTATTTTAATTACAAAAACATAGTAATATGGGAAGAAAACAGCATGCGTTGTATGAAAGGCACAGGCTCTGTTCTCAGCTTGGAATTTAAATCCTGGCCCTTCAGTGGCCAGTAAACTGACTTGAACAAGGCACTTAATCTTTTTGAATCTCCGTTTTCTCACCAATAATACAGAATTATCCTCGTCTGCCTCACATAGTTCTCTTGAGAACTGTTCTAATGTCTAAATGACATTAGAAATTTAATGATATGATGTATTCAGAGTGCCTCACGCATAGTAGGTATTTAATAAATGTTTAGTAAGGGAACTAGAGAAGATCACAGAGATACACTTGTAATGTGTTTTGTGCAATAAATACTCCAAATAATTTCACATTGTTACTGTTTTTGTAATAAGTCACTGTCAAGTGAAAAAGAAATGGAACTTCTTTGGAAAAAGTCTGGCGAATCTTATATGTGAATAACCACTTGTAAGACAGCCTTAAAAGTTATTTTTAAAAAAGCAACGTACATCTGTATAAAAATTTGTTATACTGCAGTATTTTCTCAAAGTTGAAATGAATACGTTTCTTAAAGTTGAAATGAATTGATTATGTCAAATCAGTTCAAAAAATCCTGTGATATGAAATATTTAAAAGCTTAGACTCAAAGTAGAATATATTTTACCTTTTGGGTCACTTTGGAAATTGTACTTTAGATTCTCCCCCTTTAATAAAAAAAAAAAAAAACCACAAAACTATATTAGCTCTTTTTCTTAAGCCACGTTTTTCTTCTTTGTAATTTTATTTGAAAAAATAAATTTGTATTACTTTCTTTTCTCTCACAGGCGGCCAAGGCTAGTGAGTGAAACACCCATAGTCAGCTAATTTGCATGAGCTGGGTTACACCGTTAACTCCCAGCTTTCCTTCAGTCCTGTTATTTCATATGTGAGTGAACTATTATTGCCCATTAGCCTTTCCTCACAGTTATTTTGTGAAAGTCAGAATTGACGTGTGAGTGTTGTGAACTCTTTGGAGACACAGTGCCTTGGACCTACTGGGGTAAATTTTGTTCACAATTGGCACCTAACAAAGTACCATAATCTGCCGGTGCCTTGTTTATGTCAGTAAAATTTCTGGTTCAGCAAAGACTTTTTATTGTCCTTGAAACTTAACCTACAGTGTGCCACAAGTCCAGAAGAAATCATGATCGTAACTGCTACACACCTACTGTGTGTCAGACACACTGCTGGATACTGTACAGATAGGATCTTCAATCCTTATCACAGCAAAATGGAACATATTTGTCATTTGATGGAGGCGAAGAAAACTGCCCCAGCCACACTGCTTTTGCCAGGCTTCATAGCTGGAGCTCTCCCCACTTTTATATTCTATTTTCATAGCAACCCCAATGGAGCTAGTGGAAATCAGAATGTATTTTGATGGAAAGTTAGTGATTCTCTTCTGCTTAGTTTTTTGTTTTGTGTTTTCCACTAGAGTACATGAAATGTGTTGTGGAGGAACGGGAGAAAGGTACTTCGATTTTCTCTCATGTCTTATGAAAATGAAGAGGAAAACGTTGATATCCAAGACAAAAGAGTGAGGGAAGTTAGTAGTTTGTGGGCAGAGTTTAGATTAACCAGACTTCTGGAAGGGCCATTGGATTTTTGAGTTTATTATTATTATGCTTGGATATTTGTGTGGTGGGGCTGGGGGAGTGGTCCTGTGTGTGCTTGGCCCTCATAAACCAGAGGGACAACAGATTTTTTTGTTTTCCTTCCATGACTGTATAGTTGAAAGCTTTCTTTTATCATTTTGCTGCCATATGTGTTTGTGAAAATCAGTTGCGCTGTAAAAATTCTTACTTCCTGGAAACCAGAAACCCATTCAGTAAGTGTCCCTGCCTTGACCACTTCCTCTTCGTTATTTCTAAATGATAGTGCTGCTCTGGAGCATTCCAGACATTCAGCTAGCTAGGATTCCTTTTTCACGTTTGCTATTTGGTGCATTTTCTCCTGTCTTATTTCACTTCTTTGTCCTGATGAGTTCACCAAGTATAATAGAGGAGACATTTTCTTTGTTTTTTTTTTCTAAAGCAAGTTATTTTAGAGAGAGAGTTTACTAGTGATAAGAGCTGTTTATGTCCTAAGCGATTGATTTGTAATTAATGTTGCCTGGGCTCTCACATGTTGGCAGAATTGGTAACAGCTTGCAGAATTTTTTTAATTCACTTTTCTTTTTGGTATTTTGACAATGTCATTCATATCTCATGAAAAAGTACCTCAGACAGGTTAAATGTGTTAAAACATGGAATGAAAAGGATGGAAGGAGACCCAGTGCTGCCTAGAAACCTTGATCTTTTGCCAAAGTATTTAAACAATTTAGTGTTTTGGTTTCCTAGCTCCAAGCTGCTTCTCAAATCCCTTGCTAATTAATCCAGTTAATGCTTTGTGGACTTACTATATGCAGTGCTTTGGCTTGCTCGGCTATCATTGAGAAGTCCGTTTTGTTTCTTGGAGCAAACCTAAGCTCTGTTCGGGTGCAGTGATACACAGGAGATTTGCAGACGTGAGTATAGTTTTTCGTCTTTAAAACATCGTTAAGTGTGTATATCTGTACGTGTATGTGCAGTTCCCTGCTCTACATAGTACTTAAGGCTTAAAAATCTCAGGATAAAAAAAGATTGACACAAAGCAGAAAATATAAATAGAAAACATCTTTCACACCAAACTAGAGAACTGATTAACTGTGTGAATTATGCAAATTGTTTGACTTCTCTATGCCTCAGTGTTCTCATCTGTAAAATGGGGAAAGTGATCTTTCTTGTAGTGCTGTTGTTATAATAAAGTGAATATCTTAAATGCTTAGCCAGTGCCTAGCACTTGGTGAGACTCAGTAAATAATGACTACTTTCATTATCGTGTTATGTTGAACAAATTCTTAGGGTGCTTTGCTAAAATTTGGAGTAGGTGGATTCCTTTCATCTATTTTTCTTTTGGCAAAGGAATTTGGAAGGTCTCGGTTTGTGTCAAGGATATAAAATTCAAGCACTCATTCTTTTAAGAAGGATAATAAGAAACAAACAACTGTATTTTGCTTCAAACTGTGGTTTTAAGACCCACTGATGTGGATTGTCAGTACAGGTGATTTCTTAAAACATTTTGAAAGGTAAATTTCTCTCATTTGCTCACTTGAAAGCTTAGGTGCAAAAAAATCCATGAGCTGTTCCCCTGCCCCCTCTGCATCCCGCCCTGCCAGTTAAATCAAACATGGATGCAAATTCGGGAATCTTCACTGCTGGTGAAGCTGATGGTGGCTTTCAGCCACTCCATTTCTGAAATCCTATATTACGCCTTTTAACCTCATGGTGTGTCCTAGTGATTCAGAATTAATCAGGTCCTCATTTGATCATTAGGGGAAATACTCCCCCTTCCCTGAGGATTTCGGAAAAGAAATTGGCTGACAAAACATGTTACATTCTAATTTTTTTTCTCCCTGCATACTTTAACAACTTGATGAACTATCGCAGAGTCAAAAGATCCATGTAACTCCCATCCAGGCCAAGAAATAGAACATTACTTAGGTCTTACAAACCATTCTTACATGTCATTCCAATCACTACCCTTCCATTCTCTCTAAAGAGAAACATTATCTTCTAAGAGCATTGATCATTTTTGCCCATTTTTGAATATCTGGAAGTGGAATCATTAAATAGAGTCATGAGTGAATTTTGTGTTCTTTTGCTAAACGTTAAATTTGTGAGATTATCTTTGCTGTGTGGTCCTGTGATTTGCTCGTTTCATTCATTGCTATACGGTGTTCCATTATATGAATATGCCATAATTGATCCATTCCACTATCAATAGACGTTAATATTTCTTTCTTGTTTGGGCTATTTCGAGTAATGTAGCCATATGTCATTAATGTGACTATATCTGGTGCTTACGTACTCACATTTCTGTTCTGCTAATATAATTAGGAGTGAAATTGCTAGGCCGTGGTATATGTGTCTGTGTGTTTAACGTTAGCATAAAATGCAGCGGTTTTCCAATGTGGTTGAACCAGTTTGCATCCCATCTATGTGTGAGAGTTTCTATTGTTCCATATCTTCACCAACACTTAATATAAAATATCTGTCCAATTTTAACTTTTCTGGGTAGTGTATAATGTATTTCATTTTGGTTTTAGTTGGCATTTTCCTGATTAGCAATAAAATTGAACATCTTTTAATATATTGATTGGTTATTCGGCTATCTTTTTTTTTTCTTTGTGTATTCTGGTTATAAGCCCTTTGATGGTTATATACGTTATAGTCCTCTTGTATTCTGTGGCTTATATTTCCACTTTTTAAAACATTTTTCCTTTTTTAAAATTAAAAAAAATATATTTTATATTTTTGAGTGAGAGTGCATGCTGGGGAGAACGACAGAGGGAGAGAGAGAGAGAATCTTAAGTGGGCTCTACCCTCAGCATGGAGCCTGACAGGGGGCTGGATCTCACAACCATGAGACGACCTGAGTTGAAATCAAGACTCAGACACTTAACTGACTGAGCCACCCAGGCGCCCTCTATCTTTCCACTTTAAAAAAAAAAAAAAAAAATTATTTATTTTGAGCGAGAGAGAAAAACGCAAACGGAGGAGGGGTAGAGAGAGAAGGAGTGAGAAAGAATCCCAAGCAAGTTCTGCACCATCAGCGCGGAGCCTGATATGGGGCCTAAACTCGTGAGCTGTGAGATCGTGACCTGAGCCGAAGCCGGATGGTTAACCACCTGAGTCACCCAGGTGCCCCGTGTCTTTCCACTTTTGATGAAATCTTTTGCTCAACAGAAATTTTTCCTTTTCATGAAATCCAATTTATTAATAATTTTCTTTATGCTTAGTGTTTTGTGTCCTGTTTTAAAACTCTTTCCCTATTCCAGGGATTTAAAAGATTTTCTCCTATATTATCTTCTTGAGGTTTTAACATTTAATTTTACCTTTCACATATAGTCTGTAATTCACCTGGAATTGTGTGTGTGTGTGTGTGTGTGTGTGTGTGTGTACACACCTACACGATGAGGTATAGGGTGATAGGGCGGCAGGGGCAAAGAAAAGTGTTGCCGATCCCCTGCTCTATATTACTTAATTCTGTGAAATTTGTTGAGACTTGCTTTTCGGCTCAGAATTTGGTACATTCTTCTAAATGTTCCATGTGTACTTTAAAGTATATTGTGTGGTTGTGGTTACAGTGTTCTGTCTACATCAGATCAGGTGTTTTTCCATTTATCTATGCCCTGACCAATTATTTGTCTTGTTCTTTCAGTTGCTTGCAGAAGATATGTGTATTAAAATTTTATTCTGTGATTATGGTTGTTTTTCATTTATGCTTGTGGTTCTGTCAACTTCCTTTTTTTTTTAATGGTTGTTTATTTTGAGAGAGAGCGTGTACATGCTGGGGGGGGGGGGCAGGGAAAGAAAATTCCAAGTAGGCTCCATGCTCAACGTGGAGCCAGATGCGGGGCTTGATCTCACAATTGTGAGATCATGACCTGAGCTGAAATCAAGAGTTGGACGTTTAACCAACCGAACCACTCAGGCACTCCCAATTTTTGTTTTTTATATTTTATGTGGTATTGGCATTGTACACTTAGAATTATTTCTTCCTAGTAAGTTGATCCTTTTATTATGAAATGAATTTTATATTTATTAACGGTTTTTGCCTTAAGGTTTACCTCATCTGATATTTTAAAAATCGAGATACAATTTATATACTATAAAATTCACCATTAAAAACATTTTTTTTTAATGTTTGTTTATTTTTGAGAGACAGAGAGACAGATCGTGAGCAGGGGAGGGGCAGAGGGAGAGGAAGACACAGAATCCGAAGCAGGCTCCGGGCTTTGAGCTGTCAGCACAGAGCCTGACATGGGGCTTGAACTCACGGACCATGAGATCATGACCTGAGCCAATGTCGGACACTTAACCTACTGAGCCACCCAGATGCCGCAAAATTCACCATTTTAAAGTGTACTAGTCAGTGCTTTCGCAGTATATTCACAAGGTTGTACAATCATCATCACTATCTAATTCTAGAATATTTTTATCTTTGAAAAAGTAACCCCATGCCCATTAGCAATTACTCCCCATTCCCTTTCTCCTCATGCCTTGGTAACTATTAGTCTACTTTTTGTCTTTATGGATTCACCTATTCTGGACATTTCATGGAAATGGAATCATATGGTATGTGGCCTTTTGTGTCTGTCCGCTTTCACTTAGCATAATGTTTTCAAGGTTCATCCATATTATAGCATTTATCACCACTGCATTCCTTTTTATGACTGAATAACATTTCATATTGCCCACCCTAATCTTAATTCCTTCTCTTAAAATAATCACTATCATAACTCTACAGTAATCACTTTCTGTGTTTCTTTATCATTTTATCACTTGAATGTACCTCCTAGGCAGCATAGTTTAATCTTGCCCATTTAAAGATTTTTAATGTGTCCCTTTAAATTTCTTCTACATTAGAAACTTACCTTTCATTGCTTTGTTTTTATTGATATTTGTTGATGAATGAATACCAGTCATGTGACTAATAGAGTTTCCCATAGTCTCTATTTTGCTGATTGTGTACTCAGGGTGCACTTTAACATGTTCCTTTCTCTTTGTATTTTCTACAAATTGGCTGTTGGGTCCATAGGCTTGGTTGGAATTATGTTTGATCTCATTGTCAAGGCATAGGGGGTGGCATGTTTTTTCGTGTGGAGACATCTAGTGTCTAGTGACCTCTGTTTTTATGTTAACAGCTGTTGTTGCCCACTGTCTAGATCTACTTATTAGTAGGACTACTTTTATAAGGAGACACTATCCCTTGTTTACTATTTGCTAAATGTGTTACTCTTCATGATAAAGGTTGGATAATGGTGGTTTCTTTCCCTTTACCAGTTTTCAGGATAATGAATTAGTTTGTATTTTTCTGCTTCTTTGCATGGCCTGATAATCTTTAATTTGATGCCAGAAATAGTGAATTTACCTTGCCGAGTGCTGGATATTTTTGTATTCCTATAAATATTAGTGATCTTTGTTCTGGGACATAGGTAATTTACTGTTCAAATGGGAAGCAATTTGATCCTTTTGGGTCTTCCTCTTAAGATTTGTTAGGGCCAAAGCACCATTTAATCTGGGACTGAGGCTAGACCCTTCTTTGTACCCTACCTGGTGCCCAGTAAATCATGAGTATTTTTCCAGCCTCACTAGAAGAGCAGTCACTATTCTTGACCTTGTATTAGTATGGGCAGTGTTACCTCCAATTCTCTTGGGTGATTCTTCCCTCATCTTTGGGTAGTTTCCTCATGTGCACGTGTAGATCAGCAGGGTTCTGAATACTTAAGGGAGCCTTCAGAGATTTCTAGAGTTCTCTGTGCAGCTGTTTCCTTTTTGGTATACTTCCATGCTAACTCTAATCACTTTTGAGTTCCCTTTACACCCTTAGCTGTGTCTTTTCAACTCAAGGTATCTGATGGGATCTTCCTGTGCATTGGCCTGGAAACCTTCTATAGGCAGCAAGCTGGTGCAGTTGTAGGCTTACTTCATTTGTTTGCCATTTTAAGGGGCCACTTTTGTTCATTTCCTGAAAACTCTTGTTTCATGTTTTTGTTTTTGTGTTATTGTTGTGGTTGTTGTTGCTCCGGCAGGAGGTGAATCCTGTCTCTTGTTATTCCGTCTTGAGCCAAAGCCAAGTAATTTTACTAGACTATGTGATGGTTGGTTGTTCTAGGTCAGTATTCTTCGGGACTAGGTGTGCTTCTTCAATATGTAATTTCAAGTCTTTTTTTGTTGTTGTTAATTTTGAGAAGTTTTCTTGAATTGTTTTAGTATTTCCTTGTTTTTGTTCTTTTTGTCTTTTATTATGCATGCGTTTGATTTTCTTTGCCTCTCTCCAATATTTGCTACTTTATTTTGAATTCTTTTCATCTGTTTCTTCACTTACTTTGGCAATGACTCCCCTTTCCCCTTACCTTCTGTTTCTCTTCAGGTTGTGTTTGTTTGGTTTTTGTGTTTCCTCTGATTCATTTTCCTATCCTTTTTTCCTAATTCTGATTCTTTCCTGAGTTTATTACCTCATTTGTACATTTTTTACAGTTCTGTCTTCTTTCATGTCTCTACAGTTTTCTTAATGTATTTTAACTAGTTTGAAATAGAAAGTTACAGTTTTGATTCTCATGGTCCTGTTTTTCTGGCTGTAGGGGTATCGGTCTGAATCTTACTCTGATTTGTCTTATTATAACTTCCTATCTATTCAGTTTTGGTTCCACTGCAGCAGTTTCCCTTTAGTGGAGGGCCGTATCCTGGAAGAGAGCCCTATATGAGGACTCAGAGTTTCAAAAATTAAGCTGCTGTCCTCCAGCCTCCTCCTCAGAATATCCTCTTCATCTGTAATATTTTAATTGGCTATAAAAATCTAGTTATCTGCAGTTATTTTCCCCCCAGAATCTTAAAAGTATTATCTCATTGTCTTCTGGCTTCCATTGTTTCTACTGGAAAGTCAGCCTTAAGTCTTGTTGTTGTTCCTTCAGTGGTAATTTTCTTTCTTTTTTCTGGCTGCTCTTAAGGTTTTCCTCTTCATGTTTTTTTGTTTTGTTTTATTTTAAAGAGAGCACAAGCAGGAGAGAGGGGCAGAGAGAAGAGGGGCAGAGGGAAGAGAGAGAGAATGCCAAGCAGCCTCCAAGCTTAGCACGGAGTCTGGTGCAGGACTTGATCCCGTGACCCGGGGATCATGACTTGAGCCAAGATCAAGAGTTGGACGCTCAACCAACCGAGCAACCCAGGAACCCTCATCTTTTGTCTTCAACAGTTGTGCTATGTTGTGTTGCTTTATATTTGTCCTGCTTGAAGTCTGGAGTATTTCTTGAATCTAGGATTGGATTTTTCTCAACTGTTTTGGGCCTTTCTCACCATTATTTGCCTAACTATTGCTTGTAATCCTAGTCTCTCCTCATGCTGCACCCCCAATCCGGTGGTCCAATTACATATAATTTAGACTTATTTATAGTAATTCATATATTTTTTTATTCTCTATTTTTTATTTTCCAGTCTTGTCTATTTTGGCCTAATCTGGAGATTTTCTTCTGGTTTATCTACCAATTGACTAACTTTTCACCTTATTTGACTTTGTTAAAGTTTGTCCAGAGGGGCACCTGGGTGGCTCAGTTGGTTGAGTGTCTGACTCTATTTTGGCTCAGGTCTTGTCCATTGAGTTTTTAATTATGTTTCCAGTTCTCAGATCTGTTTTTTATTGTTTCTAATTCTATGCAGAATCCTTCCATCTTTCCTTCCTTCCTCCCTTCACCCTTAGGCAACATTATTTTAGTGTCTGTGTCTTTTAACACCATTATTTGAATCTTTCTTGCTTCTGGGACCCTCTAGTTTTCAGTCATTTTGCTTTTCTTGTTTTCTTGGTTATTTTTTGAGTACCAGTTATTAGCTATTCAAAAGTGCAGATCTATTTTGGGGCGCCTGGGTGGCGCAGTCGGTTAAGCGTCCGACTTCAGCCAGGTCACGATCTCGCGGTCCGTGAGTTCGAGCCCCGCGTCAGGCTCTGGGCTGATGGCTCGGAGCCTGGAGCCTGTTTCCGATTCTGTGTCTCCCTCTCTCTCTGCCCCTCCCCCATTCATGCTCTGTCTCTCTCTGTCCCAAAAATAAATAAAAAACGTTGAAAAAAAAATTTTTTAAAAGTGCAGATCTATTTTAAGGCCTAGGGTAAGGATTTACATTTATTTTTGGCATTGAGGCTAGGAGCATTAGCAGTCTGCCATCTTTCTTTCTCTCCCAACCAGGGATTTAGATCTGTGAGGGTTCACCTATTTCCTTTTTACTTTCTCATGAGAAGTTCTAATTATCTAAGGTCCCAAACCAAAACCTGACGTGCTTCCTGGGACCTTTTCCCCTTTATAGGCTCTGAATTCCAGTTTTGTCCTCTTAACCTGTTGGTGATTTGAAAACTCTGATCAGCTTTTAGCCTCCTCCTCTCCTGGAATCAGTCTGTATCTTTAGGAGAAATGTGGCCTCAAATGCTAGAATAATTTTTTTTTTTTTTTTTTGAAGATTTCTTCTCCGGGATCTCGGCTCAGTGTAATTTGCTACTTTTTTGGTAATTCTTTGATGCCTTTGAACAGTTGCTCTTTTTTTATATTTTATTCATCTGTTCTATTTTTTCTGAATAGGAACATTGATCTAAATCCTAATTCACCTTAACTGGAGTGGAAATCCAGCTCGCTTTTTAAAAAGGAGCCCTTTTTATTCGGGCAGTGGTTTAAGTTTGTTATAATATATCCTAATCCTAACATTTGCTCTTTGAGGAAGATGGTATTTATCCCCATTTTCCTTATGAGGAAACCTATGCCTGAATAGGTTAATGAAGTTGTCTAAGGTCACAACAAAATTGTTACCTTGAGACACTAAGTAATTCTGTTCCAGGCCTACTTCTCTTTCAGACTTTGGACTTTAGAATAGCAAGTACCTCGATATTGTATGGCAGGTACACAGGAAATCTAAGTGATAGAGAAACGAGTCCAAAGAAGATGAGTGTTATGTGGGTGTATATATGTAATGTAGACTATAGAAAACCTATAATTAATTTCATATGCATGAATAATTGGGTGTGAATCCTCCCACACAATCAGTTGAGTAGTATTTAGCTATTTTTCAATGTAAAAATCATCTTCCAAGTATTTGTCATACATTACAAGCTTTGATTCCTTGTTGAATCTCTCTGTGTATAATTTTCAGTCCATACTGTGTGATTAATCCTGGGTGTGTTAGAATTACAGAAATTATTTTCCAGCTTTCAGTCGCATTTAAATTATTTCTAGAGTTGTACTTTGTACTTTGTTGTCTGTTTCCATACTGCTTGGGATCACATTCAGTTTGAGAGAGGAACTTTTAATTTTTTTTCCAGAAACATTGTATTTTATTTCGTTTCATTTTTAATTTATTTAAATTCAAGTTAGTTAACATAACAGGGTAGTATTTGGTTTCAGGAGTAGAACCCAGTGATTCATCACTTACATACAACACCAAGTGCTCATTTTAACAAGTGCCCTCCTTAATGCCCATCACCCACCTCCCCTCCAGCAACCCTCAGTTTGTTCTCTATATTTAAGAGTCTCTTATGGGAGCACCTGGGTGGCTCAGTGGTTAAGCATCCGATTTCGGCTCAGGACATGAACTCGTGGTTTGTGAGTTCAAGTTCTGCATCCAGCTCTGTGCTGACAGCTCAGAGCCTGGAGCCTGCTTCGGATTCTGTGTCTCCCTCTCTCTGTTCCTCCCCCACTCTCTCTCTCTCTCAAAAATAAATAAAGATTAAAAATAAAAAAAAGAGTCTCTTATGGTTTGGTTCACTCTCTGTTTTTATCTTATTTTTACTTTCCTTTCCTTCCCTGTGTTCATCTGTTTTGTTTGCTAAATTCCACATGAGTGAAATCATATGATATTTTTCTCTGACTTATTTTGCTTAGCAAAGTACACTCTGGTTCCATCCACGTTGTTGCAGATGGCACGATTTCATTCTTTTTGATCACCGAGTAATATTCAAGAGAGGAATTTTTAAAGTACTTTTTGGTAGATCTCCAGCTAAGAGAATCTAGTTGTTGTTTGGACCTTATGTCTGATGCAAAATCTGCATTCACATTTCTTTGGCCACGACTTCCACAGAGAAGGCCACGCAAGTCATGTGCCAACAGGCAGGGATGCAGAATTCTCTCCAGGAAGGAGCAGTGAAAAACCGGGTACAAAATTTACAATCAGCCACATCTTCTTTTCCAGATGAGCCTTTCATATGATAAATGGATGATCTTGTAGAATTCAAGCCAGTTTACCTTCCTGGTTCTAGGATGGCTTTTCTCCCATAGTTTAATGTCTGAAATCATGATGCGTCTACAGTAGATGGGATCTTATAATCGCTGCAAGCCCGACAGCTGTTGTGATGTCATTGCGTAGGCATGGAAGAACTTGGCTGTGAGTCCTGGTGGTACGATCGGACACCTGCAACTACTGACCTTTCAGGATCATTTGAGAAAGTAATATGAGGCGTGATTTTAATCTGAAAACTTTCTCTTGACATCCTTCTGCAAGATCAGCATCTATTAGAGATGGGTGTCAGCAACTTGGGAAAAAGGTCTCAGAGGCCATAGAGAAACATTTAATTTTGTTTTAGAAAAGCTGCATTATCAAGTGCTCCTGGCAACAAGGGGTCATACTGTGTGGAAAACCTGGATGGAGGACTCTGAGTTGAAAAGTGATTCAGAAGAGTTGCGCTCTGAATGTGGAAACATTTTAGGAATACTTGCATTAATTTATCATGCTTATATTTTATGTTTTATGTATGCACAGTAGTGTCTGATTAAAAACTCTGTTCTAAAAAACTGAAGAAGTTATTTTTACTTAAGAAACCATTGCGCCGTAATTTAATTTTCCCTCCTTTCTTTTGGGATAGTGATAGACTGGTGCATCTTACTCTCAGTGGTTTCTGAGATTCTCTGAAGTACAATAAGTTGTTTCTTGCATACTTAAAAAATGTTCAGTATTTATTGGGTAAATGGGGCCAAAGTTTCTTTCTTAGAAGGCATTTTTATAGTACATGCCTTGAGATTAATTTTGAACTAACTTTATTCATTCTGGTTTTAAGTAAGATATATAAAAGATGGATTAGTTATACCAGTGTTCTTTTTTTTTTTTTTTTTTTTTTTTTAACATTTATTTATTTTTGAGAGACAGGGCACAAGTGCAGGAGGGGCAGAGAGAGAAGGAGACACAGAATCAGAAGCAGGCTCCAGGCTCTGAGCTGTCAGCACAGAGCCCAATGTGGGGCTTGAACTCACAAACCACAAGTTCATGACCTGAGCCAAAGTCAGACACTCAACCGACTGAGCCACCCAGGCACCCCTGTTTTATTTTTCTAATTTAATCTTATATTGGGGTAGGTGGCTAAAACCTTCTCTTTTGAAACGAAATAAGTTTATAGTAGTAGATTGGGGGGGTATGCTGGTATCAGAAAACAATTGGATGATACGTATAAGAACGCATCTGGAAGAATATTTTTGACATCTTTTTTATTTCATTTTGTAGCCCTCTCGGTTTTGAAGTTACCTTTATGTTTTGAATTTAAATTACATACATTATTTATAAAAGTTAATGATATGCCATCTCTTGGTGATTTACCAAATCTAAAACTTGATTTAATAGCAAATCAAGGGAATGTGCCTTCTTGACATTCCATTCAGCAAACCATTAATGATGCATTGTGGTAGAATTTACAGAGCCGAGCTGAGCACTGTTCTGCCTTCAAAGAACTTTATTTATTATTTAGTCATTTAAAAAAAAATTTTTTTTTAATGTTTGTTTATTTTAGAGAGAGAGAGCATGAGCAGAAGAGGGGCAGAGAGAGAGGGAGACACAGAATCTGAAGCAGGCTCCGGGCTCTGAGCTGTCAGCACAGAGCCTGATGCAGGGCCCGAACTCACGAACCATGAGATCACGACCTGAGCCGAAGTCAGACGCTTAACCAACTGAGCCACTTAGGCGCCCCTGCCTTCATAGAACTTTAAATCTCTTGTTGGCAGGTGGTTGGGAGTTAAAGGTCTTGGTGGTCCCACTCTGGATTTCAGTGTCATTGTGGTTTAGAGGTTAGGAGCATAACTTTTGCAGTATGTCTAGATCTGAGTTTAAATCCTAGTATTGCTCCTTTGTCAGCTTCTTCAACGTTCCTCACCGCTCCAAGCATGGTTGTGGTTGTGAGTACCTAGCACACTGTAGAAGTTCAGTAACTGTTGATGCTGTATCGTATTCCTCATTATCACCGTCATAATTCTCATCTGCATTTCAGTGTAGTGAAAGAACTTTGATGTCAGGTAGACCTGGCAAGATTCCAGTCTGTCTCTGACATTTATTAGGTGTGTGGTATCACACCGTCTGCTTGAAGGCTCCTCTTGAATTTCTCCTTATGGACATCTTAGACCGTGCTTAGGATCTTTCCCTCAAACTTGGCTCCTTCTACAGCTTTCCCATCTTAGAGTTGTTTGTATCAGAAACCTGGGAGTCATTCTCTCTGTCTTCATCTCTCCTCTCACTCACTCATTCATCTTTCATGTCCAGTTCTGTCTCTCATCTCAAGTCTGCTAACTTGTCTTCCATTGCCATCACCTGCATCAAAGCCCCTCCCATTTCTCACTCTGACGATTGCTGTGGCCGCCTAGCTAAACTTACTTTAGGCTTTGCCTATTTACAGTTAATTCTCCACAGAACAGCTAGAGTACTCTTTGGGAAACATATCTGATCCTGTTCCCTACCTCCCAGTCCTTGTCCAAAACTTTTCAGTGGCTTCCTTGTACACCTGAATAAAGTCCAAAGCCCTTAATGTGCCCCGTGAAACCCTGCATGGCTTGGCACCAGGCTCTTCTGGCTTCGTTTCCCTTGTGCTCAGCGATTGTTACACTGGCCTTCTTTTATTTCTTCTCTTGACCCAAATTCCTTCCTGTCTCGAGCGTGCTTCTCGTCAACACTGTTCCTTCCTTCCACCCATACCATGTTTCCCTACTTTTGTCTGCCTGATTCCTTTGCATCCTTGAAGTCTTGTGATAATTCTTTTGGGAACCTTTTAAAATCTCTCCTTCTAAGTTGGATCTCTCTGTTAGGTACCGTCATAGCATGCCATGCTTTTCTCTGTAACACTTACCTCCCATTTAAGGTCTTCCTTCCATGGAATCTAGTTTTTTGAGGGCAAAGACTGTATGGGTTTGTTCATTGCTCGGTTATTCCCAGATTTTTAGTGCTAGTACCTAACACAGAATAAGCGATCAGTCAACATTTGTTGAAAGGAAGTTACGTTTGTTGAAATGACTAAATATGACCTGACTTATTGGGTTGGTGTAAGAATTAGGACACAAATTATATCTTATTGCATATTATTAGGTGGCACATAGTGGGTCTGTGGTATTATTCTTTTTTCCCCTTCGTCCTAAGCATCACAAAAGGCCTGCTGGTAGTTTTTAAATGAACTAGGTTGTGACCCACTTGTGGGTAATGAAATCAATTCAGTGGATCTTAAAGTAAATGAAAAAAAAATTAAATAGCAGTTCTCAGAGAAAATAACATCTAGTAAGGAAAAGCATTGTTTCCTGAAACTTTTGTTCTGTGGGCATAATGTGTGTACAAGTGGAGATATAACATATTTCTTAATGTGGGTAATTAATGGGCAAAAGAAGTTTGAAAGCCACTATTACAGCTGTAACACAATATAGTATATACCTTCTGAGCAACACAGTGTTTACGTTAGGGCAGCTAAATGTGAATTTATCCAGTTCTTAAAGAAAGGTAATTCCAGGGGCACCTGGGTGGCGCAGTCGGTTAAGCCTCCGACTTCAGCCAGGTCACGATCTCGCGGTCCGTGAGTTCGAGCCCCGCGTCGGGCTCTGGGCTGATGGCTCGGAGCCTGGAGCCTGTTTCCGATTCTGTGTCTCCCTCTCTCTCTGCCCCTCCCCCGTTCATGCTCTGTCTCTCTCTGTCCCAAAAATAAATTAAAAAAAAAAAAAAAAAAGTTGAAGAAAGGTAATTCCATATACTCTTGCTGACTTGTTAGTATTGCTGAAGTCCCTGGAATCTTTTTTAGGCATCAATGTTATCACCAAAACTTCTGGGATTTCTAATTTTTCCCTTTTATATACAGCCTGTAACGATCTATCTCTAACCTGCATATTTTTTGAAAGTAATTTTTACTTCTGTATGTTGTGCACCATGACCTCGTCCAGGGTATTGAAAAGATAGCTCCAGTATTGTTAGTATTTATTACGGTGACATCTGTCTTATATAAACCATATAGTGATGATGGTAACATTATGTTATAATGGTATTCTCTAATAGCTCAAAGTATTGCTCTTATTAAATTTTATTGCCTTAGTGACTTTATAGGCTAGTATTACTAGTTTGATAAAATCAAGCGCTGTATAGATAAATAAAAACCCAGATTATATGTATGGTCATAGAAAGACCCAGACGAAAGGAGACCAAAGCATTTCAAGATTAAGACCGTAATAGTTATGACTGTGGTAGCTTGGTAAGTGATTTCATTTTTCAATGAATTTTTAAAATACAGGTTCGATAAGCATTTGTGTAACTGAACTACGATTTTCTTCTTTAAGGCCAGTGGTCACTTCCAAACCTTTGATGCTGTTGGCTTCCTCAGCATTAATCATTGTTTTATGCTAGGTCTCCAAGGATGCATAAATTATGATAATGGAAGCAAGAGGAGGGCTGAAGCTTGTGGTTGCTGCTGCCTTATTGTGTCCACTGGGATGGTGTATTCTGTGTGCTTGTCCTCTGCAGATTGTTGGGCTGAGAACTGGATCCCGTTCCCTGCAAAGCTAGAGACAACAATGAATTTTTAAAAGACACGAGAGTAGTCCTATTCATCTGTTTGGAACTCTTATAGACTTTGATGGACCAAAATTATTCTGGGGATCTTAGGAAATCTCACGCAAGCATAGATTGTCTCCTTCCTCACAGTTAATCTGTTTTGTAGGGATTAGTGGCAAATGCTCAAATAATTCACATTGTTACCTCTAATCCCCCCCCCCCCCCCCCCCATAAGGAAAGATTGCAGTCAAGCCACAGAGTTTAGTTTTCAGGTTTTCTCATGACTGGTCTCTGTCAGCCATTGCAGACTGTTGAGCTCGGTGTGGTCCTGTTCTCCGAGCAGGAGCCAGACAGTGGTTCCTTGTTTACTCTTCACATTTTTCATTTTAAAAGGGTGACACTTGTTTTGGAAAATTTGGGAAATAGAATATTTAAAATGCAACATAAAATTTTCCCAACACTCAGGTAAATTCCTGTTATTTTATAACGTATATTTCTCAGTCTTTTGTCTGTTTACATATGAGGGAATACTGCGTATATTTTTTGCTGATAAATTTGAGATGAAATGAATATTTTTAGGGAAAATACATTACCAAAGTAGATGAAGAAGAGGTAGAACACTTACCTGGAGTGATGTGCATGGAGGAATTTGATAAAGTTGTCAAAACACTATTTGTAAGAAGTTGCTAGTTCCAGATGGCTTAGCCAGTCAGTATTCACATCTTTGTGTAGAGGATGCCTGTGTTATTTAAATTGTTCTAAAATATGCTTTTCGATGTCTTGCTTCTTCATCTTGCTAAGTTGCTGTAACCCAAATACAAAAATGCTGGACAAAAAGATAAGATCAGTCTGTACTTTTCTTTTTGGTCTTATTTATGACAAGGAAACTGACATTGGATAATCCGCAATCGTGGTGCTGTTCCAGCCATGTGTTTGAAATCCCACAAGAAAATAAACTTCGTTATATTTTGAATATAAAATGCTATTACATTATTCACTTTAGATATAAATAACTTATACATTAAAGCTTTTATCCTACAAAAGATGATTTATCATCTCTAAGATATCAAAAACAGCAATAAAAAATTTATTTTCCATTCTCTGTGGCTGCCTCTCAAAATCACCTCGAAATTGCCTTACGTGATGCAGTACTGACTTACTATTTCTCACACTTCTGTGGGTTGGCTGGGCTCTCACCTCAGCGTTTCTGCTCCATGCGTTGTTGGCTGGAGCCACTCATTCAGCTCGGAGCTCCGATGTCCAAGATGGCTTCACAACTGTGTCTCATGCTTCACCTGGGTGGCTGGAACAGCTGGGTCCAAACTGGGCCTTTCTCTGTCTCCGTGGCCCCTCTCCTTTCGGGAGCCCAGCCTGAGATACATGGCGGCCAGATTCCAAAAGGATGCAAACAGCTCCAAGCTGCCAAGCCTGCAGAGGCCCAGGTCCCAAAGTGGATCCGTGTAATTTCTGCTGCGTTGGGTTGTTCAGAGCAAGTCACTAAGGCAGCCTGACTGAAGGAGACGGCAGCAGGCTCCATGGCTGGGGGGGGAGGTGGCGTGTGCCAGAGGCGAGGGACATGTCTGAGGATAGTCTACCATATTAGTTTAAACAGAGCATTGCTAAGGTCTGCAAGCCGTCTGTGTGCTCCTTCCCTGAATTTACCCTCCTCTTGTCCCTCACTCCCGTCCCGCATAACCTCTGCTCCTCCCCCCACTGTTTTCATTGTCTTGCTTTTCATGATCGCTTACCACATATGTAGGTATCTCTAAATAATGTATTATTTAGTTTGCATGGTTGACATATATATTTCTTCGAGTGATCTCTGAAGTTTCAGTTTAGAGTACCTACATTGAAGATTATTTACAAAGCTCAGAGAAGCAACCAGAACAAAACTAAATTAGCTTCTGCTCCCAATTCTTAGGTATAATCATTGGTAACATTCTGGTATATGTTAACAGGTGTGTATACCCCCAAATTTATATCAAACATCTCTTGTTCTCTGAATCTATTTCTTGAGTTAGAGTGGTAAGGACTTCTGCTTTATCTGATTTTGTAATAACTGGTTCCTGAATTTTGTATGACAAATGGCAAGAACTTGGATTTACTAGAGATTCATTTAAACATTATTTGACTCTGTTAGGATGATTAGAGTTTGCATAGTGAAGGATGAGATACGTGTGTGTGTGTTTGTATGGTGTGTAACTTTAAGCAAAGGAGGCAGAGGATCATATAGAAATGCTGCTCTTTAAAATTTAGGATGGGGAGGGGTGCCTGGGTGGCTCAGTTGGTTAAGCATATGACTTCAGCTCAGATCATGATCTCGTGGTTCGTGAGTTTGAGTACCGCATCAGGCTCTGTGCTCACCACTCAGAGCCTGGAACCTGTTTTGGATTCTGTGTCTCCCTCTCTGCACCACCCCCCACCCCCACCCCAAATAAATAAACATTAAAACATTTTAAAGTTTAGGATGAAGAAATGGTCTTAGTAAGTAGGTGACAAATGTTATTCTGTCAGAGTCCTCAAATTTTAGTGTGCATGACAGTCACCTGGAGAGCTTGTGAAAGCACAGCTTGCTGGACCTCAAGCCCAAAATTTAAGTAGGTGTGGTGTAGGCCTGAGAACTTGTATTTTTAAATTTCTAAGTTACAATTCTGCTGGGCCGGGGACCACACTCTGAGAACTTCTGTTCTACAATATGATTTTTAATGGAGGTATTGTATTTCATTACATAAATGTATCATACTTTATTTAGTCAATCCCATATAAGTCAGGTATCTAGTGTTGTTATTATAAACAATATGGTAATGATCATCATGTACATTTATTAGCATTTCATTTGAATATATTTCTAGAAGTTGAATTACCTGGTCAAAGGGTTGGCACATTCTTTTTTTTTTTTTTTTTTAAATTTTTTTTTTTTATTACGTTTCTTTATTTTTGAGAGGCAGAGAGAGACAGAGCATGAGCGGGGGACGGGCAGAGAGAGAGAGGGAGACACAGAATCCGAAGCAGGCTCCAGGCTCTGAGCTGTCAGCCCAGAGCCCGACGTGGGGCTCGGACCCACACACCGTGAGATCATGATCTGAGCCGAAGTTGGACGCTCAACCGACTGAGCCACCCAGGTGCCCCAAAGGGTTGTTACATTCTTAAGGCCTTTAGTATGTAATGCCTAATCATATGCCAGAAGACTGTATTCATTATATTCCCAACTAGGAAAATATGAGAGATTTAAATGAACATTCCAAAGTCTCTGAGGGACGTTTCCAAATGGGACTCTCAAAATAATTTAACTGAAATAAATGTACTGCCAACATAAGGTTATTATTTTGTGAGGGTAGTACTCCTTTGGATGTAAAAATTCCAATATATTAAAAAAGCATTGCACAAGGATTTTAAATATGTCTTCCTCAACCCTCCCAACATGTGGACCAACATGCCATTTATCATTTATAATCTTATAGTGAAATCTCTGTAATTTTCATTTCCTGTTGTAATTTGACATAAAAATATCTTTCTTTTTTTTTTTTTTTTATAAAGATATCTTTCAAAGCAGTTCTTCGGGGGATAATAATTTCTAATCTTGAAGGCTAAAGATTGGATCTGAATCTCATGTCTGCCACTTACTTTGTTGACTACATTAATAATCTAAGCTCTGGGGCGCCAGGGTAGCTCAGTCGGTTAAGTGTCCGACTTCGGCTTGGGTCATGATCTTACGGCCTATGGGTTCGAGCCCCATGTTGGGCTCTGTGCTGACAGCTCAGAGCCTGGAGCTACTTCGGATTCTGTGTCTCCCTCTCTCTCTCTCTGCCCCTCCCCCGCTCGCACTCTGTCTCTCTCTCGCTCTCTCAAAAAGAAATAAACGTTAAAAAAAAAAAAATCTAAGCTCTGGTTGTCATTTCTGAAATGACAGTAACCCTTGGAGTTGTTTATGTAGAGAGATTGGGTATTTATGGAACAGGGCCGTATTCTCTTGCTATAGCCCATGGAGTTCTGCCTGAAGTCACCTCCTTGTGTGAGCCTCAAGGGAGGATGACAGTGAGAGACCAGTTGATGGATTACTGCACTTTTTATCCTGGTGGCCATGTTTTTGCCTTGAGAGGGTGTGGGGGATAGAGTTAGCTTGGGACTGATGACTACTCTTGCCTGTGTTTAGAATACCTCTCTTTATTTTCCTGTTTAGGTATCCGCTACATTCCTTTAATCTTTTCACTGGATTGTTTTGAGGATTTTATGAATGCTAAAACATGTGAAAGCTCTTTGAAAACTATAGTCTTTTTTGAACTCAAAGTAACATGATGTTTGGCTCTATTCAGAGATTAATGGAAAGAATCACTTAATGGTCCCCGAGGATAGTTAGTATTAGAGAGCCAGGTAATTATTTATATTCCTCTAAATTGTTTTCTGATATTTGTTACAGATTTTTGTTACAGATCTTTGTCATGGATTTTTGAGGTATCAAATGTTCCCAACTTAAGAGGGGGTCATTTAAATAAGTTTATAAAATATGTATTTGGAATTATAAGTCTCCTTAGACACAACTTCATCCACAGCATTTAATTTCTCAGACCAGTCCACACAGGCCATTTCATCATTTGTTTGTTTGTTTGTTTGTTTTTGGTGAGGAGAACTTGGTGCAAATGACAGTTTGGACTTTAAAGTCATACAGACTTGAGGTTCTATCTCGGCTTTGTCCCTTAGCTGCATAACCTTGGGGAAACCTGTTAACTTCTGAGATGTGCTTTCTTCTTCCATAAAGAATGATTGTGCCTATTTCATAGGATGGCTGTGAAGATTGAAAAAGGAAAATGTGAAGTCAGTTTGGGGCCCATTGGCAAACAGGTCCTCAATAATCATTTTCTTTCTTCTTACCCTCTGAATATATTGTTGTAAGTTTTCCTATTCTTTTTGAGTTACTACAATACCTTTGGGTGTTGTTTGTTTGTTTTTTGTTTTTTTGGTACAGATTGCTAGATTGCCCTGAACGACTAAATTATAGATATGTTTTAGCCTCTTCATATTGGTAGATGTTATGTAATAAAGGAGAATAAAGTCAGTTTGGAAAATTAGGTAGGTCATAATAATGTGTATCTTTAGGAATTTTCTTAGAAAACATGCTTTTAATTAATTAAACAGTTACCCCATTTTAGGTACTAGAAGTTATTCCTGATCTGCCGCACAATAGCTGTTTGCAATAACTGACTTTTTGATCCTTTTATGAATTTGATTTGTTCAGTGTGTGCAGTTGTTTATAGTCACGCAAATTTATTGAAGCGGTTCTGTGGTCAAATGTGTATTTGGGAGGGGGGATGTCAGACTTTACACATTTGCTGATTATCTAGTTAGGAATACTGCTTATGCTGGTCAATGGTTCCTGCTGATTTAAAAACAGAAGGTGCATCTGTAGACAGTGCTTAGATGGTATAAAATTGGTTGCATTAGCATCTGACACTGCAGGAGAGCAAATGATATCTTGAACGAATAATTTTAAAGAATACAGCTGTTTGTGATATCTTTGTAATGAAGGTACCATTTTATCTCCATCGTTTTACTTTCAATAAGATTTTAATTTCCTACCTAACCACATCACTTCTTTTCTAGTGGGATTTAGTCTTTATAGGTTGAATCGTTTCTAGTTTTATATTTTTAATGAAGAAGATTGTCAGCATTAGGAATTCCTCTAAGGCATTTTAATTCATTTGTTTTCAGCTGAAGTTGGAACTGTTGTTAACCTCACACAAATATCAGTGAATAAGACTGTAACTGATTGGCTTTAAACATATTTTATTAGTATTAATATTATTCCAATTATTGCATCTTTGGTTTTTCTTGTTTAAATATCTTTTAGGTAGCATCACTTGGACACAGGAAACTAACGTGCATTGTTCTCTTAATAAAGACGTGGTTGTTCTCTGATTTGATTGTTTGAATTGTGTGAATTGGAGAGTAATGTTTTTTTAGCATGACACTTTGGGAACTGCTACTTGGTTAGGATACTTTTGTTCCAAGGTCTCTTTGAGTCAGTTCCTATTAAAAGTGAAATGTGACAACCTGTATAACAATGAGAATATTTGAACAATACAAACTTGTATTATTATTGTATGGCTTTGAGGAAAACCTCATACTGTGTCTAATTGAATTGATAATGCTTAATGAATTTTAAGCCAAAGAGTACCTTTTTTGTTTCCTTGACCATTGAGTTTACGTTTTTAAGTATATGTAAAACATACTATGAAGTAGGTAGAGTGCTGAAAATTTGCAGCCTAAAAGATAATTATACAGCAGTTACATTATAGCATTTCCAAAGAAATACTGCTAAAAATTGTATTCTCAATAAGTTCTAATAGATGGCAGAAGGAAGGGGTAAAGAATATTAAATTAACATTTGCTTTCATTAATAGTTCCTGTGAATTTTTATAAAAGAATTGATCACAGTGAATTTATTTGGTAAATTATCAATCTCCGTATTACATACCTTTGTAAGAATGCCTTGGAGTGTCATATTCAGAAACATATCATTAACTTAAAATGGTGTTCTTTCCCTTTTTCAAGAGAACAAGGAATTTACATTTAACTGCTTGATACTAGCTATATTATGTAAATTATTATGGTAAATGTAAAATTATGTAAAAGCCTCCCAAGTAGTTATAAAGTGGTAGTAGTTATGAGGATTTCTATCCAGTGAAATAATTTTTGTTATTTAAGAATATCACTGTGAATGAAGTTTAGTGATGATTACAGCAGTAGCAAGTAAGCATTTCTCTTTTCTTCATGTTGTAACTATTGAAATAAACATTACTTAAGTGACCCTTTTCTAAATCTAAGCTTTGGAAAAGAAAGGAAAGCCATGAGAGTATGAATTTTGAGGGCTAGGTAAAAGTTGGGGTTTGTGTCCCCATGAAACTCTTAAAATTTGGTATTTCGTGACTGTTAAAGAAAGCTGGTAGGAATGTCTGACCACTTTGCTCATTGCCCAGTATTTGCACTTGCTAGATGGTTTTGTATCTGGATTCCTTGTGCTTTTATTGGATAAAGACATATTGGTCTTTTTTTCTTGGGTCTAAGAAAAGTTGACCCAGTATGTTCTGTTCTACCAAATATCCCTAGCTATGGCTTGCCATGTTGAAGGGATATTAAAAAATACCCAACCCTTTCTTTAAACATTTTTTGGTTTTTTTTGTTTTTTGGTTTTTGTTTTTTTTTTTTTTGTTTTTTTGTTTTTTGTTTTTTTTTTTGATGAGGAGGGCTTTGCCAAGAGCCCTTAGGAATTAGGAGTAAATGGCTGTGATCAGACTGTTCTGCTATTTTGGAGAAACAACTGACTATCCACTTAAAAACAGTTGCTTGCTCATAGCTTTCATAAAAATAAATTTCAGTTGGATTAAAGACCTACATTAAAAAAGGAAAAGTTCATAATATTTGAAGAAAATGTGAGAATAGTTTTAGAGTTATAGATAGGAAAGAATTTCTTGATTAAGATATGAAAAAGCACAAATCCTGACGGAAAGGACTTGATGTAACCACACCTAAAATTTGAAACCTTGGTATGGCAAAAGAAACTATAAACAAAAATTTCAGATTAAAGGGAAATTTTTGTGAGGCTTGGGACCCAAATACATAAGGGAACATATGCAAGAAAGAAATAGGAAAACAGGCAAAAAGTATTAAACAGGTCACAGAAGAAGAAATCCAAGTGGTTGATAATCATAAAAAGATTGCATCATTAAAAATCAGGGAAATAACAATCAATGCCAAGAGATACCATTTCTTACATGAGAGCGGCAGAAAAATTTAAAAGTTGAATAATACCAAGTATTGGTGAAAATGTGGGCGGACAAAAACTCGTAACTCTTTTGTTAATACCTAGTAAAGTGAAAGGTGCTCATACCCTAGGAACCAACAGTTTCAGTTTTAAGTAGATAATGTAAGGAAATTCTCACATATGCACAAGGAGGTATAATCAGTATGTTCATAGCATCATTTTTTAAATAGAAAACTTAAATATTTTTAAATATTGAAAACTTAAATGGCCACCAGTAGAGGAAATGGATAAACTATGACTTATGTGTAATCAGAGAATTTTATAGCCACTAAAATGAATGAATCCAAATTGGACAAATCTCAAAAAATATAATTGAGTAAAAAAGCAAGCTGAAAAGGCAGTATCCAGATATGTCAATGTTAAAACCGCAAAACAACTCTATATTTTTGCCATGCGTGCATTCATGTGTGTTAACAGTGTACAAGCAAGGGGAAGGCTGCACACTAACCTCGAGATGATGGTGATTCTCTAGAAGGAGGAGAATGGAATGAGTGTAGGAGGCAGTGCTTTAGCTAGATTTGTAAATAGAAATGTTGCAGAAGTTAATGTTTCTGCCCATCGGTTGGTGAATTAATAGATAAAATGTGTTAGACTCGTATAATGGGAAAGTATTCAGCTATATAAAGAAACTACTGATATATGCCATGGCGTGGATGCACTTCCCAAACATTACTCCAAGTGAAAGACACAAGACACAAGAGGCCAGGTATTGTATGATTGTATTTAGGTGAATGTCCAGAAAAAGCAAATGTAGAAGGTTAGAGTAGATTAAGGGTAGGAAAATAGGTTAAATAGTAAAGGGGCATGAGGATTTCATTGGGGTGATAAAAATGTTCTAAAACTGATTTATGGTGATGGTTGCACAAGTTGGTAAATTTACTAATAATCATCGAAGTATACAGTTCAAACTGGTGAATTATGTCATGCGTAAAATGTACTGAAGTCATCCCATAAAAAGTTAATATTAAATCTTTGTAGCAGTCAATATGAAAGTATTTCCAGGTCCAATTAAAAATTATTAAGGGGTGCCTGGGTGACTCGGTTGGTTAGGTGTCCTGACTCTTGGTTTCAGCTCAGGTCATGAACTCATGGTCTGTGGGATCAAGCCCTGCATTGGGCTTCAAACTGACAGCACGGAAACTGCTTGGGATTCTGTCTCTCTCACCCTCTCTCTGCCCCTCCCCTGCTTGTGCAAATGCATGCACGCTCTCTCTCTTTCTCTCTGAAATAAACTGTAAAAAAAAAATTATTAAAAAGGACACTTTTTCATGTCATTTACAGTTCCAGATCACTTTATTATTTTTAAAAATGTATTGAGATTTAGAAAGAGGTTAAATCCACGAAAGTAAGTATATAGCTTCATGAATGTATATAGTCCTGTAACCCTTACCCAGATCAAGATCATTTGGAGTACAGCAATGTGATTATAGTTAACAATACTGAATTATGTACTTGAAATTTGCTAAGAGGGTACATCTTCAGTAAGTGTTCTCACCACACACAAAAACAGTAACTGTGCGAAGTGATGGATATGTTGTGCAGCTGGATTGTGGTGATCATATAAGAATATCAAAACATCAAATTGTATACCTTAAATGTATACAGTTTTTTGTTTGTCAATTATACCTCACTAGAGATTGGGTGAAACATCCTGTGTGGCACCCCAGAAGGCTCTGTTGTGTTTCCTCTTAGCGTCCTCCCTTCTCCTGCCCCCAAAGACAACTACTGATTTGATTTTTATTGCCAAGTATTAGTCTTATTTTTGAACTTCATAGAAGTGGGTTCATATAGTTTTATTCAAAAATATGTCTATGAGATTCACCCATGTTGCATATAGTTCATTCTTTCTCATTGCTATACAGTCTTCCACTGTAAATATACTACAGTTCATCCCTCTGTTGATCGACACTTTTGTTTTATAATAAAGCTACAATAAGCAATAAAGCTACAGTGAATATTCTTGTACATGTCTTTTGGTGTACATATACATTTGGTTCTCCTGGGTATATATCTAAGAGGGAATTACTAGGTCATGAGGTGGGTGTATGTGACTTTCACTAAATATTGTCAAATTTCTAAAGTGGTTGTTGAACTTATTCTCCCTCTAGCAGTATATGAGTTCTGGTTGCTCCACATCGTCCTAAACCACTCTTAATGGCTCCATTGCATGGGTTTACCATAATTTATTTACCCATTTCCCTGTTGATTGATATTTGGGTGGTTTCATAGTTACAGTATTTTGAAAAACACTCTAATGAACTTTTTTGTAGAAGGCAGTGGCTTCCATGAGTTCTATAAATGCTTTCCTAGAAGTAAAATTGGTGATTTAAAAGGCATGGGCATTTAAAATTGATTCTATTTGTGCTTCTGAAGAATTATAATTAATTACTTTCCATCCAACCACATTCTCTGTTGCTGACTGTGTGAGAGTGCTTCTTTCCCCAGATGCTTCGGCCTCCAGAAGTTTTCCATACTTTTAACCTTTGCTTACCTGATGAGGGGAAGACAATGACAGGACTTATGGGACTGTAAAATTTCAGCACCTCTTTCCAACCCTTTTCTGGCATCTTGCAGGGTGGTAAGGTATGGGGCCTGGTGTCCCATCTCCTTTGGAAATGCTTTCAGTTTTGGAGTCTGCGAGGGGAAGGAAGGCCAGGTCGATCGCTTAACAGGATCTAGTCAAGGCTTCGTGCAAGAAAGGTGAACAAATTCAAGCTCAAATGGAAATATTGGCTACCTAGATAACTGTGGACTATGTTGGTGTGGGATAGGGAGCAGATACATTTCTTTGGCAGAGGCTGCCACCTCTCTTCCCTCATCTGAGTAGGAATGAGAGTCCTTGTTGACCCTTTCTTTCAAAACTGTCCTAATTTCTGTTGTACTTGAGCAACTTCGACAGAGTATTTGTTACCTCTTATGAGGGAGAGAACACAGGTCATGTCTCTTGATGCCCTCTTAGTGCCTAACATGCTGCTTACCAGTAGTGGGTGTATAAAAAATAATTTTTCGGTGAATGACTCCAATATCAGGATAGTTTGACAACCTCGTATTACTGCTCAAGATTAGACCTTCTTGGGGAGGGCCAATGGTGATCAACTGAGGGCAAGGACAGGCTAGGAGCCCAGTGTGGGTTAGCAAAGGCTCCTGTCTGGCTGAACCAGGATAATAGGACAAATGTAAAAGATCAAACGTCTTACTGGGAAAGGAAGGGGAGCACTAAGACAGCAGGGCTGACCAGGAAGGGTCAGGATTTTAAGTAGAGCTCAGAAATAGAGCTGAGGTGAAGACTCCAATCATATGTAAGCAGACGGTCGCAGAGAGGAACTGAATCATTGGCTACTTTGGAAGCTGTTTAGTGTCTTTTTTTTTTTTTTTAAGTTTATTAATTTTGAGAGAGAGAAAGAGAGGCAGTGCAAGTGAGGGAGGGGCAGAGAGAGAAAGATAGATACAGAGACACAGAGAGAGAGAGAGAGAGAATGAATCCCAAGCAGGCTCCGCACTGAGCCCAATGTGGGGCTCGAACCCCTGAACTGTGAGATCATGACCTGAGCCAAAAATCAAGAGTCAGACACCTAACTGACTGAGCCACTCAGGCACCCCAAAGCTTCTTAGTGTTTTTTCTGCCTTATGCATAATGGGGGCCTTGGGAGGAAAACGAGTATTAAGCATCTGCTAGGTGCCAGCTACTGTTCAAAGTGCTTCACATCCAGTATTAATCTTGAAAATTCTGTGAGGCAGATAATTATTATGCCCAATTTATATATAGATCAGGGCCCTGGTGCTCAGAAAAACAGGTTTGTGCAGGATCACACAGCTGATAAGTAGTTGAATCAAGATTCTAATTTAGGACTGAGTTCAGTGCTCATTCTCTTTTTTGCTTGCCACACGATTATGAAAAATAATATTAAAAATGATAGTAATGCCTAATATATACTGGTAGCTTACACATGCTGGCCCTTAGTTCAACTTCTTTAAGTGCATTATTTCATTTATTGTGTCATAGCAGCCCTATAAAACAGATACTGTCTTAATCCCCATTTTACAGATGAGGAAGCGAAGCCCAGAGAGGTTAAATAGCCAACACAAAGTCACACAGCTGATTACTAGAAGAGTTAAGTGTCGAAATCCAGTTCACGCCAGCTTCTCGGGTTGTAGTCTGGAGTGATCTTGCCCAAATGGTGTCCAAACAACTTCATTAGCCTTGAGGGTCTGCAGCTTTCTCCTGTCAGGCACTGGGATCACCTTACTGTTCACCGTTTGCATAATCCTGCAGGTGCCAGGGGCTTCCAGAAGAAATAGATCTAGAGTTGGCTGTGTATGTTGAGCTAACCCATATAAGCTACTTATATGGGTTGTCTTCCATCAGGTGAGATAGTGGACTGTGTAAGTCCTAGAAGAGGGCCATGGTGGTGTGGGGCAGGTTTGTCCTGACTAGCATGTGTAGAGAGAAAGGCCTGATCAATGCCCTGAGATTAACACTCCACAGCCAGAGTTTACTGCATCCTGTGAACTCAGTTACTCACCCCTGTCCCCTGTTGCGTCTGGGAAGAGTCAACCCTGACAAAGTCCCATTCCTATTCTTGGGGGATGATTTGCTTGTTTATACAAAGGTATCTATGTGAGGGACTGTGTGAGCAAGTCTGAGAGAAGAGCCATAACTGTCTTTGCTTCACCTTTATCTCAATGTGCCCTGAGCACAGACTAATTCTCTGAGAACCCTAGTTTATTTGGTCTTGAAGAGCTTGAAGAACTTACTGGAATTTTGACAGTGGTTAGCTTTAGGCACTATAGGGTTTGCATAGGGTCTGTTTTGTGTACCAGCCTTCTGCTGCCCTCTTAACTGCTCCCTTCTCTCCCCTGCTGGCCCACATTTCCTGTGGGTCCTGTTTCTCCAGCCCTGGCTCCTCACCTGGCTCTACAGAGCTTGCCTTCCCTTGTGATTCAGCATGGATGCAGAGTCCAGAGCGTAGGGAAACCCTGAGTGAACTTTATCCAGAAGAGAGTTGTGCTTTTAAGACCTGTTGAGGAAATGCAAGTGGAGGAGGAGAGATCTCACAGCGTTATTCCAAGCCAAGAATTCTTGTGTTATCTCCTACGAAGTGTTATTGGTTGAAATGGAGGCTGGGCCTTTATAGAATGCAGGTTTTATAGCAATGGAAGGAGGGAGGAAACCCCTCCAGATAATGAGGCGAAACCACAGAAGCAAAGTCGTGGAACCAAGCAGAGGACGAAAGGAGTCTTTAAAATTCTCATTGTTATGTCAAGTGTATCGGTCTAGTTCAGGACAGTTATTGAATTAATTGCTTCTTTTCTTTCTTTTCTTTTAAGTTTATTTATTTACTAGAGAGACAGCGCAAGTGGGGGAGGGACAGAAAGGAAGAGGGAGACACAGAATCCAAGACAGGCTCCAGGCTCTGAGCTGTCAGTGCAGAGCCTGGCACGGGTCTCGAACTCACGAGCAGTGAGATCATGCCCTGAGCCGAAGTCAGACGCTCAACCAACTGAGCTACCCAGGTGCCTTGAGTTAATTGCTTCTTAATGTAAAATAAATATTTCAGTGTGCAGACTTCCTAAATCCTTAAAAAGGGCCTATATAGAATGGTATTTCAGTATTAGCCACTCCTGCTTAAATTTAAAATTTCACTTCATTGAAAGGACTTTATTTTGTTTTCTTTTATGAGAGTCTTGTTAACTCGGTAGGATGGTTGGCCACAGGGAAAACCAGAAAGAAGTGCTTTCCTCAGGGCCATTTTCCTTTAAAGGATACTTGTAGATATGGATGTTTTACCAAAGCAGTGAGTTGTCTGAGGATTTTAGATCATAGGATGACAGAATTTTAGAGTACAAAACACTCTTTTAGTCAACACTTCCAGTTTATATTTCAGAGAATTCACAAAGACTTACTTATGATCACATAGTGGCAGAATCTAGGCCTGCTGATTCCCAATCTGATACTTTAGTATTCGTGCTAAATCTTTTTCATGTTACAATGGTTATTGCAATTTTCTGAAAGCTTACTGAAAATGATTGTGTGTTAAGAGTCAGATATTGTTCTAGGTGCAGAAGACACAAAGATAAATAAAAGTGGTTCTACGTTCAAGAAGGGTAGGGTTAGGTAGGGAAAGTCAGCAAGTACATAGAAGATTGTCCAGTGTGATAATAGCACAGAGGTATGCACAGGAAGCGTATCAGTCAAGGTCTAGTTGAAGTTAAGAGAAACCACTCTATCAGAAAAGGAGTGAATACAGAGAATTCAGTCTTACGGAATCATTAGAAATCCTGAGTGTAGGAATACGCTTTAAGTTGAGTCTCCAGGAATGACTTTCAGAGTCACACTGTAGAGGTAGCTGGAAGATTCTGGAAGCTGCTATCCCAAATGTCAGCCCCAGGGTATTCCCACCTTTGACCACTTGGGCTTAGGAAGTGTCTAACAAATTTGTTGCCTCCAGAGCCATCATGCCATTCCTGCTAGTTCTGCATTAGAAAAAAAAAAAAATCTTTTTGTTCCCTCCTGGCTCTCTTCTTGCCTGTGCTCTGATTTCAGGTCTCACCAAGTGGATCTGATTGGTGGAGCCCAAATCATAGCTGGTACCCTAGTGTCAGGGGCCTTAGAGAAATAAAATTTTTAACTTTCCAGCCTTTATAATACTAGAGGACCCATAGAAGGAGATTATAGTAGGGGTCTTACTAGTAATAGTGTTAGTAATAGTAATGGGGCGCCTGGGGGCCCAGTCGGTTAAGTGTCTGACTCCTGATTTCGCCTCAGGTCATGATCTCACAGTTTATGAGTTCGAGCCCTGCATCAGGCTCTGTGCTAACTGCACAGAGCCTGCTTGAGATTCTTTCTCTCTCTGCCCCTCCCCTGTTGATGCTTGCTCTCTGTCTCTCAAAACAAATAAAACATAGTAATAGTAACAATGTAATATATACATGTAACAACGTAATATATACATATAATATATAGAACACATGATTTATATAATACATTGTGTACGCACGTAATGTAATTGTAACATAATGCTCAAAGTAGAGTGAGCCAGTCTATAGTTAACTGGGATCAAGGCCTGAGAGGGGCAATCAACCTGCTAGTGGTGGGAAAGAAAGGCCAGAGAATTTTCACTGAAAGGAGTACCTGACCTGAGACTCAAAGATGGAATTGAAGCTGTCTCACCTTTTCTGAGGAACGTACCCTGGTATTTATCAGGTCTGTAAAATAGCTATCCTCAGAGCTCTGTCCTCAGATGAGCAACATCAGTACGACTTTGGGACTTGTTAGAAATGGAATTTCTTGGGTGCCACCCAGACTTACTGAGACAGAAGCTGAATGAAGCCGTTCAGGTGATTTTGATGCACACCCAAGTTTCATAACCTCTGCTGTGTTAGTCCAGTGAGTAAGACCTGTAGTCAGTGGTAGTAGATTCCTGGAAGAGGCTGGTGGGGGGCATAATAAGCTATATATGCACAGTGATTAAAATCTATAGATTTTTGAGTCAAATCTATGGGTTTGAATCTTGGCTTTTACATTAGCCATCTGTGTGATTAAGAGCCAGTGACGTCACCTCTCCTGGTCTTCTGGGGATAACAATACTTGCAGAATTGTTGAGCTTCAGTGACACGGGTCTATGCCTCTCACAGATGGGACGCAGGATGGGCATAAAGTCTTTTGGAGGAGACTTGATGAGAAACACCCTTAAATTAATCTTTCTTGGGAAATTTTATAAAGGCATTTCAGAGTAGAGTTCAATTCAGAAAGCATTTATGGCAGGCAGTCTGCTCTGTGTTTGGCACTGTGCTTGAATGCCATGGTGCCTTGATTCTTGGGAAGAGTACAGATGGTAGAGAGATGTGGGTCCCGGCCTTGGGAACTGCTTATTTTATTAAGAAGACAAGTACTTAGACAAGGGAAGTAACAGTCTAAGATAGTAAAATAATTAGATGCACAGTCAGGTGTTAATAATTTATGATGCTACAAAAACAGTAAATATTACAGAAGCTCAGAGGAAATCAGTCATTGTGAATTGAAGTAATCAGGGGTAGATTCCTGGAAGAGGCAGATGGGGACATTATATGTGGGCCGTTTAAGTCAAATTTCTCAGGAGCATATTCCTTTATTTACAGAGTTTTTTTCTCCTTTTTTCTTTTTCTTTTTCAATTATGAACGTTGTTTAAAAATGTGAAAAATTCAGGAAATAAGGCGAAAAAAAAAAAAAAAACGCTGTAATTCCACAACTCAGACACGTAGCTAGAAGTTTTGCTGGGTTTCCATTTTGTGTCTTCTGAAAAAAATTTTTTTTTTAATAGCAGTTGTTGTTACAGTGTGATACATCTTTATATTCCATTGTGAGTTAATTCTTCTTAATGCAGTGATGTTAGTATTCTCCCATGTTATTACAGACAAAACCGAATTTTGATGGTGGCATGTCGGTGTTGGGTCACTTGAGTTTATTAATACTCCCAATTTTTGAAATGATGTTTGAAAAAACATAAAAGCAATTATTGTATTTCCTTGGGATAGATTCTGAGAAGTGGAATTACGAGGGTATGGGTTGTGGGCTCAGGAAACATGTTGCCAAATTATTTGCTGGAAGGAGTGGTTGAATTTATGCTCCCTTTCTTCCTTCATTCTCTTTGACTCATTCAGTATTTATGTGCTAGGCCCTATTCCAGGTTCTGGGGATATAGTAGTGAATGAAATAGGCAAAATTCCCTGCCATCAGAAAGCATACACACTAGTAGGGGGAAACAGATAATAAGAAAGTATGTAGTATGTTGGATGATAAAATGTGCTAAGGAGAAAAATAAGACCGGGAGAGAGAACAAGGAATTGTGGGGAGGGGGAAATTATAATTTTAAATAAGGTGATTGGGCAAGGCAGCGCTGGGAAAGGAACTTGTGAATGAAGACAGATAACACATGCTTCATTCCTGGGTATTTATCTCACAGAGCGAACGGTGAGGGAAAGGGCCGCGAAGTGGAAGCACGGCTTGCGTGTTTGCAGAAAGGCAAGGAGACCTGTACGTCTGGAACAGAGTCGGGGGGCAGGCTAGTAGGAAGCGAGGTCAGAGGGTTGCTGGTGAAGGACGACCTGACTTAAGTGATAGGATTACTCTGGCTGCTGTGTTGAGAACAGTCTGTAGGGAATCAGAGGCAGGAGCAAGAGAACCCTTTGTTAGGACACTGTTGTAGTGGAATGATGGTGACTTAGACCCGAGTGATAGTGGTGGCGATGGAGAGAAATGGTCAGAACTTGAGTTTATTTTGAAGGTTTAGTTGACGGGATTGGCTGACAGATTGGATCTGAAATGTGGGAGAAAGATCAGGAGTTTGGCGTTGGACATGTTAAATTTGAGATGTCTGCTAAGGCATCCAAGTGGAGATGTTGAGTAGACAGTGAGATAAATGAGACTGGAGTTGGAAGAGGCCTGAGCTGGAGAAATCAGTGTAAAGCTGACAGTGCATGTTTGTATTTGTAGTGATGAGACTGAAAGAGACTGGCGAAGGAGGACATCAAGAAAGAAAAGTGAAGTCCAAGGACTGAGGTCTGGGGCCCTTCAGCAGGGAGAGGTTAGCAAGGAGCTTAAAAGAGAAGCCGTGAGTCAGAGGGACGCTCTAGAAGAGTGTCGAGTGGTGCTTATAGGCCAGGTAAGATGAGGAAGGAGGACTGATAATTGATGTTGGGAGTAAGAAGTGAGTTGGTGTGGTCATTAGTACGGGAGCAGTTTTACAGAAGTGCTGGGGCATAGAAGCTTGGTTGCCATGGGTTCAAAGAGAGTGAGAAGAGAGGAATTGGCAAGCACGAGTATACTCTTGAAGTATATAGCTGTAAAGACAGTGAAAGAAATGGGGTGGTAGCTATGGGGGGCTTGCCCTTTTACTTTTTTTTTTTTTTACGTTTATTTATTTATTTTGAGAGAGACAATGTGAGTGGGGGAGGGGCAGAGAGAGAGAGGGAGAGAGAGAATCCCAAGCAGACTCCACACCAGCAGCACAGAGCCCAAAGTGGGGTCTGAACTCATGAAACTGTGAGATCATGACCTGTAACTGAGACTAAGAGTTGGACACTTAACTGATTGAGCCACCCAGGCGCCCCAGGGGCTTGACCTTTTAAAAAAGCATAGCAGAAATAACTGCACGTTGGCATGCTGATGGGAAAGATCCAGTAGAGAGGTAAAATTAATAACATAGAATTGGTAGAGCAATGTCTGAGCTGGCGAGAGGGGATGGGGTCCTGGTGCACAAGTGGAAGAAGGGCCTTTGCAAGGGCACAGACAGTTGATCGTATCAGTAGGACAAAGGCGGAGTCTGTGGGTCAGTGATCTCAAGTGGCTAGAAGACGTGGCGGAGGCTTGTGGGAGTTCTCTTCTGATTAATTTTCTCAGTGAAGGGGCAAACAAGGTAATTAGTGGCAATTGAAGATGGAGAAGGTTTGAGGGGAGAGAAGAAAGTATGAAATCCTCACCGTGGAGAACAAGAGAGTGAATAAATTAAGGAGAATGTGGTATAATTACCTACGCTCACTTAGAGTAAAGAATCCAAATTTAAAGCTAGATTAGTCAGCAGAGTTGGATGTTTTTCTCTAGCCGGTACCGGGGTGCAGGTGGATCATTGGATTTTTGCCAAGTAAGGTTGACAAAGTAAGGGAGGCATAAAGATGTCGAAGTATGGAAAAGAATGGTTATAAAATAGAATTTCAACTGGGTGAGGAGGATAGTGTGGACCTGAGGTGGATAAAGGGGAGTGAAAAGATTAGTAGAGTGTCCCTGTGGGGTTGAAGAATGAAGACAATACTGTAGGGACTGAACTAGAAGGGAGGGTCATGGTTGGAGGCTTAGGTGCTGGAAACTGATTATTGAGGGATTTTCCGTTTTTGGTAACTGCAGAGTTTGGGTTTGACCATGGGAGTGAGTAGCTGAGATTGGGTAGAGGATCAGATCCTTGGCCGGGAGGAGGCCAAGGAATCAAGAATTCAGGGATTCAGAAGGATTGTCTGTGTGCATAGTGGGATCACTAAGACTTGTGGTGGGAGTGGCCGTGGAGTCAGTGTCCGTGCACCAGGATCCGTGTGACTCAAGGAATGAGGAGTAACCCCGGGATTGGTAGATGAGAACAGAGTGGGGGTTGGGGAGTGTAGTTGGAGAGTAGTTTGGTGACCTCAGGTTAAAATCTGGAATTTTGGACGATGAGGGAGAAAGGTCCAGAAGTGGAAACAAGGAACAGAGGCTTCCAGGATGGAGAGGAAGCATTCGGCCGTGGAGAGGGCTCCAGAGGAAGCCAGCATTAGGTCAGGGTGAGAACGTAGGAGTGGGAAGGGAGCTTAGTGCGAAGAGATTGAGAATTCTACTGATCACTGACCAGGAGTGCCAGAAGGCGAGTGAAGGAGTTTCAGTGAGTGTGCCAGTTTTGTTGTTCCTTTGCCAGCTACACTTCAAATTCATTGCACTTGTGATGGAGGACATGGTTCTCTGTCTTTTTAATTTTTTGAAGTGCCAGTGTAATTGAATGTTAATTCATATAAGAATATACAGTTGGCCATGTTTGTAGGTTGTGCTGCCTGACAGCATGAACCGGAAGGGTCTGATTTGGATGTGGGAGGAGGAGAAAGATGAGCAGAGCATGTCCATGTCCCGTTTTGTGGCAAAGCCGATTGATCAGTCTGGCTAGGTTTGGAAGTTGATTTTTAAGAAACAGAGATGAAATTGGGTGGTTTGGTCTTAATGGCCAGGCCAAGGATTCTAGACAAGTCTAGCTTTACAACACAAAGGTCTTGAAAGATGTTAAAAGTGGAAAAGGTCCTCAAAAAAATGGAGTGTAGAATTGTCACATGATCCAGCCATTCCAATTTTGGACATATATCCAGAAGAAGTGAAAACAGGGACTTGCACAAATATTTGTACACTCCTGTTCATAGCAGCATTATTTACGATAGCCAGAACTAGAAGAAACTCAAGTGTCCACAGATAGATGAATGGATAAATAAAATGTATACCCATTCAGTGGAGTATTATTCAGCCTTAAAAAGGAGGGAGGGGCGCCTGGGTGACTCAATCGGTTAAGCATCTGACTCTTGGTTTCTGCTCAGGTCATGATCTCAGTTTCGTGAGTTCGAGCGGGGTTGTCTCTGTCTCCCTTCTCTGTCTGCCCCTCCCTGGCTCACACCATCTCTGTCTCTCTCAAAATAAATATATAAACTCAGGGGGAAAACGGGAAATTCTGACACATGGCCACAACATGGATGAGCCTTGAAGACCTTGTGCTGAGTGAAATAAGCCAGTCACACAAGGATACATACTGGATAATTCCACTTATATGAGGCACCTAGAGACGGAAAGTAGAATGGTGATTGCTAGGGGTTTTGGGGAGGGGGGAAAATTGGAAGTTATTTAGTGGGTTCAGAGTTTTAGTTAGAGAAATGAGAAAGTTTTGGCAATAGTGATGGTTGTACAGTAATTCAGTAGCTGGACTGTGTACTTAAAAATGTTAAAATGGCAAATTATATATATATTTTACTCTCTGCTACCCTCCCACCCCCCACAAGTGGTATAGGATATATAGGTGCTGCTTCTTTAATGGTACAGACAAGGACTAGGCAGCAATAACTTGTTTCCAGGGAAAGAGAGGCAGAATTCTGTCTATAAGAAAGTCTGGTTGACAGGCACAGTATATATCCCTTGCTGAGGTGTCAGCTCTATCAGTACTAATGTGGTAGTTTGGCCTTAGCATTGGGGTTCTCAGTATGGTTTAGAGGCAGTGGAAACACATTTCCCAAGTAGGAAAACATTTTCTCTGTGTTCTTATTCATTCGGTTTAGCAAATAATTTCTTTCGTAGATAATCCAAGGATAACCTCTACTCTATGAAAATACTCAAAGTTCATTGGAATTCATCTTTTCATTCTTTTTTTTTTTTTAATGTTTATTTATTTTGAGAGCTAGAGAGAGCGAGTGCCAGCAAGTTTGAGCAGGGGAGGGGCAGATCCCTCCCTCGAGATCATGACCTGAGCCAAAATCAAGAGTCGGACGCTTAACCGACTGAGCCATCCAGGCGCCCCTTGGAATTCATCTTTTAATTATCATATTTACTAGTTGAATTGAGTGCTAGTTACTTTGGAGTCATTTTATTTATATCCTCAACTTGGCAAAGGAGTTTAAATCGAGAAATTGGAAAGCTCTCATTCATAATCTGCTAAGGCCTATTTCATGACAACATGTTTTGGTTATTTGTCCAGATGTATTCTCATTGTTGAGTCACAATAATAACTAGAAGACAGATCCACGGGAGGACATACATAAATAAAGCCAAAAAAGAAAGCCACTGTTGGATTCTTGGGAGTCTGATGGATCCATGCTGAATCCCAGCTCTGTTTCTTAACTGAATTTGTTCTTAGCCTCACTTCTCTTATTTATAAAACAGGGATACATGTACTTACCTGGCAGAGTTGTTGTTATGATTAATTAAGATAATAAACCATCTCTGGCAACAACTGGGATACATAGGCATTCAGTAAATGGTAGCTGGTAGGTAATATTGTAATTATTACTGCAAAAATGTTTAACGGAACTGTTTCTGAACCCTGGAATGCAAACTTAGAATGCAAAGAAATTAGCAGAAAGGTCCTTCCATTTATACAGAGATTCACCTCAGGGTTTCTGTAAATCTGGGAGAGTCCCTAGTGCATTTGATGTTTACAGATCATTAGCAAACAGATGCCAGGAGGCAAATAAACTGTAGCTTAAGGATTTTCGAACCACTGACGATGAAGAGAAAAGCAGTTTCTGATAAAGTTATAACATCTCTAAGTACGTAGTGGCAGGCAATGGGAAAATTTTAATTGGGTTTATAAAAGTTTATTTCAGGAACACATGTACTTCCAATTTGAGGCATACCTATACATCTGTAGCCATCTAATTTATAGTGCTTGCTTATTTCTCCACTGGGGTTAATAATAAAACAACAACTAATATTTATTGTGTGCTTACTTATATGCCAATGTGTCTTTAGGAAGGAAGCCTGTAGCGTTCAGAGGCTTGTTTTCAATGGGATGTTTTAAAATTGGCCTTTTATCCATTTAGAGAGGCGGGTATTTAAGGAGTGTGTTCTGTTTATTCTGTTTTGCCAAAATATGTGTTGAGCAGTTGTAACAGGGCAGACCTTTTGCAGGAGACCATGCTAAGTAGAACACGGGCCCTGGCCTCACCAAATACTGACTCCCTGTCCCCTGGACTGTTCACAAGGGGGCTTGTGGTAGCACGAGATGAACCATGCATGGTCTGGTCCTAGATTCTACGTCTGGCTCTGTCACTTCTTCCCTGAAGCTTTTCCTGTCCTTGTGAAAATTGGGTTCGATGCCCTTCTTTTAATCCTTGCACAGCACTTGGCAAGCTCTGTGGTTATTGTTTAATTCTGCGGATTCTCTGCTAGGGTTACACTGTAGACTCCTTGAGAGAGCAAGGACTGGCCCCTTCCTCATCTGGGCCAGTCACTTCTGCATATTTATGCCGTGAATAAATACTGATTTTCTAATTTTGGACAAATGGTAACCTATTGCTTTCTTTAACGATGATGCACTTATGATAGTCCTAATGTCATAGCTTTGTTATGAAGATAAAATTAGAAATTTTATTTTAAATTCCTATCACAGAGCCTGGCACATAGTGGGTACATGGTCAGTCATTGTATTTGAATAACTGATGAAGTTCTCTCTTCCCCCTGGATCTGATAGAGGTGTTCTATCTATTTGTGAAAAGACTGTATGCAGTGATGTTACATTTGTAGTACACAAAGGACACAGCTTCATTTAGGTTGAGTCTGAAGTAGTTATTCACATTGGAATAAAAGTCGGACACTTATGGTACACATTCAAAAGAGGGGCTAAAACAAATCCTAACTTACAGGGAAGTTAAATGGAAACCTGGGATTTTAACCGTTAAAAAAAACAAAAAAGGACCTTCATCAATATTTATCAGTTTGATAGATTTTAGCAATTAGTTCCAAACTTAGAACTGATTTTTAAGAACCTAAATATTTAAATAACAATGAAAGTTGAAAACTAGGATGTTCAGCAGGCAAAAAAGCGAAGTATAAGTGCACGTATTCTCTTGACTTTTTTCGTCTCTCCAGTACACCCCCTTTTTCCATTTTAAAGCTCCCTTTGGGGGGTGCCTAGGTGACTCAGTTGGTTAAGTGTCTGACTCTGGATTTCAGCTCAGGTCATGATCTCTCACAGTTTATCGGTTCGAGCCCCACATTGGGCTCTGTACTGACAGTGCAGAGCCTGCTTGGGATTCTCTGTCTCCCTCTCTCTCTGCTTCTCTGCCTTTCTCTCTTTCCATCTCTGTCTGTGTCTCTCTCTCACATACATACATACACACACACACAAACATTAAAAAAAAAATAAAGCCCCCTTTGGAATTCGACTTGTGTTTGATTTTGGGGTTCACGTGGCATAAGTTCGATTGAGAATCAGGTTTTCATAGACGTTTTGTGGATGGAATTAATTATGAAAAATATTTCAAATTATTGGTAAGTAGCGGCATTTGCTAGTCAAAAGTCTATCACCCTTCCCTAGAAAGAGAGATGAAACTCCCAAGATTTTACTGCGTAATGTCAGTGGACTTATTATTTGTAGAACAGTTGATGCATTTAGGACTTGCTGATTCACTTAATTGGTAACTGTACTACATTCATAAGTCCAACAACTGAAAACAATAGGTCAGTGTCTGCTGTTTATGCATAAATAGTCACATCAGAGCAGGATATGTCTGAAAGGCAGAATCTGTTAGTTTGTGGAGGAATCTGGCACGTGAATGGTTCCATTGCTTACCCTTCTGAGGTGGGTCGTGGTCTCCTTCCCTGAATAATGTTGTTTGGGTTTTTGTTGTAGGTGTAGACGGTGACCTGTTCTTGTGTTATCAAGCTGGCTGCTGTTAAGTAGTATTTGAATGTGTTTTAAATGCCAGTGTTGAGGGAAAAGGCTAGACTGGATACATAGTTTTAAAACCAGTGATGACTCAAAGTTTTATGTTTTACTGCCTTTATGTTTTAGAGCAAAAAGTTAAAACCTACAATAATTTTTGTTTAAGAAATTCCACTTTTACATGGAAACCAAATGTTCATTTAAAGGACTTTGAAATGCTTTTTATAATAGTGAATTATATTCCTTTGTAATTTCAGGGTAAAACCTGCATTTTGAAATCAATAATTTTTTGAGAAGAAGTAATTTTTAATTTAAAAACATTTTTATTTTATTTATTTATTTATTTTTTTTTTAGCGTTTATTTATTTTTGAGACAGAGACAAAGCATGAACGGGGGAGGGTCAGAGAGAGGGAGACACAGAATCTGAAACAGGCTCCAGGCTCTGAGCTGTCAGCACAGAGCCTGACGCGGGGCTCAAACTCACAGACCGCGAGATCATGACCTGGGCCAAAGTCAGCCGCTTAACCGACTGAGCCACCCAGGCGCCCCTTTAAAAACATTTTTAAAGGAAAGACAACATAAATTATTTTGTTCCACTGTTAAGAAGAAGGAAATCATGTTGATGGTTTTTTTTTTTAACTGTGTACATTTGTAATATTCCTTTCAAAAATACATTATTTTTAATAAGTAAATTTTAACTATGATAAGTGGAATAGTTTAGTAGAATAATTGTATTTAGTTAAAATGCTATACTAATGATTTAGGTATTTTGGAATATAAAGTAAGTGAAACTGACTCTTTATAACAGTAATGAGTTTAATAGGTAGTGTCCTTAAAGCTCTGTTTTAGTGCAGTCCAGTTTGCATTCATACTGTCCAGAAACTTTAATGCTACATTATACAAAAAAAAAAAAAAAAGAACTTCTCTTCATGAAGATTAAAAAAAAAAAAGTTTATTTCTGAGTGCGTTTTGGGGAAGATTGAGCTCGTCCTCAAAATATACGACTTCTCAGACTACTTTCTGAGAGTGACCATTTTCAGTGTATAAAATTTGAAAATGTCATTAGGGAAAGAGCAGGGTAATGGACTATTTCCCCGTTTGCAGCATATTCTCATCTTCTCATCTGGAAAATTAAATCTGATTACAGCTCGGATTAACATTGACGGTTGTGGGAGAGAGGAAGATGGTACCTTAAACAACATGGAATTGAACAATGAGATTCTATCGTTTATAGCTAATTTTAAAGGCTAGCTTTTGAAGGGAAGATTTTTATAATTGTAAGCTTTAATATGTTCACTGTTTTGTTTCTTACTGACTGAAATCTCCTAGAGGTAATGACTGGATAAACTGAGAGGGCATTAAATGTAATGTTTTCTGCCTTGATGCCTACCATGTTAAAAGTGAAAGCAATGTAGATTCCCGTGTTGACGGCTACATTTGCAGTTTCTCTGAAATTTCCTAAAAGAGCTCCAGCTCTAGAAGATTGTGACGTTTGGTGAGTGTGCCGTTGTTACACATTTCATAGAAAAATGAAGTCGGTGTGTTTTTCAATAGTCAGTTCAAGTGTCATGCCTTGACCCTTCAAATGGAGTCCTTGGTGTGACAGAGAAAAACAGGCAAATAACTTGGTAAGGTGTGAGTGTGTGCACACATACTGGTTCCTGATCTGCAAATGAGCCCTCATACATAACCACAGTACTTTTATGAATTATTTTGCATTTCTGTTGTAAAAGATCTGTCTACCACGTTTTCTAGGAACTTGAAGCCTAAGGCAGAACTCAAGGTTTTGGAGCCTGTGTAAAATAATTTATAGCACCGTTCCAGCAAGTCTTGCCCAAACTCTTATTCTATTAATTAAACATCCTGTGGCAATCTGGTATATCTTAAAGATTTAAAGTATGTTACGGTAGAAGACTAGAAAACATGAACAATTGAAGTTGAAGAAAATTAACCTTTCTTTAAAAAAAAAAAATCAAGACATATTTGTTCTGAGACTTTTTTTTTTTTCCCCCCGCTGTGAAGACATAGCCTCTTAAGCATGGTCATGTTCGGTGCCTGAATCAGATCGTGCTGTTGGGATTCCCGTGCTGTGAAATGTCTTAAGTATGGAAATGCTTCTGGTGGCTTCCAGTGGAAGTGGTGCCCATGTGTCTTTGTGGAGACCTCCTCTTGCAGGGCCACGGTGCTGGAAGCAGGGAGTAGCCCATCACATGGACATAATGCAAAGCCTTGTCCCAGAGCCAGCTGCCTCTTTGAGGTGTACGTAGTTAAGAGATGTATGGACTCTACCATACCACGCGTCTTGTGGCGAGATATTTTTAATATATTTTTTGTCGAAAAGTATTTTCCTGAGAGATGATGAAATTAGTTTTTAATTTCGTTAAGAATCAACCACTTAAATCTGGAGAAAGTTGCCGAGAGAGAAGGAAAAGGAATGTTCTTAATTTTCCTTCAGGGGGACAATTCTTAGAGAAAAAGCTTGACATATGCCCATGCTTCTCTTCTCACTGCCAATTGCCTAAGCAAATTGTTGCTTTTTTCCTTGGTAGTTCTCTGATCTGCAGATTTTTGTGTTGAAAGTTAGCTGTTTGGTGACACTGCATTTGGCGGTGAGGGTATGAATGTGAGAAGGTGTTTTGGAACATTAGCAATTACAGTATTGGATGGTGGATAAAGAAATAGATATATAAATATTAGACCGATGCACAGTTTTCCAGTGTATGTTATTTTCCATATAAAGATATAGAACATTTCATAAAATGTTCCCAGACCATTTAAAACTCAAAGAAATGCAGCTGATGCAATGAAATACATAGAGTCCTTGTAAAAACATACAGACACGCAAGTGGATTGCTGCCAGACAGAAAATTTAAAGGCGGTTTGCTTAACTGCAGGGTGCTACGTTTTGCACAATGTGCCATGCTGAAACTGTTAGTAAGGCGGGTGTTGTGTTGCTTGAGAAAAGCAGATTGTATTTGGACCTTTTAAACTCAGATGTTTCCAATGTCGATATTTTGGTGACATTATGGCATTATGATCGACTCAATGTGAAAAAAGAGGATTTCACTCTACTGTGCAAAATAGACATTTTAAGGAAACTCAAATCAATTATTTTCGTCTTTTTTGTTAATTTTTACAAAATTCCTTTCATAGTGTTTTATCAGATCGGATCTTTAGCTAATGGAATGGGACTTAGTAGGTTGGGCTTTGGGTTTTAAAAAGCATTGCCCTCCCTATCTGCCCCCATTCCGCTTTAAAAAAAAAATATTGCTTTAGAGAATGTTAAGAACCCATGAAGTTTGCTTTTGTGACCCTCAAGGCCTTAAAGGAAAGCACAAGCTTTATGCTTAGATCATAGTAAATAATAATCCATGTATTCTCTTGGAACGTGATTCTATAAAACTCTGGGTGTCTCACTTTGGGGTTTAGTCTGAGGACAGTTGGAGGAATTTGATGATGATGGTGGTTATGGCTACCACTGAGGCAGTGTTGAGGATGGCATGATTTGAATGAGTTCCATCTTGGCATTCCATGGTCATCTTTACCGTTAGTATATTAAAATAAGTTGAGTTTTCTTTTTATCCGTGCTTTCTTCTCGTTTTAAAGTTCTGCACTGCATATATGAATAAAATACATTTTCTAATTATTAATGTAGTTTCTTATTAACGTAGTTGACCAAGGATGTAAAAACCTTCCTTCTCCCACCCATGAGTAGGAAACTTATTTTTTAACTTGAAGAATATATCACAAATTTTGGTTTTTGACATTTGTCCCCTCAGAGAATGGTGATAAGAAGATAAGTCTTTGTGTTTTTTGCCATCTTTATTTTCATGAGTATTTTTGTGGTTCCTGAGAAGCACCAACTACTGCAAGAAAGAGGACATGATATTAAAGATGTATATGTGAGTCATTTCTGTATGAGGTTTTCTGGTTAAAGAGTGTTAATCACATGACAGTTGGAAGAAAAAGAAGCCTTAGATTATTTTGTGGCTTTCTGAACTTGTTTTTTACCATTTCCCTCAGTGGCTTGCTTACAAGTGCATTTTTGTTTCAGTCTTGGGCGCAAATTTTAAATCCTAATACGCCAGTTTTTCTCTGCACCAGGGTGACGTACGTATGTTTCAGGAATTGGAACCCCTGCCTCTTACGGAAGCTCTCCCCACCCCCACCCCAGCAGCACACTTTGAGAGGTTTGATAGGCATCTGGCTGTATCTTTGCATCCTGCTGACTAATTCTTCCCTGTAGACCTAGTGCTGCTCAGCCCACACCGTTAGCGCCCTCTGGCCTCCTGTCCCAAGAGGGCCAAGTTCTTGAGTGATTTCAGCCCTTCCGGCCAGAGAGAAGCAACAGCTTCTCAGCTTCCTCGGGCTTACTGGGGCAGCCGTGCACAGTACCTCAGAGGGGGTCACTCCAGAATTCTGCTGGTCACAGTCTACACGGGTCCTTTGTCCCATCTACTACTTGCAGATGAAGGTTAAGAAGGAAATTGGTCCCCAGTTTGTAAGTCAACCAGAAGATCCTTCAAGAAGAGTTGAAATGGTCTACAGATAGTTTCAGCTTTTTTGCATCACCCATTGGTGGAAGCTTTGTTTTTTTGGTATGCCTTTTTGAATATTCCTGCTTTTGTTACTACTCTTGGGTTTTGAAAAAATAACATCCATTGACTTGAATGACTTGAAAACTGGTATTTCTAGGGTTTAAATGTAGTATGTGAATAGGCTCTTTGTTTTCTCCCTTTTTGATTCTTTGCTGCAGAGAGGTTCTTGGCTGCATTGTTGTGTTGTGATTTGGAGGGTTTTAACTTTTAATGTGGATTCACTCATCGAGAAGTAAATTGATGATTTAAAAGGTAGTTATGAAAAAAAAAAGATAGCTCTGAAAACCGAGTAGCGTATTTTGTGATCAGTGTGCGAGGGGACCCTCAAATACTATGCTTTTCCACAAGCCTTTGCACTGATATGTGATTTCTCAAATATGTAATATTATTATCACTCCCCCATAATGTGTCTCTGAGGAACCAAGTCTTACTCTTATTAGAAAAGATTGAATGTTTTCCTAATCAATAGCAAATGGAGTGCTAATAGCTTTTAATTAGTACACTTCTGTATTGACTTGCAGACGATGGCATTGGATTATCTTGCAATTATGATTGAGGAATCAAGTGAACCCTTTGGTAATTCCATTTTAAACAGATGGCCATAAAAGGTGTTTTCACCTATGTATTTTTGTAGTTTCTATGCAAGTCTTATTATGTTCAGTGGAACATAATATCTCATTTCATGATATTTTGTCTGCACTGCCAAACCAAAAGTCTATTGTTTGGTTCTGTTTTGAAGAAAACTTCATCTGGTTTTATCTGTATTTTCAAGAGTTCGTGAGTGTTTTGCTAAGGGTATATTTTATTTTGAAAAGCAAAGAGTTTTGCATTTGTTCCTTGAAAGAATTCTTCTCTTACTCCCCCTCCCCCGCCCCCCCCCCCCCCCCCCCCACACACACTCACACACACACACACTCACACACACTCACACACACTCACACACGCATGCAATCTGAAACTGGTGTTTAAGGTGGTTTATCAAGCCCACATCTGTAACTGTGAAAAGGAGGCTTCTGATTAGAGAAAAAAAAGCCAGGTTTAAGACTCATTTTCTTTGGAAAAATATATTGAGTGCAATTTTCAGCGGGCAAGATTTTTGCATTAGGTAATAGTCTAAAGTTAACAGTAGCATCAGGTCTTCAGAATTTTTCTTTTTTATATTTCTGGAGGAGGGTAATGGGAGTGCCTTGCCGAGTCCGTCCTTGTGCTCATCAACATAGCAGCCTCAGCTGCCCCCCTTGGATCCCCTGCCAGGGCTGCTATCATCTTCTGATCAAATATTAATGTGTGATCCTCTGCTTGCTCACTAATCCAAAGCCAATTAATATTATCTGTCAATTATTTACAGATCCTGAGGTGCAGAGGCAATTCCCGGAGGACTACAGTGACCAGGTTCGGAATGCGTAATTAATTTTTTACATGACAAAATTTATTTCAGAGTTGTTCAACATATTATTACTGTTCTTTTTACTGAAAGAGATAAATGAATTTTTAGAGGGAAGAGAAATAGCAATTAGGAACCCAAGACAAAAAGTAAAAACAGATGAGGTATCGGATTGAAAATATTGGTGCTAGATTTGGGGTGTTAACCTTCAGGAACAAATGCACAAAAAGTAAGGAAGAAAAATCTATCACAAATTTTTACTTTTTACTTTGAGGTATGCTGTAGTCTGCAGTTCGTTAGGAAATCCTTTTTGGGCTGCCTGTGAACTTTTATTTATTTATTTATTTATTTATTTATTTATTTCTTATTTATTTATTTATTTAAATGCTATTTAAGCAATCAAGAACCAGCATAACAAAAAAAGAGATGATGTGGAGGGAAGTTTATAACATTTCCTGGAATTTGAAATAGATTATGAAGCTGTGTGTTATGGTAGTACTCCAAGAAGAAGATACACATTCAGGAACGGTCTTCAGGGTGAGGTTAGTTCTAATGATGGTAGTGAAAGTTGAGGTTGGCTGGTTGGCCCTGCCATCTCGAATTTCCTGTATCCCGCAAGCATGGAGTGAAGTGAAAGGAAATATTTTAGTCACAGAATAGCGCTGAAGTTGTGATGTTGCTCTATTCTTGATAATTAGATCCGGGTTATACATTCTGGATTCCAGTGTCTATCTTAAGAAATATTAGAGATGTTTTATAGCTTTTTGGGGGGCATCTTACATTTTTAGTTCAAATAAGCAATTTGGGATGCTTTTTAAAGCCATTTCAAGATAGAAGCATCCTTGATTACACTGAGTAAAACAATTATAAGGTCTTTCACATGTAGAATATTGTACACAATAAAAACATGTTTCTGAAGTACCTCCATTGAATTTTGTCTATTAAAAAATGTCCTTGAATGAGGATAAGTACAACGGAATAGAAATATCCAGTACAATAGTCGTAACACCTTTGCAATGTGGCCTGTTATATAGAGGGCAAGGTATCTGAGACATCTTTATGAATACAGGGGACATAATGTGACCAGGAATATAACTGGATAATCAGTATAATGAGATGCTTTGTAATGAGATTTTATTGTACAAGAACCCAAGAGAACTGGTATGGTTTGCTTTGTGTGTGATCTCAAGACTCTTGAATGAGATTTTAAAAATACTAATCTTCTCTAACCCTTGCTTCGTCTTCCAACAGGAGAGTTACATTTTTATCTTGCCTTAAATTGCTGTGTGATTGATTGAACCCATTGGATTTAAACTGCACAATCCAAAGATTATAAGACCTCATTATTAATTTTTTTCGTCAATGTCTAAAGAGTGAAAAATCTCAAAGTGTGGTTCTGAATAGACTTGAGTCCATAGCTCTTAAGAAAATCATTATTCTAAAATCTTTTGTCTAGGTAAATAACCTTTGTGGTCCCAGGTTCTGAATTAGCCAACAAGAGAAAATTTTGTGGGACAAACCTGAAAATAACAGGGTTAACATCTGCATCTATTCCTTTAAACATAGTTTCTTGCTATATCTGAAACTTTTTGACCAGAATGACTATTTCCTCTTTTTGGTGTAACTTTTAAAAATCACATGGGTAGTATGTTCATGACAAAATACTTAGGAAATATGGATAAATCAGCAATAAGTTTAAAAAAGAATGAAAAGAAAGCAAACGTAATTCATCTATAGTTTTTACTCAGAGATAACCACTATGACAATTTGGTATTTACCTTCCCATGTTTGTTTTTCTGAGTATATGTTTGTATGTTTGGGAGGCACATATGTGTATATACACATATGTATGTACAGTCCCCATATATATAGTATGTGTGTGTATATAGAGAAATACTCTTCTGTTGCATGTGAAACTCAGTTTAGAGATTAAATATTATGTTATGAACTTAGTTCCCTTTACTTTGGTTAATGGATGTTATCACAAGTATTTCATATGTTGAAGTTGGAATAATTTAAAATTACGGTAAGAACCTAAAAAAATGATGATTTTCAGCTATTTTAAAGTATTCACAGGATAGTTACTTGTTTTCTTTGTTTAGATCTGTTAACATAATGTTAAAATTTGGAGGACGGTACTCATGGGCTAGATGCAGACTTAGGAGAGTCTTATTTAACATTTCTTCCAACTCGGCATACGTGGTTTCCCTTCCTTATCACATATAACTCGAGAACGAAGGGTGAATGAAAGGTCTGCTTTGCTTTTGGGGAAGTTACCTCCACGTTCCCAGAAATTGATTTGACAGTTGATTGGATGGTCAAGGGAATGAGACCTGCATGTTTCTTATTTACCTTTTTATCAGTTGGGTGCCAATCTTCTATTTTTTCCTCCTCTTCTCAGCATTTTTTGGATTAAACCAAATTATCTTTCCCCTTGGTGTACTATATTAGAGGGTTCTTAGAAATGTTTTAGTCCATAGAAACCTTAAATGCTGAATATGTGCTTGATCTAGACAACATTTCTAGTATTAAAACATTTATGATGTAATCCGTAAGGAATATGAGAGCTAATTCACCACAAAGCATAGTGCTTGTTACTACATACGCACGCACACAAAATTCCCTCCTCCAGTTTTCCTCCTCATTCGCCTAACCTACCAGTGCTTGTTTTTACATATAGTGTATTTCCCATGTACCAGCACACTTGATCAGAGACACTTGCTGCTGCTAGATGTTTTATTCTGTGTGTTCTTTGTACCTTACAGTAAAAGAATCTGTCACAAATTATTGTGGCTCACTGCTTTAGAAACTGAGAAAAAAGGGAGGTTAGATTGACATCTGTGACTGAATAATGATGACCAGCCTTTTGGCTCTCCTTGAGCCACAAAGCTAGCACTGCCTTTAGAGTGGAAAAAGAAGTAAGAAGAAAGGGGAGGGATAAAAGAGAGTTACAAATCTGTGGTCCCGGAGATGTATTACTGTTGGGCCAGTTGTCTGCGTGGTATGATAATCCATTTTGATCTTCTCTGTCTTAATTGTCTGCTAAAGACAAATGGGCAGTAAAAGTTCATCAGTTTCATCTTTTTGCTTCTCGTTTAGAAGCAGAATAAATGATCCATCACTACAGAAGTAGCCTTTCTTTCTGACACGGAAGTAATGCAGACCCAACACGTTTTATTAAAATGTTTTCCCCTCATTATTTCGCTCCTCTCAGCTCTGATAGATCTTACTGTTTCATAAAAAATGTAATCTGAAATGTAAATAAGGGTCTCGATTCAGAAAGAAGAAGTAATGAGCAGCCTGAGCCACATCTTAGGACTCTTGATTGTAATTACTGACAAAGTGATTTCTCTGTGCCCCATTTTTTTTTCTTCCTTAAGTTGTCTGTGACACCCTCAGACCGCAACGACATCTATGGTTTAAAACCATTAAATCACTGTAGCACTCAATATTTCATTTAAAATCTGGTAAGCCTGCTATCTTGAAACCTGAAAGTATAGGCTTTGTTAATTCCGGAAAGACATGCAATTCCTGTATTTTTGAAAATAGAGGAACAAACCAAAAAGGCAAAAGCAAGGGCTTCTCAGAGTTCACATTATTTATTCATCTGCTTTTGTTTAATGCTTAGCTGGTTTAAATACTAAAACATCAGCATTGATAGGATCCTGACTTGAATCCTGCATTTAAAAAAATAAATCTGGTAACAACGTATTTAAGAAATTTAAAAAATTGTGTCCCTAAGCGTAATATGAAGTAGTCTAAATTTTTTTTGGCGGGGGGGCGGGTGGTGTTAAGATTCCGAAATCACGGATATGATTTTTTGGTTACTTTGGTTTTGGTAGCTTAAACCACATTCTTTTCAATCTCTCACTCCAGGTTTAGATAATGAAGTTCTTAATAAAGCCTGGACCATAGAAAAATTTGTTAAAAAAGACCAGAATCGCAATAAGATTATTTTTCATTTCTAGAAATGGTTCTGAAAGATATGAGCATGTCAATCTAGCGTTAAAAATAAAATACAAAACATGAATACCTTTTTTTGTTGGAAACAGCCTGTAGTTAATTAAGTAGATTTATAATTATTCTGTTTACTGTATTCATTCATAATTATGGAAATAATTGGTAAAACTTTATTCATTGTGATTAGTGTAGTTTTAATGAATACTAATTGAATTAAGGGAGGAAAGGATAGTTAACATGTTAGCAAATTATGGTCAACCATTCTCATCAAAATCCCATCTTTGGTTTCAAAACATTATATGCTTTTCCAGATTAAAAAGGGCCTTTAGTAATTATAACATGTACTATGGGATAATTTGGAGTAAAGCTATGGTAACCTATCAGAAGATTTCCATAAATAGCCTTGTAATATGTCAAGTGTAATAGGCATTACACATACCATTTTAAAACATGTTAGTTATAATACGATTACCTCTTGTCCTAAAACATGAAGAATTAATAATTTGTTCTCACAGTTGCACTTTTTACAGCCTGTTTGTTCCAAGAGTAGTGCTTAGAGGGGGTGTGCGAGAAGTTGCTTCTCCAGTGTGCTCATCTATATTTTGGTGAAATATAACCAGTGTCTTAGAGGTTTTTGAATAGAGGTCTGAGCACCCTTACTCACCCTATTTATATAGTTCACTGTTTAGAGTTGCAGGTAATTTTTCTTTCCACTGGCACTGAAACAGAGGTTATAATGAAACCAACAATCTTTATGCATTTATAGAAACTATAAAGATTTTATGGAAATCTTTATATAGAAACTAACAGTGTTTCTTGTACAAGCTCTATAAGCAATGTAGAAACATGGGACATTGGGAAAAATAAAAAGGTACCCTTTCTTTTATGGTTTTATATGGTCTGTGTGATTTTAAAATTTCACTATAGGCAGTTAAGCAAATTATAAAAACATACATCACCTATATACTAAAAAGGAACAAAAATATGTTGCATAACTTAGGCTAATTGTGATGGAAATTGGCATTTGTGAGTTGCGTGTAATTGCTTAAATATGGAGTTTTCATCTGTTCATACTTCAGGTATGCTCTAAAGAAAACATTTTTTAAGCTCACAATTATTCATAGTGTAACCTATGTAAATGGTTTGGAAGATTCTGGTTAGAAAGACAACAGAGATAATATTTACTCAAGACTTAAACTGCCTGTATGTTGGTGATGGCCTCAGTTCTTTTGGTGAGCTCCTGTTTAAAAACTTTTGTGTTATTTTTTTTTTTCTAAATCTTGATAAGCCAGAGACTAAACATTTCTATTCAAAACTTGTTCATGCCCTGGTTCATTGAAAGAATACAGATATAGTAACAATATAATATATAATAATACAGAAAATTACAGATACAGTCCACAGCTCCTAAATTTTCTGTTACTGTGAAAGGAAGTCTCATAGTGACATTATATAATATGACATACGTGTGTAATATTCACACAAGATTTAAAACAAATGACACAATTTGATTTTTCTCATTATTGTTAGGTGGAGAACCACAGTGCTGTGCGCCTGGTTTGCATAAAATGTGACATTGATTCCAGAAGGATTCTGCCAATCTTTCTATAGTGACTTGTCTAAGCTGTAGAATCTTCAAATTGGAATTGAGACTTTGGGCCTTGCTTTCACCAAACTCACAAAGAGTGGACTCAGACCTGGGTATATCCCATTTCTCTTGGAAACTTGAGCTTCCTTCCCCCCCACCCCCATTCTTCTCCAAGGTGTGGGTGCTGTCATACTTCCAGTCTGCTCATATAATCTCAGATTTGATCCACTTTAAATGGTGAGGTCAAGTTTGGTCCTGGAAACCATATACATGGGAACAGAATATATTGATTCATTTGAATCTCAGCCAGAGGGTCAAATAGATCACACTTTAAAATGGCTCTACAGGGGCACCTGGGTGGCTCAGTCGGTTAAGCATCCAACTTCGGCTCAGGTCATGATCTTGCAGTCTGTGAGTTGGAGCCCCGCGTCAGGCTCTGTGCTGACAGCTCAGAGCCTGGAGCCCATTTCAGATTCTGTGTCTCCCTCTTTCTCTGACCCTCCCCTGTTCATGCTCTGCCTCTCTCTGTCTCAAAAATAAATAAATGTTAAAAAAATATTTTTTTTAAAGGGCTCTACAACCCGACCTTTAAAAGACTAACTTATAAGTGGCTGCATTTTCTGATTTTTTTTTTCCCCCTTGTGCCTTTGATGGCAGAAACTGGGAGACTAGATTTGATTTTATGCATTCATTGAATGAGAGATTGATAAGTGTAGTGTCTTCACACTGTGAGCCAGATACCGTATCAGGTAAAGAAGAGAGAAGTAGTAGATTCCATCTTTCCCCTGAAGGACCTTAGTGTCTAGTAGGCTACAGGGGTAATGGGGTCTAGTAGGGGTCTAGACCTTACGGTCTAGTAGGCTACAGGGGTTGTTTTGTTGGACTGTTAGAACAATGGCATGACCAGAAATTGGGGATGTCTCTGAAAACTAGGACCTTTGGGTAGTGATGCCACCATGTAATCACATTCCTCAAATTTCTTGTCCTTTGTGTCATGACACTGTAGAAGGTAATAAAGTTAATCAGAGTAGTACAGAGAAACCCAAGTGGAAAGTCCTGAAGCTGCCCTTAAAGATCATCTTTTAAGTTTGTTTTAGATGTGTGCTTTTTCCAAGAGTCACTGTTGATTTATGGATTTTTCCACCTCTTGCTCAAAAAGGTCCGTTTCCATATTTCTTAGTAACTTGGCAGTCTGGGACTGTAGATGGAAACATAATTTTCTCATCCACAGATATAAACTCTCAATCTCTTTAGACCCTAGGAGGTGATTGTTTAGCATAATAGCAACAGAGCACCCCGCCGAAGCAGCTTTCTTCAAGTAGTGCGTCAGTATCCACGATTGCCATCCAGTGTAGCCATTTTGATGGACCACATTACAGATTTTGAAAAGATTCATTGATAGATTGCAGATGTATAAATGCAATCCAGATTAAACATCTGCTTCCTTGTATATGTTTAAGAGTGTCCTGTTCTTGATGATTGTCTTGGTTTTAATGTTTTTTCGAGTATAGGTTCACGGATGGGTAAACAATAATCCTAAGAAAAAAAAAATCTGTCACGTGTTGCTTTTATTTCTCCCAGTGTTGTTACAAGTCAAATTTATCACCTTGGATGAATGTCAAAATTCATGCTTGTTAAAGTGTGTGCTGAAGAGAAAGCCACCTTGTATATAAGAGCAGCTATCCTGTCATATCTATATCATGAGTTTCCCCCTCTCCCCCATTTCCAGAAAAGGGTGAATTTAAGAATGGGATAGGGTTGGGCTGACTTCTTAACGAAAACTGTATTTCAAAACCTTAAACATGTAGCTGAACTCAATTGAAAAATTGATACATTTTCTGACTTAAGGCTTTTCTTTTAAGTTGAAGATTTCTTCCCAATTTGGTCACTCCCCAGCTGTTACAGTTATATAGAAGGAACTCATTAAAAAGACAAATTCTTTCTGAGCTATTCTTTCTGAAAGCGCGCCAGGCTATGCAGCTACGTTGTACTACTACTTACTTGAATCTAACGCCAGGAAATGGTAATTATGCAATCCTTACTTACACATTCTTATTAGAAGTGTTCTTCTGGTTTTATTCTGGCTCCAAAAAAGCCCCACTAAATTTTAGACATCTGTGATTACTATTGGATGGTCTTGTTTCTGGTGAGTTACTCCATGATTATGACTAAATGGACTGTGGCTGTTTTTGAGAGTTGTAGTCTGAGTCTTAACTTCAGCCTCACGTAACCAGTCTGTTACACATAGGGCAAGTCTGTAGTCATCCAGTCTCATTCATTATCCCTCCTCAGGTGCTCTCCAGTCTCCCTAGTGTGCCATTTCTCTCTGCATTCAACTCTCAACTTCTCTCATGTGGACTCTTCCTAATGGCCTACAACCCAATGTCCTTATAATCACTACCTTCCACAAGATGGCCAAAGATAATTTTCTAAAACCTACGTCAAATCACACCATTTCTCTTTAGTCAAAACTCTCGATGGTTCCGTGGTGCCTTCAAGATTGACACCAAATTTCTTAACTTGGATTTAAGGCCCTTCACAGCCTGACCTTGACTCAGCCTCCAGCCTGGTGTCCTACCACTTTTCACTTTATAAGCAGACATAGAACACCTCACTGTTTCCCAACACAGTTTGCTTTCTCCCACTTCTGTTTTTGCCCAAGCTGTTTTTATGGTTGAAATGCCTTCCTCAAGCTCCCACCAGGTATCCCCCAGGTATACTTCTGTTCAGCATTAATTGCCCTGCTTTATATCACTTCCTCTGTGAAATTTGCCCTGACTGATCAGTTACTCCATCTCAGCACTTGGAGAGCACTTGGAACATTGACTCCTTACACTGTATTATTGTCTGTCAATCTGAATTCTTCAAGTATTGGAATGACTATAGTCCATGTTAGAGACTCTTTTCAGCAGATAGGATAAATTACAGGCCCGTGAATAATTGTGAATATGAAGTATGTAATACACAGACATAATTGTTAAGGAGTCCAGGTTCCAGAAAGGAGACTCCAGGTGCATGACACTGGTAATCAAGAGCACGGACTTTGGAGCTAGACTGATTGGGTTTGAATCCCAGCTCTGTTATTTAGTGGGATTTACCTCTTTGGGATGTCATTTCATTCTCTATGAACTAGAGATAATCAGAGTAAAGACCTCCTAGGACTTTTGCGAGGGTTAAGTGATTTTGAAATGTGTAAGAGTGCTCAGAATGAGAACAGGCATCTAATAACCAATAGTTATGTAGTGCCTCCTCCTTCTAGGGGGCAGATTTAAGGTAGCAGTTACCCCGGTTTGGGTACTTTTGTTTTGTCAGGTATTAGGGTTATATGTGATGAGCTTTGCCTCTAGAATTTGACAGGTCCTAAGAAGAATTCTAGAAAACCTTTCCTTCATAAGCCTGCGCTATTCCAGAGCAAATTTTAGAGAAGTCATAAAAGGAAGAGAGAGTACTTTGTCAAGTAGAGATGAAGAGATATAATCAGAAACAGTTTCTGAGTATTTATGTTCTAAAACGTACTGAAAATGTGGAAACTCTTGTAATGGTGATGAAGGGGTTTCAAATAACTAATTATTTTTCATTTATTTCATTTCCGTCGTGAAATCTGTTTTGAGACTTTCCATGTTCAAAACCCCAGAAATTTAGTAATGGGGCCCACAGTCCTTGTGAATTAGCCCTTTTTGTTGCATATAGTGATTTGTACTATTGTGTTAGCTTTTATCTTTTAAGTACTTACATGCAGCAGAGTTAAGAGTCTTGTGGCTACCATAATTTCAAACTGTCAACTTTGGTCAGTTTCAGATTTCAAATGTGAACTAGCATGAAGCCCAGACTGTTGGACTACTCTGTAGTGTGTGCCTGTGTGTGTATTTGCAAGTGGGGATTGGTGGGTGGAAATGAAATGGTATTTATGAAAGAATTAAGATTGTCTTTGAAAGAGCATTGAGTTGACCAAAGTCACTTGCTTATATATCAACCTTGTGAAATGTGTGATATAATACTGTTTCACGTTGCTTTTATTCCTGGAATATTCTTACCCGGCACTTTGTCTAATAAATACTGACTTATCTCTCAAAAGTCAGGTCACATGTCACCACCTCTGAGGAGTCTTCCACATCCCCTTGGTAGAACCTGACAGTACCTTCCTTATTCCTTGACCATACTTTCTGTCAGAAAACCCAGCACACTTTATTGCATGTATCTTCATGCATGTATCTTCTTCCTCCCCTAGGCAGGAAGTCAGGAAATCTTACTTTCTTCCTGTCCGTATCTCTAGGACCTGGTACTGTGTATGGGTATTTGTATTCCAAATATTTGCTATATAATAATAAATGATTGTTTGAATAATGTTCCCACTGTGATCTTGGGCTCAGAATTTGAATGAGGTAGGACAAACCAAAACCCACATTTATTGAATCCTATCTTACCTAGCAGAGGCTTTTAAGGTTCTTGTATTTGAATGTATTTCAAACAGGATGCCTCTTTAGTAACATCTAATTTTAGAAGTGTAAACTGTAAATTGTTGAGAGCATCATTTTTATCAGAGAACTCTTCCAACCTCCCAGATACTTCTCATCTCTAGAGCTCTAAACCGCTGGTAAATTGAGTGTTTCTAAATTTCTAAAATATATCTGTTATAATAAACAGATTTAATGGCAGCTAAAATCTTTGCATTATTCATGTATCACTTCTTTCTTTTTTAAAATTTTACTTATTTATTTTGAGAGAGAGTGAGCGAGTGTGACTGGTGGGAAGGGCTTAGAGAGAGGGAGAGTGAGAATCCCAAGTGGGCTCTGAGCTATCAGCAGAGACCTCAACACAGGGTTCGATCTGATGACCTGTGAGATCATGACCTGAGCCAAAATCAAGAGTCGGATGCTTGATTGACTGAGCCCACCCAGGTGCGCCCAATCTTAACAATAATCCCCCCTACAATTTTAAGTGCCCCCCCCTTTTTTGTGTACATTTGGCCCAAAGAAAAGTAGAAGGCAAGTATCTCCATGTTATATGAGGTCTGGCTTTGTAAAGGTCACGTTGGGCAAAGGCTTTAGTTTTTCAGCCTTTTTTTTTTTTTTTTCATCTTTAAAACGGGAAGTATAGTAATTTTGTAGAACTGGCAGGAGAAGTGGGCATGATATATACACAACACCTGGATTAGTCTGGTTCGATAAAGGTTATCTGATGTAGCATGAGGAGAATGAAGCAAAGAGAAGATTTTCCTGTTTCCATGTAATTGATGATGTCTGGTATTGTATTAAGTCCTAGAATATAGATAAGTTTTTAATGTGGATAAAGAGCCTGGAGTCAAGTGATAAAAACTATTCTAACCTCTCTCCCCAGTTTCCCATCACAAGGCAGATAGAACAGCTGTGTGTTCTTTCACTACCCTCCAGACAAGCCATGGGTTTCTCTCTAAGACTCTGATGACCATAACATCTAGGGCACTTTCGAGAGTGAAATGGGCACCATGATAACACAGAAATCATGAGCAGACCAGGATGTCTTGGGCAGGCTGGCACGTGAGACTCCCCTACCTAAGAGCCTGTGACCCAACAACATGAATCTTTCACTCCACTGCTGCAATTGGAAAGTGAGGTGGGAGAGAGGCTTTAGCTTCATTTGGTGTGGAGGGCTACCACTGCAAAGGTGTAGCTGTGTGAGTGTTTGTAACTGTGGAGACAGAATCCTAATCAAGTAGGGACCAAGAATGAGACTCTCCTTTGTAGTCAGCAAAACAGCAAGCTGAGAATTGTTGGAACAGCTTAAGCTCCAGGGGTAGATGAACTTGGGTTTGAATGTTGGCTTGTCCATTCACTGTCTACTTGCAGTTAGGCAAGTTATTTCACTCTTCTATCTGAAACTAATGTTATTCTGCTTTCAAAGTTCAGTTCACTCATAAGAAGTTGATAATCGTTATAATACATAAGATTACTGGCAGGATCGTTGAGCATCTGTACTTCTAGCACAGGTTGTGCAATGTATTAGCTGCTTTGTCAGTCTCCTTCCACTGGTCACTTTACCCCCTCCAGAGAGCAGATGACCATTGGTATATGAGGAACATAATGAAGGCTGAATCAGAAGAGACTTACATAGGTCAATTAGATACTTTAAATTATATACATAATTCTTTTTTTTTATGTTTATTTATTTTTGGGGGGGGGGGGGAGAGAGAGAGAGAGAGAGAGAGAGAGAGAGAGAGAGAGAGAATGAGAGAGAATATATCCCAAGCAGGCTCCACACTATGAGTGAGAGCCAGATGCGGGGCTTGAACTCTTAAAAGGTGAGATCATGTCCTGAGCCGAAACCAAGAGTCGGCCACTTAACTGACTGAGCCACCAGGTGCCCCTAAATTATATACATAATTCTTATGTTTATTGGGCACAGATGGTAAGCTTTTGACAGAAATTACTGATACTACATTTATACCAACTTTAATCATTTCTTCCATTCGTTTCATTTTCTATATCAAAAATAAATATTGATTCTCTGGTAAATTCCGGTCTCCTTTGGCCCATTTGGTCTCACGGTTTCCTATGAAAGTTAAACAAGAAGACATGTAGGCTGTTAGCACAGTGCGTGGTAGTAACAAGTGCTCAGTTAATGCTATGTTTTTTCTTCTAAATCCCCTTAATATCGCCCAATCATTTTTCAGCACCATCTTTCACTGGAAGTTTCCTCTGTGCTGGGTACTCCACTGGACATTGGCAGTGGGTGTAATCCCTAGCATTCTTAGCTCAGTCTAGTGGGAAAGACAGATCTGTAAATAAATGTATTCCATCAATTCTAAGAGGCACACATTTTCACATCTTAACATCTTAACGTCTCTGAAATTGGGATGCATCTTAGAGTCGATGGTAGATCATTTATGGCCATTTTCTCCCCTAGTGGTACTGAAAGATAATAGTCTTACAATCAGTGGCTTCTTAGATGCAATGATATCCAACAGGTTACCGCAGTAAGAAGTCTGCTTTCTTTGTATACGGGAAAATGGACTTTGGGAATCTCAGAAGAAATAACAGATTATCAGGAGCATGTTCTGAAGAGAGATTTAAGCTGATCCTGTGTTCAAATTTGTTACACATCTTTTGTTCTCTTCAACTACAATCCCTCTCCATGCTGCTGGGTTATTATTAAGGCTCCTGTGTGAGGCCCCTCTTCCTTCTCAGGGGCCTGGCAGGCACCCAGTTGTGTGTCTTCACCGTCCTGAAAGAATGTAGGGTCCTAAGATTATGGTCAGTGTAATGCTAGGAATGATAGCAGTAGGATTGGCGTGGGAGCTCAGGTGAAGAGCTCACTGAGGGTAGCTTCTGAACCCCTCACAATCTGGAAGACTTTGCGGGTGGCAGCAAAGTTAGAAAGCAGCATGCAAATGGATGTAAAGGATTCAAACCCTCTTCGTGACTTCCAGTGCTCTAGAATAACGTCCAGACTCCTTAACATGCCCTGTAAGGCCCCTCATGATTTGGCCCCTGCCACCTTGTCCAACCTCATCTTCTTGCGTTCTCTTTCCCTGCTGCCTCTGCTTCAACATGCTAGGCTGACTTCAGTTCTTTGAACGTGCCCAGGTTCTTGTTCAGTGGCTCCTGCTCATGCTTTTACTTTTTTTTTTTTTTTTTTTTGCCTTGTCTCTCCCTGTTCCTCTTCCAATCTTTGGTGAACACCTCCTTGTTCCTAACATCCCAGCTGAGAACGCCACTTCCTGAGATGCCTTTCGTGACCCTTCCATCTAATTTCAGGCCCTGTCATTCTGTCGGAGAGCACTCTCTTCTGTCATAGCACCTGCCACGGTCACCTACCTTTGCGAGGCATCCATCTCTCCAACCAGATCACGAGCTCCGCACAGACGGGGCCTTTAACACATTGGTTTGAAAAGATTATCTTGCTTAGGGAAAAATAACCCTCTTCATCTTCTAAGATGACTGAAATATTTCTTCTAAAATACATCTTCTAAAAATATTCCTCTTCTAAGATGACTGAAATGCTCTTGATTCCAGGGGCTCCCTTGTGTCTCCTTTCTTGTTTGTTAACATTGGAGAAGCTTTTAAGGAGTTGGAAGCTTTTCTTCACGGATTTATTTCAAAATTCAACAACCATGGCAAATAAATTGAATCTAAGTCACACAAATGGATCGTCTGTCCCCCAGCGAGTAATAGTGGTGCCCTGAGTTCTTTTCTTGTTTCAATGGGGTGAAAGAGCTGAATGAGTGGTGGGGTTCCAGGAACCTAGATGATGCATCAGGATTTTCAACATGTTAAGCTTGAGGTGCTTAGGGGACATGGGGCAGTAATGTCCAAAAGGCGGGGCGCCTGGGTGGCTCGGTCAGTTGGGTGGCCCACTACAGCTCAGGTCATGATCTCGCGGTCTGTGGGTTTGAGCCCCGCATTGGGCTCTGTACTAACAGCTCAGAGCCTGGAGCCTGCTTTCAATTCTGTGTTTCTCTCTCTCTGCCCCTTCCCTGCTTGCTCTCTCTTTTTCTCTCAAAATAATAAACATTAAAAAAAATTTTTTTTTTTAATTAAAAAAAAAGAGAAAAAGAAATGTCCAAAAGGCAGTTGGAATAGAGCCTGGTGCTAGATGTAGTCTAGGAAGTGAAGATTTGAATCGGACTCTTTACAAAGCAATGATAATTGGAATTAAAGTGTAAATAGACTATGAATGGAGGAGAGTGCAGAGTTAGAAGAAAGAAGATAATATCCTGGAAAACACACTTAAGGGGAAGAAGTTGAAAGAAGGGCCAGAAATTAAGTAGTGAGAAGGCCCTGGTACATTCTACATCTAATAGCACGTTGGGTCCGTAACATGTTGTTCGCATGAGTGGCGAGTAAAGCGCTAGAAAAGACTTTTCTTTTAATACTGCTTTTTGTGATACTGTAAACAAAATAATTCTCAAATTGAAGAGCTGTCCATGATCCGGAGAACATCAGTCTATCTGTTAAGAAAACCCTGAACCTTACTTGTAATAGTGAACTGTTAATTTAAGAAGTTGTTTCTCTGAGGGGTTTGTGCCAAAAAATAGTTGTGAATTTTGAATAGTGAAATATGGTTGGTTTGTAATTCTTTGTTTTTTATTTTTGACAATTTTTTAAAGTCTATTTTGTTTAGAGAGAGAGCATGAGCAGGGGAGGGCAGAAAGAGAGAGATTCAGAAGCAGAGCCCGATGTGGGGCTTAAGCCCATGAACCATGAGATCATGACCTGAGCTGAAACCAAGAGTCAGACACTTAAGTGATTGAGCCACCCAGGTGCCCCTGTTTCTGTTTTTGTATTTTAAATAATTTTCTAAAAAGAGAGCATGTTGGAATGCAGTAGATATTTGGCCATTTAGCAATAACCGTGTGTGAATTGTTGGCTCACCATAGAGCCAATACGATTGGCATGGCCATTTGACCTTTCAGAAATTTCTGGATTGGGGGCTGGCACACTACAGCCACCTGGCCAAGTACTGCCTTGGGGTGGCTCTTATGTGTGTCCTTTGAGCTAAGGTGGTTTTTACTTTTATGAAGAAGTTTTTTTTTTTTTAATTTTTAATTTAATTTTTATTTTAGAGAGAGAGTGCAAGGCAGGGAGAGAGGCAGAGGGAAAGAGAGAATCTTGAGCAGACTCCAAGCTCAGCATGGAGCCCAATGTGGGGCTCAATCTCATGACTGAGATTGTGACCGGAGCCTAATTCAAGAGTCAGTCACTCAACCGACTGATCCACCCCAGGTGCTCCTATGAAGAGTTATTTAAACAAACAAACAAACAAAAAGCCCTAGAAGAATCTTTGATGGAGTCCATAAATGTCCTGCAAAGCCTTCAAATATTTACTATCTGGCCCTTTAGAGAAAAAGTTTGCCAACTCCTTCTTTACTTGGTAAGTTGTAAGTGAAATGAACCAAAAATTCCTTAGGAAAACTTCAAATTGATGATTGTTGTTCCAGAATGTCTTGCATGTCATAAAGCTTTTCTTTTAAATAGTGACTTAGCTGTTGAATTACGAGAACATGTTTTCGTTGGTCAATCAATCAACACTTGACTGATGGATAACTGCCTTGTGTGACTTGATAGTGTGGTCAGAGGGTGGAGGCTTTCAAGATTGTATGGTATCTTCTAGAATTGATCTGAAAAGTGTTTAAATCTATTCAGATACTGTTGTTGTGTTTACAGTTTATCCCAGCCTCAGGTAAACACTGGCATCCACATATTAGAGCAAGATATGTAAAGTAAAATAAAACATATATGTGGAATTATTTTCTTTGTTTACATTTTGCTGGCCCTCTGAAGAGCTGTCTCTAGCTTCAAAAGAAAGAAATCCTTGAGTATTAGATTTTGGAGAATTATTTAAATTGCAAACATTTTTTTTATTTCAATACTGTTTCATATCACCTGCCTTCTGTCTGTATAGTGGGATGTCATTGATCTGTTCTGAGTATAAATTTCCTCAGTTCTCGAGTCCTCCTGATACCATTTTATTAGGATCTGCAAGTTGTGGGAAATAAAAGTTGATTTGAAACCATTCTGTAATTGGAGATGACTGTTCAGTGAGGCCCTGTCTAATCAATTGCTAAATAATTCTCTCTCAAAAGCAGATTTGATATTTACATTTTGATCTTCATAGTCTGTTCCCAGTGTTTGTTGATGGCGTCTGACATCTCCTGCCACTGGATAAATAAAGCCTATTATTTCCTTTTCAACGTTTTAAGCGATTACTCTCATACAAGAGCTGAGAAGCAGAAGGTTAGATATATTATCAAACTATGATCCTGCCTATCCAAAGAAGCTGGGAACCTTGATTAATATGCCTTGTTAACTGATGATTTCAGTTCCATACTGGTAGTGCTAGAATAATTTGTATAAACCAAGCAGTACAGATTCCTTATTTTAGCACTAAGACTTACAAAGGCTTCTTTTAGCAGCCTTTAATTTTGTACTTATGTATGTGACATAGCCTGTGGCTGTGATAGCTACTGTGAATCTCCAGTTGTTTGGGGATGAAAGGAGGAGGCAGCTGGAAACTCGGTAGCTACATCTAGCTGTCTACCTAGAGAAGGCCTTGATTTCAAGTTTATCTAAACAAGCTCGACTAATCCCAACTATCTAGGGGGATCCACTGTCAAAACAAGCAGCGTGGCCCTGAGGCAAACACAGCTATACAGAAATGAAGGCTGGGGCTTCCAATACTCCGATGACTGCATACTGGAGGCTTTTTTTCCCCCCTGAAAGAGGGTAAGAGAGGTAGAATTTGCATAATGCCTTTTCATTGGAAACTTTTGGAAAGCTGACAGACCTCCAGCTTATAGATCTGCAGCCACAATACAGAGTCTATAGGAGAATCCTTGAATGACCTAACCATATTGAAAGAAAATATAAAAGCGTCCAAGTATAGCCAAGTGAGAGAGGGAAAGAGGCTGATGCATTGTCTAACATCTGCTGTACTTCTCGTTAGTTTTGTTCTTTGCTATTCTGTGTGGACTTTGGAGAAGCCTAAGACAGCCTAACACGAATCCTATAATCTTCCTTCTGAATATTTATGTAGTGTGCCAGCTTCTAAGCTGTCCTTTGCGTTTCCCTACTTCCCCCTCATTTTCATGCTCTCAAATGAGGCCAACATTTCAAAAGCTAAATAAATGTTTGTGAATGTTTATAAAAGATTTGCATAAATTTGTCCTTGTCTGACAGAGATCACTTTTTTCTTATGCCAGTTCTGAAAAAAAATTTTTTAAGGTTTTGGTGCTTGTCTGGACAACAAAGTCCTGCATCCCAGAACAATGATTGCTGATTAAGTGGGTATGCAGTTGTGACTGAATAGGCTTTCAAGATACTGGGTAAAAAGGCCTATCATCTGAAGGCCGAATCATAGCATTTAGAAAATGTTATCAGAAGTACACATTTAAATCTATTTTTTTGGTACCGTGTCATTAGGTAAGACAAAGAGTGCTTACAAGTTTAAAAGTATAACTGCCCACCGGTTTTAAAAATTCTTCTGTATACATTTTAATAATCAGGACGTTTCAGTAACTCAGAATATCACCGGTCTTTCCTACGGTTGGACACATTTAAAAATAATTTTTAGACCTGGAGGCACTCTTTGGAAACTGTAAGCCTACCAGTTGTGCGTGTTTAACACGGTTACTGGGGTGGTGATCAGAGGAAATCGGACACTCCTTCAAGACATCTGAATGCACAATCATACCTTGAGAAAATATAAACTACACGAAATATGTGTTAGGGCTTAATTATAGGACACACACACACACACATGCACACACACAGCCCAGACACTTGTGCCGCCGACGTGTTTTGCTGAATTCATTTATCTTTTAAAATTAGAATAGATTTTGTGGGGTGGCAGGGGATGTTGTGGGTAGAGGTGCTAATTCAGTTCAGAGATATTCAAAGATTGGCAGGAGAGAGAGGTAACAGCCAGTTCTGTTAGTCCTTTGGTTGTATTGGTTTAGAGGCTTAAGTTGTCATTAAGGCACAAACTAGAGCCACTTCTCTGACACAGTTTTTATCACATCTGCTAGGCTTGTGTCCCAAGAGGAGACGTGGAGAGCAGTGAATTCAGCATGGGCCCATTATCGACTGCTTTTTCGTGTGTTGTAAAAGGAGTGAGACCTCAGGGAGGCTTGGAGCCTCCTCCCGTGTAATGTCCAAGTCAGATTTGAAGGACTGGTGGCAGGAAAGCTTTGGCCTTTGGGTGTGAATTCTTAGAAATAGAGGCACAATTAAGTTTAAAAAATTCAAGGACTTTGAGCTTGATAATGAAAGATTTTTTTTTCTAGACTAATGTGAGCAGAAAAGTTGCCCATCTGTGCACATTTTTGTGTGCATTTAAAATATTTAAAAGCTGACAGCTTTTAATATGCTTACAAAATACTATTTCTATCAGTGCTCTTTTTTTTTTTTTTTTTTTTTTTTTTAATAGCATCTTCCTGAGGGCCAGTTACTTCTTCAGTGAAATCACGTTTGCAGTTTTACTGTTGGGACTCTATTCCTTTGGTAGGTGTTGACTTGTATTCCCTCCTCGCCCATTTTCCCCATTCTTTCTTCCTTTTAGGTATATTGATAACATAAACGTTCAGATGACAGGACTTAAAATGTTTAAGGAAATGAAACAAGGCAAAATATTTTATAGTAATAATGTTAGGGCCAACCAGTGCCACCAAATGCTAACTGTAAGAGATTCTAACCAAATCATTTGTCCATCTTCTAAGTATTTGAAACAAGTGTCAAGAAGTTTATTGGTGTTTAATACTGACCTTAAAAATATAGCTCTCTCATTTTCACCTCTCTGCTATAAGCTTTTACGTTAATAAAATGAAATGTTAGAACAGAGGATTTTACATAACACTGTAATTTGGGAACGACTTTAAGTAATTTTTTTGAAGAAAAAGAGGGATAGAAAGAGAAATTTTGTTAGTTTTTTTTTTTTTTTAAATAAGATCCAGTATTTTTACTTTTGGACTTCACTTCCTGAAGCTCTGTACTTAAAAGTAGTTCTAGAAGAGAGGTGGTTCTTCTGCTGTTGTTAGCATTCCACCGATGTACTTACTATCCATGATAATTTAGATATAAAATTTATATGATACATGTTACAGAATGTAATGAATTTCTGTACTCTTTTGTAATTTTATCTTTGCATGACAACAGCGAATGTGTATATTAGGTATTGCACAAATTAGCATGATAACATAGGTAGAACTCAAAATTAACATTTATATTTAAAAAAAGAGTAAGGTAGGAGTAAACATTGAAATATACCAAAGAAAGGAAGCAGATTCTGTAGCATTGGAGCAGCCCTGTTAGAAATTTGACCTGGCTTTTATGTTTAGGTTGAAAGGCCTTTCTATAAAATCCCTTATGCAAAGATTTTTCTCACTGAATAACATTTTTTTAAAGTTTGGTTGTAAGTGTAATATGGATCTTGGGTTTAATTTGACATTTACAGAGAAAGAAAAAAATTGCATTTCCTCTTTTCATATTTAGAAATTTCTGATCAACATTCTTGAACTTGGTGCTAATTAGGCCTCTAAAAACTTGTTACCATTCCGCTTTACCCTTCTCAGTCGTACGCATTAAAACCTCTGGTAGCTTTTACTTGGAGTCCCTGGTTTTAACCTGAAATGGTTTAAAATCGAAATTTTGTTAGCTTTTTGCGTGTTTGGATTTTGTGTGTGTTCTGTTTTTAACTTTCAACTTGAGTTTTAAGATCATCAATCAAAGGCTTTTCTTTCAAGTCAGTGCCACTCATCTCAATTGCAGGACTTGGACGGTCAGCATTTCCCTCATGCTACTAAAAACAAAAAATTAAACATTGAAACAGAGTATTTTAGGAATTTAAGCTCCACTGATCTTTTCATCACAGTCTACATTTTGAAATGAACAAATAAATTGGATATAAAAAAACTCAGGAAACGTTCTCCCACTCTGTTTCCCTGTCTGTCCCTCCTTAACTCTTTTTGGACAAAGGTAAATTATCGACCACTGTATGAGCTTTCAGCAAGCTACAAGAGGGGCTGATTATAGCTCTCCGTGTTTTAAAATATACATTCATTTACTCAAGCTGTCTGCTTCCTTTATTTGAATGTTTGCCTGCACACATTTCCTTTTTCCTTTTGAACTATTGAAAATGTGTCTCATCTCCCAGCATTCTATAACCCCAGTGGACATTATAGTCAGCCTGCACTTTTGTCTTTCAGATGGCATTTATTTGTGGGGTGTGTATGTCTGTGTCTGACTGTCGGTGGTTTTCATCTGCTGAATACAACTAATTTTTGTTTATGGGTTTCAGTGAAGCAATGAAAACAAAGTATTGACATCCAAATTGATGGCCGTTGCAGGATCTCGTACATCTCCCCACCCACACCCCAAATTCAGAGTGAACTGGTTAGCCTCATTATTCATAATCTCAGTTGACTGCATCAAATGTAGTCTTCGAAGTTTTGCTTCCAGATAGAATTCTATGATGAATAATATTATAAATTAAAAACATTACCGTTTTTTTTTACATTTATTTATTTTTGAGAGACAGAGACAGAGCATGAGCAGGGGAGGGGCAGAGAGAGAGAGGGGGAGACACAGAACCCGAAGCAGGCTCCAGGCTCTGAGCTGTCAGCACAGAGCCCAGCGCGGGGCTCGAACCCACGAACCGTGAGATCATGACCTGAGCCGAAGTCGGACGCTTAACCGACTGAGCCACCCAGGCGCCCCGTAAACTTTACTAGGTTTTTAAGAGCACATCTCAGTTTCAGCGAAAATTCAATTTACTTTATCCAGATTGGAGCAAGTCCCCTCGATGGGCCTTCTCACCAGATGAGAATTCACACTGGGGGAAACGAATCCAAAGGAGACTGATGTGAATCTCGAGTTCTTTTCTGATTTCCATTTGCAAGTGAAACCAGTGTTAGGTGTGTTGATTTCGTGTTTGGTTCATACTCTGAGGCTTGGTATCTCCTTGTGGGCAGAGCTTTGTAGCTGTTGTTTCTCTCCTATACTGTGCAATCTGCTGTTTGATATATGCATAACTGAAGGTTTGTGCAACTGTCCTCCATGCATCTCCCCACCCCCTCTGCTCTGCTTTCCTCCCACATGAAGTATCGTTGATTTTGTTAGGAAGAAAAGCCCTTTCAGAAATTGCCTATTTCATAAATTGTCTGGTGACACAAGGGGTTGAATGCTGCATTCTTGTCTCATTTATTTTGAAAACTTTGCTACTGAACTCACCTTAATCAATGAGCTCGGTGTTGTCTCCAATAAGTTATGTGTTGGATATATTGATTGGGAAGGATTTTAGAAAACCCGTCTGGGGTTTATAATGTCAGCAGTGTTTTGATTATGAAAAGAGTTGGAACCTGGGGACGTGGAACCAGGTGGCGAATGTCCTAAAGCCAGCGGTGACATGGTGGACTGGTTCTCTCCTGGGATCTAGTTCATGCCCTGCACTTTAACTGTGGTGACTGGCTACTATAGATGCACTTTTTTTGCTCATTAAAATGTTAAGAAATCAAACTGTACATAAAAAGATTTGTGAAAATATAAACTTGGGAATTGATCTGGAGAGCTGGCACGATTTTCCCCACCCCCTGCCTTAGCAATGAGGTCATTTACATTTCATCAGCCGTACTACATCTTGAAGATCTGATTTATGTGGCAGTAGTTGAGGTTGTACTGAGGCTGGTTGTCTGAAAGAGCTTGTGTAGGCAAGAGAAAAAGGGGAGAAAACAGGAAGATTACCATTTACAAAGAAAGTTCCCCAGCCAAAGACACAGAGAGGGCAAAAAGGGGTTGCTAACTGCCTAGTGACTTTGGCCAGTAGAGTTAACATTGAAAGACACTCTGCCATAAATATAATGCTCAAAATATATTTATATCAGGGTTTTGAAGTCCCCTCTATTAGGGAGTGGTACTTTTCCTATCCAGGTAATTGTATTTTTTCCTTTGGAAAAGGACGATACGGTAGTTAGATGTGTATATATAGGGAGAAATCAGTATTAAGAAAACTGGTCTATTTCAGCAGTTTTTACGTATAAGATACATTGCTTGTTTCCCCCTTCCCAAACTAAGACGTGGATTTTTCAGTTCTGATTGAGATAATGTGTGAATATGCCTAACACAGAGTAGATGCTCATTTTTGTTTTCTCCTCTGACAGCACACCACTGTCTTGTTTGACTTAAATTGGAATATCAAGCTCTTGTAATATCACAAACATGAAGAAACATATTGTAATGCACAAACATGTGCCTACATTTGCCTATATTCCCTTCCCTCCTCCCCTTCTCCTGCCCTATTGCTTAATTAGACTTATCACTGCTTTCTTGGGTAAAAGGAAAGCTCTTGGGAGGTGGGTTATACCCAGCCCACATTGGGTATTTTGATATTTGTTCTAATATTATCTGACAGACAAGTTCACGGTTGGTTATTACTCTTGACATTAGAAAGTGGTAAGTAGTTTCTATATTGTAGTGAGTAATAAGTTGGGCATATTAGATTCCTTTGACTCTGCTGTAGAGCACAATGCTTCCTCGGAGCCATGGGGGTCCTTTCTTTCAAAAATCTTGAGGCCTTTTGGCAGCTCCACTCCAGCATAGAGTAGAGAAGCACTTCTGCACCTGTCACTTCTGAGGGGAGAGGATAACTGTCTTTGTAGCTGATGTTGGCAGTGAGTGAGCACCGGGTACTGAGTTTTAAAGGATGCTCAGTACATATACTGAAGTCAGGAGATGCTTTGTGGTATCTGGAACTTGACGGGAAAGGAATTTGCAAGGATTTCTTTTTTGCATGTAAATCGTAAGAGTTTTGTATACGTGGGTTAGAGTATGTTTTAGAATTAAGACGGCAGACGTTGAATGTTTTCTGTGACCGTTTTCCCAATATTTGCCTGATACTGACATTATGCACTAAGAAATGGCTAATTTTTTTCTGATTCTCAATTAGCTTTTGCAATTCATTTAAACATGACTGGTTTTAAAACAATATGTATGGACTTCTGAATGCCACATTATGGAATTAACTGATGTGTCAGCGATGCCTCATAGAACATGCTGAAGTATTCTTATCCACTCTTTTTCATTTTTTAGTTTCCTCTGCCTTCACTCTTTCATGACATGCCTTAACAGTACTGCAATATACACAGTAGCAGTCCAAGATGATATTAAAAAATAGGATATGCTCAATTGAATTATGTAGGCGGAACATGCCTGGCAGAGCAAGTCAGTGTGCTTTCTGCTTCATTGAGTGGGTTATTAGATTGATGTGGTTTATTTCTTGAATGATAGAACTGGTTTTAAAAATAAATGAAGCGAGAAGCATCAATTCAGTTAGCATTGATAATTCATTATTATTGGTTAGAAAAGTGCTACATTTGTAAACTGATCTATAATTTATCACTTGGATTAGGATTTGCAATGGGCAGGTTTGTTTTAATTTGAACCAGCTTCTCAATGGCCGAACAATGTGTTCTTCATTTTGTCTTGAGGTTGGGATTTTAAATAGTTAAAGAGGAAATCAAATGCATGAGAGGAATACTTTTTTAAAATTTATAACATTGGTCTGTGAACTTATGATAAGCACCAACTGTGGGCTGTCCAAGTCTGCAGTTAAATTAAGTCAAGCTAGAGAAAATTTTATGAAGGAAGTAATAATTAATTACTTGTATATGTGTTTAGCTATGTGTATATATGCCATATATGTGGAAATGTGTCTCTTGGGAAAAGACACACACACACACACACACACACACACACACACACACACACACACTGTATTGTGTCTTATGTAGTGGTGGTCTTAATGTCAGAAGCCTCTCCTTTATGCATCTTCGCAATGTTGCTCTGCTTATTATTCTCTTTTTGTACACTTCCCTTAAATATTATGTTTGGTTTTATGTACACGTTTGTAAAAAGGTATCTAATCTGGTACTTTGCTTCGGATTTTCACAAATTACAAGCAGGTAAGTGTGCCCATCTATAATGACATTTAACTGAAAATAGTGCATACTTAAAATTGCTGGTGTTGTGATTACAAAATAAATCTATGCCAGAGATGGCAGCTTCTTTATAAAGTAAGTAAATGAGGTTTTAAACTCTAAAAAATGTAGTTGACAATGTTCAGGGACAATTACCGTCAAGTTGGCTTTCTCTTCTGCTTGCGATTTGGCCTATTGATGTAGGGAAGCGTTGTCTAATCCCGGCCCCCTCTGTTCCTAGGTAACAGGCAAAAACGGTGCCAGCAACAGCGGCCCTGCCAGGCCAAACCCATGTGGCTCGGTGTTATTCACTCTGATCCATATGGTCAGGCTGGAGATGGTCCCTGGAGGGGTGTTAACACTCAGCAACCCAACCGCCTCCCTCCCTTCAGAGCTTTCCTGCACGGCTCCTGCTGCTCGCCCATGTGTGATTCTTGATTAATTTTTCATTTTTAATGAAGTTTGATCATGTTTATTATTTCTCATGATTGACTGCCTGTACTCCTCCCATGTAATTGATAAAGCCCATATTTCTTCATCTGTCTCCTCTTTCTTTAGGGTAAAGTTGCTAGATTGTGTGCCGTGGTTAATGCTAGATTTATTGGTCCCATTAGATGTATAAATTATCTCTCTTTCTCTCCACAGGAAGTTCTACAGACTTTGACCAAGTTTTGTTTCCCCTTCTATGTGGACAGGTAGTGTCAGATTTTCAAACTTTACTAGAAAAAAAAGTGTCAATAAACCTGCTATGGAAAATAAAAACCACACCATTCTTAACATTCTGTCTGTTTAACCAAGATTTAAAACATCTATGTTTGAAGGAGAGTTGCAATATTCTCCTTTCCTGGGGATTTTATTGACACTATCAAAAAGTTTAAAGCTTAGAGCTTTGCATTGGTCAGTCTGTGAGATGTTTTTCACCCGGCATTAAATTTTTGATTTTGGTTATCAGTCTCAAACCATGATTAAGAATGGTTGGTATTTATTCCAATGCTATTTAATTTTACTTAAATATGAATATATTTAACTTAAGCAAGCAATGTTGCATTATTCCATGACCTTATGAATATTATATAGACTTTGTTTTTCCTTGATTCAACTTAAAATTTAAATGATCACAGGCCTATCTTGTTTAAAGGTGTTCAGCTATTTAAAAGACATGTTGCTAAATAGCATCTTGCATTTTAGGTGGCTAAGAATGGCATCTATGGGCAAATAAGCATTTTCTATAGCTTTCTAGACTAAAAACAAACAAAACCATCTGAATATTACCTTAGATTTTGCGTTCTGGTAAGCTGTTGGAAAGGTATCGATATAAGAACTCCAAGATAATTAAAATAGTCCGAGGGTTAAGAAAAAAAAAAAACAACACTAGTTAATGGTAACAATTTTGGAAGAACTTTTTTTTAACTGTATAAAAACTATACTTGACTAACAATATTAATAAAATGTCGAAGCAGTCTTCTTCATCTTATTTTCAAGAAATGTCTCCTGTGTGTTTCATTAAAGTTTAAGCATTATTTTTGCAACCTACCTTATGCCTTCAAAAGCCCACTTTTAGTGACAGGGCTTTTAGAAAATATCATTATAAGTTATAGCTGCCATAATGTGTTCTAAGGAAACTACACAATGGCCCATCTTCAGGAAGGTTCTGTCTTGTATTTTAGTGTGTCTAAACCAGGCAGGTCTGAAGGGTTTTGGTGGTTTAGAGAGCACGTGGGGAGTGTGCTGTTTGGTCTTTTCTACACTTGGTAGGAGGGGCATTCCGCTTTGTTTGGCAGCAACCTGAAAATGGTGTGAGATGAGAATTGGTAGCCAAAGGAGTTTAAAAGAGTATTAAAAGGAAAAAGAGTACTAAAAAGCAGCACTGGAATGTTGCCAACTACTTATAATCACTATTTTCCCTGGTTCTAACATGTTATTTTTAAGCCAATCAGCCATTGTAGTATTTCCAGACTTGGGCCTTTTTAAATCCTGGTACCCATGTTGTTTTAGCAGTGGATTCATGCTCAAAACAGAATAGCCTTAGTTTTAAGAGGGTCAGTCTTTGTAATGAGAGTCCTCTTGTCTCTTCTTTATCCTGTTCCTTCTTAAAATAGCAAGGAGGTAGGGTTTTCTTGAGAGACGTTTAATGCAAACTTCACATTTATATGTATGAATTAGCGATGCATGAAATTTCCTCCAGTCGCCTATAAAATGTATTACAAATTATGGCAAGGGCATATTTATATAAATTAATAAAGCTGAGATGTTTTTATTTAAGTTTTTTTTTTATTTTGTTTTTTAAGTTTTTAAAGTTTTTTTTTTTTTTTTTTTGAAGTAGTCTCTACACCCAACATGGGGCTTGAACTCATGACCCTGAGATCAAGAGTTGCACGCTTTGGTGACTGAACCAGCCAGGCCTGGAGCCCTAAAGCTGAAATGTTTTAAAATGTGGTTAGGAATCTAACAAAGAAAAATGAGAGAGCACGTTTTTACATGACTTCTTGTAGTGGTGATCAGTTTGGGAGAGGTATTCCTTAACTGACTTTAAAATCGAACTTGGGAAGAAATGCACAATGTGATTAGATCCAGCCTAGTACACCCCTCTTTTCCTCTCATGGCAACCACACCCCTCTACTTCCCTACCTGTCTCGGTGATTACATTCTTGAGAGAAAGCAGAGTCTTTAAATAGTTCTAAAGGTTTTTTGTTTTGGTTACCAATCCCCTGATACCTTTTTTTCTGTTGTTAGAAAAATATTTTTCTTCTAAAATGCTTCTCTTTAGATCACTCTCCCCTAATCATGTTTCTCATATTTTTAAACAGAATGATTTGGGACAGACATGTCCCTTTATGGATCTGTTTTAACCCTTGCCTTGTATAATGGTTCTTCTTTTTTTAATGTTTGTTTATTTATTTTGAGAGAGAGAGAGAGAGAGAGAGAGAGAGCGAGAAAGCATGAGTGGGGGAGGGGCAGAGAGAGGGAGAGAAAGAATCCCAAGTAGGCTCCACACTGTCAGCCCAGAGCCCAATGCAGGCTCAGTCTCATGAACTGTTAGATCATGGCCTAAGCCAAAATGAAGAGTTGGACATTGAGTTGTCTGAGCCACCCATGTGCCCCTATAATGGTTCTTTCTTACATTTCATTATGTTCCACACTCTGTAAGTGTTGATAACTTTTATTGATATAAAAAAAAACCTCACTTTATTTTGGGGACTGTATTTTTTTCTCTTCTCTTTCCCCACTTGTAACCTTTGCATACTTTAATGCCGAAGAGATAATAATGATGGAGTGTACTTACAATAAACACAAAGGTTTTAATGTCAATATTTTTTTTATTACTTTGCAGTTGGCCCTGTCGAATGGATATGCCCAGATTCTGAGGCCCACAACCCCCCCCACCCCCAATGTATTTATGATATCGTTTGCTTTAGAAAATATGTCAGCATGAGAGATGAGTAATGCCCTAGGTGATTACGTTCAAAAAAGAAAGCTTCCTAATCTTTTTAGTATTTGTACTTTTCTACCCCAAGGAACAGTAATACAACTTTCCGACACTTCTAGTCTATATCAAGAGTGGGATTTTCACAGTCATCATCAAATCACCCGTTAACATTGACATCTTACTGTCTTTTGTGTTGTTTTAAGATTTTTCTTTCTGAAACTAGGACTTATGAAAAATAATAATGCCAGTGGCTCTTCAAAAGAAAGTGCTTTCTCATGTGTTACCTCACTTTATCCTCCTATCCTAAGAGATGAGAACGGGTGCTATTATTCTCATTTGAACAAACTCTAAGCTGCAGAGAAATTAGGATTTGCCCACAGCCCCCTTAGGCTGCTAGCACAACGTAGATGTCCATCTCCCAAATGAATACATTTTTCTAGAACATGTTGTGGGAGCATCAGTCACCAAACAGAGCAGAAAGGAAGGAAATTTGTATTTGAGCCCTTAATTGACTCTAGTCAGCGTGCTGGACACGTCCACACTGGTACTTCATTTGTTTCTTCTAAAAGATGGATGATGGTGGTATCTATTTTACAAAAGAGCAAAGGAAGTCTCCAAATGTGTAGCCCTCTGTCGGGCGGCACGGAAATGGTATTGGACTTGGGGTCCCGCCCACCATGTGTTTCTCAGTGTAGTTCAGGAAGTATTACAAGCACACATTAAAGAGTATCTCTCCAAATGGACAGTGAGGTTAGAGAAGACTGAGATGGTCAGAGAAAACTTCTCACGGTGGGGGAGACGTGGGTTGAGTCTGCAAGGACAGTAAGAAGGGGGTAAGTGGAAGGGAGAGCCTCCCTCCCCATCTGTGCTGAAGAGCAAAGCAGAGGAGAAACCACGAGTGAGCCTAGAGCTTGCTCAGCCAGAGCAGATGGAGCCTGTTGGGGAGAGGGTGACGTGTACCGTGATAGCTTGGGCTCTGGCTACAGGAGGCCTTGAAAGTGTGTGGGAGCAAGATGAAATTCATCTGGTTCAGACGTCCCATTTTACAGAAGGGAAACCAGGATTTGTAGAGGTGAAATGATTTGCTTATGGTCACAACGAAGTAATCACAGCTGGGAAAGAAACATACTCTTACTCCTAGTGCAGAGTTATTTCCACCCTATGCTGTACTTGAGGCTCTTGGTGGAAAGGAGTCTTGACTTGACCTGTTGAATGGCTCAGTTGGTTAAACGTCGGGCTTCGGCTCAGGTCATGATCTCGCGGTTTGTGAGTTCGAGCCCCATGTCAGGCTCTGTGCTGACAGCTCAGAGCCTGGAGCCTGTTTCGGATTCTGTGTCTCCCCCTCTCTCTTTCTCTCTCAAAAATAAACATTAAAAAAATTTTTTTTTTAAAAAAGGGAAGAAAAAAGGTTTATGTGCCATTTCATACCGTGGTGCTACTTGCTTGCCCTTGGTAGCTGGCAACCTGCTTCAATCGGAGCACTCAGGAGACTCGCTGGAGGATGGAAAAGCTCTTCCTTCCTTCCAGGTTTGTGCTTCTCTTTCAGAACCAGCAAGTCAGCTACCGTTCGATTGCCCTATAAATCATCCTGTACCCCAGTACACACAGATGACATGAGCACAGGATGAAATGACATGATCTTTTAAGGGTCAGGGGAAGGTGCAGTTTGTTGGTTTAGGATGTAACCAGGGACGCAGATGGGATTCACACGCTGTTTGCTGTTTTGTTATGTATCTGTTATGTGCCAGGCAGTGTGCTGTGTTCTCCTGCACTAAAGGTTTAAACATTTGACAGCTTACCATCACCATAATGCCAAATATGAGGAAACGGGCTCAGAGAGCTTCAAAACCTTGCCCGAGGTCCCACTCCTAGTAAGTGGTAGAGCAGCTCTCGGAACCCACATTTATCTGACTTCCAATTCCACCTTACTTTTTCTCTATCACACCACCTCCATTAGATCCATCACACCAGAAATAAAGTAACCAGGGGCACCTGGGTGGCTCAGTCGGTTAAGTGTCTGACTCCTGGTTTTGGCTCAGGTCACAATCTTACAGTTTGTGGATTCGAGCTCCGCATCAGACTCTCTGCTGACCGCACGGGGCCTGCTTGGGATACTGTCTCCCTCTTTTTCTGCCCCTCCCCTGTGTGCACGCGTGCACGCGTCCTCTCTCTGTCTCTCAAAAATAAACATTACAAAAATTAAAAAGAAATAAAGAAATACCAAAAAAAAAAAAAAAACAACCCCATCAAAGTTTCTTTCAAAGCAATGTATATTTGTTGTAGAAAAGCAGAAAATTCTAAAATCGGAAGAGAACGAAACCTAAGGCAGAAAATGAAACTAATGTGCATGATTAGTGTGTCAGTCTCTGCCTGCCCAGACCTTGGCCCTTATTCTGCGTCTACACATTCATCATATTCTGCTTTGTGAAACCGGATTCGTTTGGCCCATTTTCATCCCTGTCTGTCGTCTTTGGTTTTGTCCCGTGACTTTTCTTACCAGGGTCATCTGCAACCTCTGTTTTGCTCCTCGCGCCTTGTGATCACTGTCCACGGCATTTGATAACAGTGAAGCAGCGGGGCTTTAGTGGGCAGATCATTGGGGGTAGCAACCTGGAGGACGTAGGTTTTATTTTTTGTTCTGCCACTGACTTGGTCCCTGATGTGTGGCAAGTGACGTTTCCCCTAAGGGCCTTAGTTTTCTTCATGGGTAAAATGAGGGGACTGGATTAGATCTCTCCTGTTCCTTCTGGTTTTGATACTGTTTTCATTTTCCAGTTTAGGATTCAGTTTTGCTTTGTCAGGTTCATGTAGGCGAAGGAGTGGAGAGCTCTCTCTAAATTATCTGGTGAGTTTCTCGAGCAGATAGGTATTGCCCTGTATCTGGCAGTGTGTAACCTACTCTAGGTCCCCAGACATTTTGGGTCAATGCCACTCTTGCCACTTGGATCTTTGAGCTTGGAATGTGAGAAACTTGAGTCTTAGGCAGATGAAAGGTTTATGGAAGGAAGCTTTGAGGCTCATGTAACTTAAGGTTGAGATGTGGTAGTATGATAAAACTTGATCCCTGCCCAATGTCCTGTATGCACAGAAGGAAAGGAAAAGCAGCACTAGGGGGGCCCGGCAGTGGTGCTTGACAGGTAATTGTTAGTGAGCCATATTAAATTGAGGATGACAGAACGTTAGGTTCCATGTCTCGAATTTTATAATTTCATAACGATTATTTTCACTTTGTATCTACTATATGCTAGTTTACTTTGCATACATTGTTTCTACTCCCCAAAACCACTCTGCAAAGTATTTTCATTTTGTAGGTGAGGGTCAGAGAGGTACAAACTTGCCTGCCCTCCCAGAGCTAATGACCAGCATGTCTGGGATTCGAATCCAAAGGCCTGTTTCTTCCTGCTCCTGCGTCATGAATCTCTGCCTCTGTTGAATCATCTCGAGCAGCTTAAAAAACCAGTTCTGCTAGTTCTCTATCCTCTTGTTCCCGTTCATTGTTCTTCTTGGAAGAGTTAGCTACACACTCCAGCTTACCCCTCAGCCCTCTTCAGTCTTTCTTCTGCCTCTGTCATTCACCTCGAGCTTTTCTTATCAAGGGCATCTGCAACCTGTATATCGCTCACTTCAATTTTTCTGTCCCATCTTGATTCATGGGTACAGTTGACCATTCCTTCCTGCCTGCTCTCCACTTTTCCTTTGATGGTCTTTTATCTATGGGTAATCTCGTCCTGATCCTCTTTTGTTTCTCTGAATGCTCTCGCTAAGTGACCTTGTATTTTACTGTGACATTAAATACATCTGGGTGTAGATGACATCAATTTATAGCTCCAACCCAAACCTTCCCTCTGATTTCCTAGGTAGTATGTTAAACCACGTACTTGACATTTCTATCTCAGGGTTTCTCAGACTTACCATGTCCTGAATGGAACTCTTAGCTCTCCCCGCAAACTGGTGTTTTGTATCATGAAAGAGTAATTTGCTGTCTTTTCACTCTCCGTACATCTGCAAGCCTGTCATTATGCACACCAGCTGGCTGTAATTTGGAACTCTCCACCCGGACCCCACCTTCACTCTTCCCACCATGAGTTAAGCCTCTACCTTGTCTCACCTGGACTAGTCCAGTAGCCTCCTGATTATTTTCTCTGCCTCTACTTCTGCCTTCTCCTAAACTATTCTCCACGTAACATTTACAATTGGATTAGACTGTTATTCCCTTGATGAAAACCTGTCAGTGGCTTTCCATCACCTTTACAAAAAAAACAAAACAAAACAAAACAAATTTTTACCATAACCGATGAGGCTTTCTGTATGATCTGGCTTTTGCTTTTATCTAGCAACTTCCTATCATGCCACTTTCCCTTTAGCTCCCGTATCTTAGCTGCACTGGTGTTCTTTGAGATCCTTGAACATGCCTAGCTCTTTCCCACCTGAGAATCTTTGCCCTGCTCATTCCTCTGCCTGAAACACCCGGTCCCCTGTTTCTGAAGTCGTTGCTCCAGCTCGTCTTTTGTCATCTTTGAGAAGCTGTCTCTAACCTCCTTGTCTGAATAGGGCTTTGCCTTTTCTTGCATTTTCTTCCCTCCTTGTTCTTGCTTTGGTTTCACAGAACACTGGTACAAGCTGTATGCTTTGTGGTACACTTGTTTATTATTCCTTTCCCGCTAGCTGGGAATCTCTGTAGCAGGACAGATGGTGAGCACTTCTTATGGGATAGTAGTCTAGTAGTTGCTCTCATAAGATGGACAGCTAAACTGAAAGTGAGATAATACGGAAAATCCCATCTCTCCCTGGAAGGTTGAAATCACCCTGTCTGTTGACATGCTTCCTGTCATGTATACACTGAACCTGTAAGTAACTTCGAGATTAAGCAAAATGCTGCTGGAGGAGCCTTGAATGGTTCACAGGCATTTCCAAGTCAGCCTGAATGTTAACATCTGGTTTGAATATTCGTTGCTTTTCTCCCTTGTTTTCCATATTCATCTCGGCTTGGGAAGTGCAGTGAAGGGTGGTGTTGGCCCTGGTCTCCTGGGCTTATTTCTGGAAATACTCAAATTTGGTTTCCCTTGCTCAGTGGGCAGTGGGTCTGTTTGAGAAGACAACTATCTGGATCCCTCACATACCTGAGTTCCTTCAGTGGAGTTGAACGCTGGAGGTGAGGGAAGGGTTTCATTGTGTTTAGTGGAGGCTGGCAGGATGGAGAGGGCTTTGAAGCAGAATGGGGCGTGGAATTTCGTTTTAGTCCTGATACCTTGAGAAAACAAAACCAACAAGACAAAAAGACGATGTGCCTCAGTTTTCCCATCTTATAAAGCAAGAGACTCGAGCCAGATGGTTTCTGCAGTTCCTCCCCGTTTTAATCATTGTGAAATCTCTGATCCCTGTTAAAAAGTTCTGGATTCTGATACTGGAGGTAGACACAAACCCTGCAGCGTCTAACGAAGCAGACCCTTTCCCCAAAGTCATTTTTATGGAGAAAGAGTGAACACTCTCCCACAGTACAGCAGCAAGCGGAGAGGGAATGACAAGATTCCTCAGAGATTGAGAACCCTTCAACTTAACCTCTGAGCACCCTTGCCTAACTTTTAGTTTATTGCAGATTGTCCAAGGAGAAGAGATTTGAGAGTTTGCTGCTTTAGGACCCCTTTTGCTTGTTTGTTTAAGTGGCTTGTACTTTATTAGTGTTTAAATGTTTTTTTTTTTTTATCTTTTTTTATTTTTGAGAGACAGTGTACACGATTGGGGGAGGGGCGGAGAGCGGGGGACACAGAATCTGAAGCAGAATCTGAGCTATGAGCACAGAGCCTGATGAAGGGCTCAAACCCACAAACCACGAGATCATGACCTGAGCTGAAGCTGGATGCCTAACTGAATGAGCTACTACTACCCAGGCACCCCTACCCTGTTAGGATTTAAAAACGGTGAATCAACTGAGAATAACAAATGTTGTCTCCTAAGCTGTGTCCCTTTACTCGTTTACATTACTGTAAGCATGAGCAGCTCCCTTGGTCTCCCAAAGGACTGTCCTTTACTGAAAAGATGCAACTGAGAAGAGGGAAAGGCAGGCTTCCTTTCTCCACTCGTAAGGATTACAAAAATGAGTCCGTCAGGAAGATGCTGAGCAAATGCATGATTTTAATATGAATTTTTGTTTTCCTTCCGACGGTAACTTGACAGCTTGCATCTCTCTTATTAATTGTTTTTATTATGGACTGGCCTTTATGGTAAATGCTTACCTCACTTATTCCCAAAACCTCCTTTGGGTTGAGCAGTGGTCTCTCATTGTTATTCCAGGTAAAGAAACTGAGGTGCTTAGAGGTTAAGTAACTTGCTAAATGAAGGCCCCGTTAGCAAGTGATTGAGTTGGGATTTGAACCAAGTAAATGAGTAATGAATCTTTCTTTGAGCCTAGGATGTCGCTAAAAGCATTTTCAGCATTTTTAATGGTGGTGAAAAGATAAATAGGGAAATTAATGACACTCACTTCACAAACCAAGTTGTGTTCATTCTGTGTCCTTTTCCTAAGGATCCCGGGTGTTTTCTTTTCATTCAGTCCTATCAATACCCCTTCCTTCTCAGATGCCTCATTTTAAACATTCTAGAAGTGAAATCACACCCTGACTTAAAATAATGAACAGTCATATTTTATATGATCACATAATAGTATGTCACAAAAGCATGACCTTATTTGTAATTTAGAAATCATTGTGACCTGTTGCTTTAAATATTTTAATAATTCAAGTTTTTTTCTCCTCCCCCCAGTGAGGCCCACTTTTCTCCCCAATCACTTTAATTATGTGAGCTAGAATCCTGTTTCTCACACATCTTCAGTTCTCAACCTTGTTAAAATTAATCATATAATCCCCCTTTAAAACATAGTATTAAATCACCATAGTAACACAGTATCCAAGCTTTATTGATAAAACATAACAGCCATAGGAAGGTAGAGTTTGGTGTCCCCTGGACAGCTCTATAACTTTTATAGAAATGTGTTCCTTCTCCTGGCTTGTGTAAGGTGGAGGGGTAGCATTACTTACACCTGTTTTATTACCACGTTGCTTTTAAATTGCCACCTTGTTTTCGCTCACCTTCCTAGTTAAGAAGGGAGAGTGGAACACTTTCTTTTCTTTCTGAATTATTTTCTTGTACTCTGTAACCACCCTCTAGGGGATGGAATTGTTTCCTTAAACATGACCAGGTAGGGTCCATTGACCCTGTTGTACTGGGATACCTTGAAAGTCTCTTTCATTTTAATTTTCTTGTGTGGTTTGTATAAGGAAGTGTTAGAAATGAAGGCTATCCATATTTGAAAAATTAACTACGTATCCTATTCCAAAGACTCAGTAAATCTATCTGCCTTTGGAAGGGGCTTGGTGAATGATTTTTCATTTCTGCTGGCAACTTATAAAGTAAATTACAGGTGAGAGCATTGATTTGAATATTTATCAATTTGAGTATATTTTGTAAAATACACTATATGTAAAATACAAGTTAATGAGTTCGTTTGAATAATTCGATGTCAAATTCTAAAATATTACGCTAGCATAGGTTTGTGTATTAGAATTTGGAATATTTAAGTTTTTAAAAAGGAATCCGAACTAAGTGGTAAACTGATTTTAAAAAGGGGGTTTTAAAAACATTTTGCAAACGCCAGAAACGTTTCTAGATTAATCTGATTAGTAACATGCTTTTTAATCTCTTGAAACATATTTCCTATTTTATGTTTTATGCGTGGCTTGCTGATTTTTGTGTCGATGCAGGAATTTTTGGCTTTTTTTCTTTACTGTTTGTCTTTAAAGCCTGTTTCCATTTCTTAGCACCTTGCATTGTTAAGACATTTGGTATTTCTGTCCTGTAACATACATGTTCCCCCCGAACCCCAATGTTGTGAAAGATACAAGAATTCAGGACAGTAGTAACTAACCTCGCCCTCTTGAATTCCACCTCCTCCCCTTGGAAGCTCTGTGAACATGATTCGCTTACATGCCTATTCCGTCCTGTAGTTGCTTTTCCTGTAAAATGGGAACATCATCTAAATTCCAGGGTTGTTTGGAGAGTAAATGAGATGGAATATATCAAGTGTCCAGCTTGGTGACTGGCACACAGTAGACGCTTAAGTTCTGTTGCCATTTTGTTTTCTGAACTAGCGGAATGGTCAGGTGAACATGGTTAACAGCAAGCTGGCAGGGTAGGCTTTGGTGTCACAAAGGCCTAGGTTTAAAACCCAGCTTTTTGCAGCTAACCAGCTGGCACCTTAGGCAGTGCTGCCCTAGGCTGTTGCCTTGTCTATAAAATGAGGTTAATAGAATGCTCCTTTCAGGATTCGGTGGAATGATTAACAGGGCTACCTGCCTGAACTCAATCTGTGGAAGGCATGGGAGCTCCAATGAGGTGATGAGGTGGTCACTATGTATAAAATGAGGTTAATAGGATGTATCTTCAGGATTTGATGAGATGATTAACAGGGCTACCTGCCTGAACTCCGTAAATGGAAGGTTTGGTAGCTACTTTGGTAGTGAGGTGGTCACTAGAATGGGCTGCTTGCGGTCTTTTTTGTTTGTTTGTTTGTTTTTTACTAGCTCACAGTCTGTTCCCTTCAAGTGTGTAAATTTTGAGTTCATTTGTAGAGTTTCACTGAGAAAGGAAATGTTACAGGTTCAACGACTTGTCGTGATTAGAAACTTTATCAAGAAACTCACTGCACATTCGTTTTTCCCTTTGTTCTGTCTTTGCCGCAGCCTCACAGTTAGCCAAGTTGGCCAGAACTTCACGTTCGTGCTCACTGACATTGACAGCAAACAGAGATTCGGGTTCTGCCGCTTATCTTCAGGGGCGAAGAGCTGCTTCTGTATCTTAAGGTAAGGGAGAGTGGCTTTGGCTCTTGGCTACTTCCGTGAAACAATGTCAGCCTCCACGTTGTTCCTCTGCAATTAAATTTTCCAGCTGTTCTCCTTATTTTCCTATCTGTTTCCCACAAGTCACTGCATTCGGGGAGAAGGACTCCACAGCGTTGTTCCTGCACTCTAAGTTCTGCAGATAATTGTATTTATTTATTTGCATCACGTCCCTTGGGTGGGAAAGGGATCATGGCTTCTGTGGAGTTTGTGGAAGCTGGGGAGTCAGCATGGCTTCGGTTTGTCCCGCTGTTATCTGGAGCTGTCAGAAATTCGCCTGTTAGGCTTTCCCTTGGACATTTTGTGTATGTAAGATTATTAATAAAGTATGTGTCTGCAGCTCAGGACGTCTTGCAGACACTGATTGTGTCCTCCTCAAAGTAACACCCTTGCCCTCTCTGGGTCAGTGAGGGAGTAACTGTTTCCCCAACTGGGCTACTTCTCTAGAGGTTTGAAAAAAGTATGGGATCCTGGAAGAAGGCTTCTTTAGGTCTTCCAAACCCCTTTGTACACCAGAGCCACACTTGGCCTAATGCTCTGTTTCCTCCTGCCAGAGGGCCAAGGTGTGTTCCGAGGAGGCGAGGAGGGGGAGGATGTGTGGAAATCCGATTTTGGAGCTGCTGGCTCTGTGGGCTCCTGCTGGGCGCCTCCTAAGGGGGAAGTAAAGGCATCCCACACACTCTCCTCTCCATCTGCCTCGGTTAAGTAGGTGTCAGAGGGGCCTGCCTCCTGTCTCTCTCTGCTCGTGTGGAGCAGCCCCGGGCAGGACAGCAGGGAGGCGCCCCTGACAAAACCCGGGTCCCCAGTCTTGGGCTTGCGCCCAGGGATAAAAGGCCAGACTCTATGAATTCCAGAAAGAGTGGTTCTCTGGTACATTAGTTTTTGCACTTTCTTCCTCTCCTCACCAAGAAAAGACCTCCCATCCCAGCCCCCCAAACACATACACACTCCTACCATAGGAGAAAGAGGGGCTGACTTTTGAAGTACCTTTGCTCAATAACTGTCAGTCTGGTTTACATTTCTCCGCACAAATGTTGTTATTGTTGTTGTTAATCAGCAAAGTCAGCTCTCTTCTTCACCAAGCATGAGGTCTGTAATTCAGCCCTAGAGGGCAACCGCTGGAAAGACCACGGGAAGGAGGTACAATGCGGATGCTCTGTGAGATTAAATGTGTGTAACTGCTCTCAAGCTGGCTCAGGAGCCCAGGCCCAAGGGTTACCCACTTGGAGCATTAGCGTCTGATGTAAATGATGATTTACATTTTGATTCAGCAATGTTGGATTTTTTTTTTCTTTTTAAACAAAGTTTTCTCTTCCATTTTGCCTAACGTTGCATTTTAGACTTGGCTAGGGCGCTGATATTTACATAGTCATTTAGAGGAGATGGAGGTTTAAGACAAGTTCTTAAAGTTTTGCAGAAAGGCTTTTTTGTTGTTGTTTTTTGTTTTTGCATAATGTTTTGGTTTACAATGTTTCTTCCTTTCAAAGCTGGGATGTGCATGTTTGGGGGGCGGGGTGGGACTCTGAACTGGCACTATCTCGTTCACTCAACAAATTTCTGAGAGTGGAAAACTGTTGATGTAAAAACATCAACAGTGTGTATTTGACTTTGCGTGTCTGTGCGTAGGGTCATGGATGGCGTGCTTACAAGAAGCTAGTTGATTAGCCTTCATGCTGCCATCATTTAGAATGAAAAAAAAGCAACAATTGGTCTGTTTTCTCTCTGTTATCCCAGCTTGGAACTGTGGGAAGAATTTGGTGGGTTAATTCATTCATTTGTTCGTCAGCCCTTACTTGAGTGCCTACTATTAGCTGGTCCCTGCCCTAGAGGAGTTCCCAGAACAAACTGGGGAGAAGTATGATCATGCTGTAGTATGCTATATATAAAGCATAGGACGGTTCCGCGGCACAATGTCTCCTCACTATTGATGTTCTAGGGCCAGAGGATAGTGATTGTGGTTAAAAATAGAGTCCAGATGAAGTCTGGGACACGCGTTTCACGGGTATTCAGCATGGCGGGCGGAAAGCTCACTTCGCTTGCCCAGGTTGTACATATGCAAAAAGCATGCACAGGGCCACTTCCCCCTGTGGCTTCGTTTGGGAACATTGCTGAATTGAGACTGGCATTTGAATGGAAGGGTCTGCTGTTCACCTTGGGTGACAAGTTGGCAGCATGTTCAGTGGAGAGTGGAGAGGTCTGCCGGGAGAATGCAGGTGCGATTTAGGCCTAGGTTCTATTATTAGCATTTTCAGTCTCCTTGCTTTTTCGAGATGCTTCATCTCCTTGCTTTTTTTTCCAGATGCTTTTCCTTTATTATTATTATTTTTTTAATGTAATTTCTTGTCAAATTGGCTAACATACAGTGTGTAAAGTGTGCTCTTGGTTTCTGGGGTAGGTTCCCGTGGTTCAGTCACTTACATATAACACCCAGTGCTCATCCCAACAAGTGCCGTCCTCAATGCCTATCACCCATTTTCCCTTCTCCCCCAGCCCTCCATCCACCCTCAGTTTGTTCTCTGTATCTAAGAGGCTTTTATGTTTTGCCTCCCTCCCTCTATTTTTTTCCCCTTCCTCTCCCCCATGATCTTCTGTTAAGTTTCTCAAGATCCACATATAAGTGAAAACATATGATATCTGTCCTCCTCTGACTGACTTATTTCACTTAGCATAACCCTCTCCAGTTCCATGCTACAGTTTGGACAGTTTCCTTGCTACAAAAGGCCAGATTTCATTCTTTCTCATTGCCGAGTAGTATTCCATTGTATATATAAACCACATCTTCTTTACCTTTTCATCAGTTGATGGACATTTGGGCTCTTTCCATAATTTGGCCACTGTTGAAAGCGCTGCTATAAACATTGGGGGTACAAGTGCCCCTATGTATCAGCGCTCCTGTATCCTTGGATAAATTCCTAGCAGTGCAATTGCTGGGTCATAGGGTAGTTCTATTTTTAACTTTTTGAGGAACCTCCACACTGTTTTCCAGAGAGGCTGCTCCAGTTTGCATTCCCACCAACAGTGCAAGAGGGTTCCTGTTTTTCCACATCCTCACCAGCAATAGACGCCTTCCCTTTAGTTCACCAGTGCCTTGAGGTCCAGTGTCTGTTCGCAGTGTGCCCGGTGCTCTAGCTTGTGTGCTCATGAGCCACCTCTACTTGTGCTCTCCATTTCTTCTCATGGTGGGGAGGGCTGGGTAGCTCCCAGTGATTGTGTCTTGTGCAGACATAGTCTCCACTGTTCTAGAATTTGGCTTCTTAGGATCGCTCCCTCTCTGACTGCTCTCCCAAGCTCATGTGCTTCCTGGCCCATATGAGTCTCTGGGCCTTTCTGCCTTGACACCTTTATCCATCCACCCACAGCAGCCTTCTCCAGGCAGAAGTAATCAAGTAATCATCCTCACCTCTGGGGGCACCTAGCATGCTTTGCATACTTCAGTTACATGCTCATAAGCCTGCATCATCCTTTTACCTCTTCCTCCTCTTCCTCTAAAATGAACTCATTAAGGGTAAAGATAGTGTCTTAAGCAACTTTGTATCTCCAGCACTTAGTGCAGCCCTTGGCCAACATACTGTGTTCATGGCCTTCAGACATGGAGATGTATTCCATTTGAATGCAAGAATAGGACACTGAAGGCTCTGAGTGACAGGACAGGCCTCATGGGACACCAGTTCAAGAGAAAGTGTGAAATACAGTAGTAGAGAGATGTGGTTCATACTCCCAGACTTATTTCTGTTAGTTACAAGAGGTCCTCTTGAATCTCACTGTGGAGATCTCGTGTTGAATGACAGGCATTGTGTCCATAAAATCCGTAAAGGACTAGGCCATCAGTGTTAGAAACTTCAAACTTAATTTCACAATGAAAGGTTCTTAGATACCTGTCATACAATATAAGTTATTGGGTCCATTGTTAGAAGTGTTGTCTGTTCCTTCCCCCTAGAATATAAGTTCCATGAAGCCTGGGAATTTTTATCTGTTTTGTTCCCAAATATACCCAACGTACAGAGTAATGGCTATGCATAGTAGGCACTTAGTAATACTTGTTTCATGAAGGAAAGAATTCCTGATGAAGAAGCCCTGTGTTTATTTTTAACACAGGTCTAATTCTGTCACCAGCTAACCTTGACAGAAATGTAGTTGTGCTAGGGTATGAACAAGTCTCATTAACACAAATACCATGGTTTGTAAAGTTCAAATGCATTATTTTGTCCCACGGTTGACTAGTTCTTTATATTTAGGCATTTTACTTTTCCTTGAGATTCGCCATAATATTATTTAACTATTTGCTGGATGGTAGTCAATACTGGCTTAAAAGCACAGCTGGGGGTGGGGGTACCTGGGTGACTCAGTCGGTTAAGCATCTGACTTTGGCTCAGGTCATGATCTCATGGCTCGTGAGTTCCAGCCCTGCATCGGGCTCTGTGCTGACAGCTCAGAGCCTGGAGCCTGTTTCGGATTGTGTCTCCCTCTCTCTCTGTCCCTCCCTTGCTCCCCCTCTGTCTCTCTGTCTCTCTCTCTCTTTGTCTCTCTCTCAAAAATAAACAAACATTAAAAGAATTAAAAAAGCACAGCTAGAGAGCAATAGATACGTGTAAGTTAGTCCTTCTTCATTATAAACCCAGGAATGTGAGGCAGAATTAGCATTTTCAGGTAGCACCAGCTGAGTCTGTTATGGTATAAGCATTTACCTCTGAAATCCTTCAAGTATCATAAAGTGACCTAGAACCATACTTTTTTCATGACTTCCGACTTGTCCAAATGGCACATGTTTCATCAAGGCTAAAACTGTAATGAAATATGTTATTTATAGCCAACTTCTGGTTTTGGAGAAACAGAAGGAGCATAAGAGTTCAAAGCCATAACTGTGTTGTTTGTGGGTGTGGATTATGGGAGATATGTCACATAATAATTAAATGTTTTACTTTTTATAAAGGAACTTCTTAAATTTTTTTTGAATCTTTATTTATTTTTGAGAGAGAGACAGAGTGCAAGTGGGGGAGGAACAGAGGGAGAGGGAGACACAGAATCCACATCAGGCTCCAGGCTCCAAGCTGTCAGCACAGAGCCTGACTCGAGGCTTGAACTCATGAACCGTGAGATTGTGACCTGAGCTGAAGCTGGTCGCTTAACCAACTGAGCCACCCAGGAGCCCCAAAAGGAGCTTTTTAACAAAATTTTTTTATTTAATTAATTATTTTTTAATTTACATCCAAGTTAGTTACCATATAGTCCAACAATGATTTCAGGAGTAGATTCCTTAATGCCCCTTACCCGTTTAGCCCATCCCCCCTCCCACCACCCCTCCAGTAACCCTCTGTTTGTTCTCCATATTTAAGAGTCTCTTATGTTTTTGTCCCCCTTCCCGTTTTTATATTATTTTTGCTTCCCTTCCCTTATGTTCATCTGTTTTGTATCTTAAAGTCCTCATATGAGTGAAGTCATATGATATTTGTCTTTCTCTGACTAAATTCACTTAGCATAATACCCTCTAGTTCCATCCATGTAGTTGCAAATGACAGGATTTCATTCTTGTTGATTGTTGAGTAATACTGTATTGTGTGTGTGTGTGTGTGTGTGTGTGTGTGTGTGTGTATACACACCACATCTTCTTTATCCATTCGTCCATCGATGGACATTTGGGCTCTTCCCATCCTTTGGCTATTGTCGATAGTGCTGCTATAAACATGGGGGTGCATGTGCCCCTTCGAAACAACATACCTGTATCCCTTGGATAAATACCTAGTAGTGCAATTGTTGTGTCGTAGGGTAGTTCTATTTTTAATTTTTTGAGGAACCTCCATACTGTTTTCCAGAGTGGCTGCACCAGCTTGCATTCCCACCAACAATGCAAAAGAGATCCTCTTTCTCTGCATCCTCGCCAACATCTGTTGTTGCCTGAGTTGTTAATGTTAGCCATTCTGATGGGGTGAGGTGGTATCTCATTGTGGTTTTGATTTGTATTTTCCTGATGATGAGTGATATTGAGCATCTTTTCATGTGTCTCTTGGCCATCTGGATGTCTTCTTTGGAGAAGTGTCTATTCATGTCTTTTGCCCATTTCTTCACTGGATTATTTGCTTTCTGCGTGTTGAGTTTAATAAGTTCTTTATAGATTTTGGATACTAACCCTTTATCTGATATTTCCTTTGCAAGTATCTTCTCCCATTCTGTCAGTTGCCTTTTAGTTTTGCTGATTGTTTCCTTCGCTGTGCAGAAGCCTTTTATTTTGATGAGTTTATTTTTGCTTTTGTTTCCCTTGCCTCTGGAGGCATGTTGAGTAAGAAGTTGCTGCGGCCAAGGTCAAAGAGGTTTTTGCCTGCTTTCTCCTCGAGGCTTTTGATGGCTTCCTGTCTTACATTTAGGTCTTTCATCCATTTTGAGTTTATTTTTGTATATGGTGTAAGAAAGTGGTCCAGGTTCATATTTGTGTTCTACAATTTTCTTATGTATGGGAATCTTATTTAAGCTCTTGAGAAAGTTTGAGTAGCTTTTTTTTTTAATGTTTGTTTATTTTTGAGAGAGACAGAGACAGAGTGCCAGTGGGGGAGGGCCAGAGAGAGAGGGAGACACAGAATCCAAAGCAGGCTCTAGGCTCTGAGCTGTTATCACAGAGCCCGACGTGGGGCTTGAACCCATGAACTATAAGATCATGACCTGAGCCAAAGTTGGGCACTTAACAGACTGAGCCACCCAGACGCCCCTGAGTAACTGCCTTAGTACCTATATCAAACTGTTCAGTCCCTATTATACATTTTGGGAAGAAATAACTTGTTTCATCAAGACAGGATCTAAATTTTTTTTTTTTTAGTTTAACATGTAAGATTTTTCTTCAATTAGTGAGTATCTTAGTAGGTAGTATAAACCAGGAGTGAACAATGTGTAACACTTGGTCTTTGGCTTTTTATTCACTTCAAGTTCCCTTGATACAGAGGTAAAGATCTCTCCCCAGTTCTCTATAAGAACCTTTCAGATATCATGTTCAGATGTCATTCAAGATTTTGATGAGCTGAAATTTTAAAGTTGGTCTTACAAACTGAAAACAATATATACTTTTGGTCCTTTACCAAATTTAAAACTTAATATGCTTCTGGGTGCACCGTTCCCAGACCACCTCTGATTTTGTTACTTCCCCTCCTGTTTCGGTTCGGCTACACTTACTGTCCTAGGAGCCACTAAGTCTTTGGGAAGGGACTATGTAAACAAGGAAAATATGATGTGATAAGTGCTATTTAAATCAAAAATATGTATGTGCGAGGTTCTTTGGGGTCACTGATTAGGAAGTGCCCATCTCTGGCTTGGAATCAGAGAAAGTGTTGCTGACGGTTTCCAGTTAAACTAGGTCTTACAGAATCACTGGGGGCTGGTCTGGAGGAGAATTGGAGAAGAGCTTTCTAGGCAGTGAGAACTGACATGTAAGGCCCAGAGAAATGAAGGATATGGCAAGATGGAATACTGATGTGATGGTAGGGGATGATACCATAAATGTCTTGGGGCCAGGTTGGGAAAGCCCTTGTGGGACATGCTCAAGAATTTGGATTTACCCCCATAGCAAATGGAGCATGCTCAGATGATAGGGCAGGCGTTAGAAATATCGATGTTTATAGACCAAAAGGAAAGTGGCTTTTTATACATGTAACTGGTATTTACACATGCTTGGGATTTTCTGGATAGTGTTAGAAGGGTTGCTGCATATCACCTTGGGGGTAGCACTCTGATTTAGATGAGAAGTTTTAAGCCTCAACTTTAGTTGTTTGTTTGTTTTAAACTATAACAACGAAATACATTTCTGGGACCTTGCTGGGGAATTACTGTCTTTCTTTCCATGCAGATTGGCATATGGGCTTGTGTTTCAACATTAATTGTGTTAAGTGATAACCCATCTTCCTTCTGGAATACTTTCTGACTTAATGGCAGGAACAACTATTGCGTCCTTTTTCATCTGAATTGTACTCATTTCTACTATAAACACAGAAGAGCTCAGTTTTCACAGAGAAAAAAGAAGCTAGAAGTAATAAAATAGTGTGGTTTTAAGAACTTTGGTTTCTCCCCCTAACTGCTCTAGTGTTTTTAAAACAAGACATATAGTTCAGGAGAAAAATCAAAGGACTCTTTCCTTAAGCAGGTGCGGTGGCAGAGCCCTTTTGGATGGATTGTGTGTTAGCTGCTTTGGTTTAAAATAAGTGTATGGGGGGTGGGGAAGGGAGTCGGGAAGGAAGGCAGTGGGGACGGCTCCCAGATTTTTACCTTGAAAGCAGGTGCTGCTGAAATATTCCAGAAACAGATGGAATCTCCTATTCTTGTTTTAAGCTATTTATGGTTGTCTCGCCTGAGGGTACCCTGCTATACAAAACTACACAGCCTGATGTTTGAGGGCAGTTTGGGCATCAAAGCTGGGGCCCCTCTGGGAGAAATCAGCCTTTCTTCCCAATGCCTTAAATACCATTTGGGAAACCTGGATCTTTCATACTATTTAACGGAGAACTTTCCTCTGCTTTTCAAGTGTTTCCATCTCTCTGGAGCTGTTTGATTTCTTCTTAATTTCTCCCCCTTAAAAGTATGGTAGGGTACAGTGTTGTCTTCTGAATGGTCAGCTGGGAGAAGACCCAGTTGCTATGGCAGATTATAATTCCACCCGTTGTGGATCTGTCAGGAATTGAACCCATGGCTTGGGTCCTGTGAAGGCTCTGGTTTAGTAGCCTCAGGACCCTTTCTGACATCTTCAGTATTTTGAAAGGCCTGCACGGGGAATGTGTTCATCAGGACATCATTTTGTGGGATGTGATAACTTTTTTTTTTTTCTTAATTAAAAAAAATGTACTGGTTGGGGAATGTTGCACATTTTATTGCCACACAGATGCCTCCATGCTTAGAAACGTATAATCCTCTGGGGAGCCACAATTCAACAATAGTAACAAGCTGTACAGTTTAAAAAAAAAGTCACCTTTGAAGAGAAGAAAGGGACATAAACGAAACTGCTCTTACTGTCCAAGCAGAGCCTGCTGTTTGATGGCTGGGAAGCTGGGCAGTTGGAAGGACAGGTGTATCTTCTGTAGCAGCGGCCAGCCTCAGAGCTGTCCACTGTAGGAGGAAGCTTCTTTTCTCCTCCTGGTCCTTTTCAAAGGACCCCAGCCTGGCTCAGCCTTCCCTCAAGCAACCTGAGCCCAGCATTGTGGGTATTTGAAGCTTCAAGACTTTGGCTACAAGAAATTTCTCCTTTTGGGACTGGATGAGTTGGAGATGACAAGAGACACGGTATTTTGTTGATCTGTTCTGAATTTTTTTTTTTAACGTTTATTTATTTTTGAGACAGAGAGAGACAGAGCATGAACAGGGGAGGGTCAGAGAGAGGGAGACACAGAATCCGAAACAGGCTCCAGGCTCTGAGCTGTCAGCACAGAGCCCGACGCGGGGCTCGAACTCCTGGACCGCGAGATCATGACCTGAGCCGAAGTCGGTCGCTTAACCGACTGAGCCACCCAGGTGCCCCTTGTTGATCTGTTTTGAAAGCAGAACATTTCCTTGTCTTAATGATCACAAAGCTTACCATAGGGCAGCTAGTGAAACCACCCTAAGTAGGAGCTCCAGGAGTGCACTTTGGTTCTTTCGTTAGTTTCCCCCATACGTCACTCATCTCGCCACCTCCACCAGCTACTGCTGATGGTTAATGTTGTTATACCATTTCATAGATGGATAGACTAAGTCAGGAGAACTCATTACAGAGGATTTGGAAAGCAGCAGGGTTGGGGGTGGGAATGATCATTTGTTAGCATTTATTTAATATGGCAGGTGGCTTATATAATTCTCATTCTTATTGCAACTTGATGAAATTATGTCCATTATAGAGAAGTAGGGATCGAGACCGAAAGAGTTGCCATGTGACTTGGCCAAGATCTCACCAGGAAGGAGTAAGTGAGGGAATTTGGTTTGGAACCCAGAATCCAACCCAAAGCTCATGCGCTCAACAGCTTTGGGCTTATTTCTCATAACTTCCTTTTGGCTCTGATTCAAAGTTTCAAATTTTATTTTCTTGCCACTAGAGCAACCATTATGAGTTTCAAAAGTTTTTTTGTCTGTGTATATTTAGTTAAAAGAGCCATGATGGGTAGTTTGCCACTGCTCCAGGATTTCAGAGGTGAGCTTGCAAAAATCAGTATACTACATACAGCCCACCCTCATTTTATAAATAATGAAACTGAGACCTGAAGAGAGATTGTTGTGCCAAGTTCTTTAGCTGGCTAATAGCAATCTTTTGCCCCCCACTCCCACTCCAGTCCAGAGTTTGTCCAGGATATGGCAATGATTCTTCCAACTCAGGAGAATAAGGCCAAGGCCACCTGGACCTAAAGTTTTTTTTAAGACTCCGTAACCTCCAGTTAGCATCAAGGAGTCACGTTGCCTTTTGGCCAGCATCATTGCAGTCTATGTGAACAATCCAACCATATGATTATAGAGTAAAGAAAATGATCCGCTCTGTTTAAATCTGATGCAAAGTCTGTTTGAATGGAAAACCAGTAAAACTGAGCCTGCCTTCTGAAAGAAAGAGTCTTAAGAATTCCACATGAGGGACTCTTTTTGGGAGTTGGAAAACATTCTATAGGAGAAGCCAATTGATGCTCTTTGGTGGAGTTTGAGTGTCAGCAATTTTTTTGGACCCCCACCCCCAACCCCCTCCCCTTGCAAGCAAACCACTTTCCTATAACAGCAACAACAAGCAGAAGGCATTTATTTGAGCCTTATCTTTGCTTTTCACTGGGCAGGAAGTGGAAAGGAAAATAACTCAATATGCTTCACACCTAAAATTGCCCTTTGGATCTAAGCTGCACTCTTATTTTAAGAGCAAGTTAGATTTGTGAATACAAAGAGGAGTCTGAATTTAGGTTGTCTGGCCCTTTCAGTGATCAGTTTAGAAGCAGTGGGAAGCCTAGCATTTGTCCCTCGTGGAGAAGCTCCAGAAGACTGAGATAATTGTGTACCTCTTTATATCATGTCAAACAGAAAAATCATTGTGCCATCTAAAGTTTGAAGATGCCACAATTCTCGTAATCACTTATGAGCCATTGATTTTTAGGATGTTATTTTATGAGACTGTGAAGATATACTTCCTCATTAGAGGAATTTAGAAAACCTTACAGAAGTAAGAGAAGGAGTTTATCATCCCATGACTCTAATAGTGACTAGAGGTGTTTTGTTCCTTGCATGGGATCATGCTGTAGGTGGAGCTTTGTACCTAGCCTTTTCACTTAGTATATTGTAAGCATCTTTGCATATCGTTAAATATTCTTTCTTGGGAATGTTTTTGACTGTGTACTTTGTGTGAGGCTGATTTACAAGGGAAGAAAGCTCTTAGTAAAATCTGAGAAAGTATTTTTTGTCAAGACTTATGTTCTTTTAAAAAATGCATTTGCTGTAGTGAATTTGTCATTGCGCTAATTACTTTGGTAATTCCGTAAAAACAACCCAAACAACCCAAAAGCCCTCAACTACTTTTTGCCTTCAAATGTGAGATATTACCAGATTCTCGATAGGGAAGATAGTTCTTAGCTTCTGAAAACAATGAACATAAAAGTATGGAAATAGTATCAAAGTGTTCATTAAATCAGGTGGTAAATAATGTACTTAGTTTATTTTTCCTTTCCATATTTCCCTTTGTACATTTACGTCTTTAATCCTTTTCATCAGTATGAGTTGTATTGTGAATGGCAAAAACAGTAATGTGGCATAAAGGGAATACTTTTAAAGTTAGATAGCAATACATTCTGAATGAGAACTAATTACACATATCTCAAGACTTTATGTAAAACTGTATGGAAGTTTTAAACATTGTAGGCAAAATTAAGTTCTGCATTCTAGTATGCAGTGGAAATTGCCTAGATTTTTATTTCCTAGACATGGGTCATGAAACTATTGGCAATCTTCAGTACAGCCAAGGTCGGTTGCCCTTTAACTCAGTTCACAGGTGTTAGGCTGCTACTCTGGAGCTTTTTAATCCCTTATCTATAACACAAAGCAATATTTATTATAAAATTAATTCTGAGAGGCATCGTTTAGGGTTTCTAATCCATTCTATTTCAGATGCCTTTGAAGTAAAGTGGGTGGAGCTTTGTATGTGGGGTTAATTGTCCCATTGTTCATTTATTCAGTCTGGTATTTTAACTAGCTCTTTATTTGTATTAATGAGCCCAAAATGCGGCAAAAAAATCCTTGGCTCTAAAAAACTTGAGATTAAAAAAAAAAAAACCTTATTTAAAAAGTGTGATGGAAAACGGAGTTGGGTGAAATTTAGTGCCCTGTACTTTTTTGCCTGAGCTCTTAATGACTGGTTTCCTTTTTTTTCTTTTTTTAAAATATAGTCCCATAGGAAAGCAAGAAGTCTTTGGGGGAATAAAAAGCAAAAAACAAAAAGCCACTGCAAGCAAAAACAACTCCAAGCCCAAAGACTCTAGGAAAGTATATTTCCTAGTGTCTAGTTAGGATTCTGCTAAGTTCTGCTAAGTTAGGATTTTTATGGTCCCCTCTGCTTAAAAAAAAAAAAAAATGAATTTTGGATACCAATTTTAGAGAAATTTTTAGTTTGTACTTCCTCTTTTTTATTAGTATAAGAAAGTATACTAGAGGCGCCTGTGTGGCTCAATCGGTTAAGCGTCTGACTTCAGCTCAGGTCATGATCTTGTGGTTTGTGGGTTCAAGCCCCGCATTGGGTTCTGCACTGACAGCTCGGAGCCTGGACCCTGCTTCAGATTCTGTGTCTCCCTCTCTCTCTCTGTTCCTCTGTTGCTTGTGCTTTGTCTCTCAAAAATAAATAAACATTAAAAAAAATTTAAAGAAAGTATACCAAATGTTGATCATCCTCATTAAAGATAACCAATGTTTCCTGACCACTGGAGACTGACTATACTTGTTTTTTTTTTTTGTTTTTTTTTGTTTTTTTTTGTTTTTTTTTTACTATTCACTAATATTTCCCAGTTATATATATCCCCAAGTATTATAATTTTAGATTTTAGATCTTTTTATTTGAAGAGGTAGTTTAACTTTCATATGGTGGAGCTCCTCCCTGAACTTGTCCTTTCCTTGATTTCAGTCCCTGTGTTGTGATAGAAAACACTTGTGCTGCATAAGTTAAAAAAAAAAATCTTCTTCTTAAGAATTGCATTTATAATAAACATGTTTTTTACTTATCTGTCACTCATTTTTGTCTCTGTTACTTTAGTGGTGAATTGAGGATAATACTAACTCAGAATATTGTGGTAGGAGATTAAATAGTGAACACTTGATAAAGCTCTTTATATATTGTATTTACTATGTTTAGTTACAACCTTGTGCCTTCCTTTTGTAAATTGTGAAATATAACCTGCAAATAGAAAAGTGCGTTGAGTTTAACTACATACATACACACACACACACATATACACATAAATATATACATATTTATATATATGCACACACATACACTAACTTAAGTACACACTAATAATTATATAGCAAATATCCACGTAATCCTCCTGTGAGAAATCTGTACCCAGAATAATTTTTTTCAGCTGCGTATGTATTCCTAAATAATGTTGGTATAGTTTTGTCTGGTTTTTGAAATCTGTATGAATGAATTCTACAGTTTGGAATTGGTAAGTCTTATTTCTTTTGCTGAACACTTTTGAGATTCAACCATGCTGTTGCTTATAGTTGTAGCTTGTTTTCTTTGCTGTCTAGCATTCCGCATCGTGTTTGTTTGAGCATGCAATTATAAGTGTCCATTTGGGCTGTTTCCAGTTCATGGCTTTAATGAACATTCTTGAACAGGTAGCTCGCTGTGTACAGACACTAGGTTTTTTGGCGTGTAAACCTAGGAGCCGAATGGCTATGTCATAGGGTACGTGTATCTTCAATTTTATTGGATAATGCCAAATTGTTTTCTAAAGCAGCATTAGAATCTTATGGTTCTGTCAGCTGTGTATGAGAGTTGCCATAGTCCCACGCTGCTGCTTACATCCTGCTTTTTAAAGACGTGCAACATGCTCTTTCCTTTCTCAAAGCCTGTGAGATCCAGGGACTGTCCTTCTTCATTGACCTCATTGTCTAAAGAGGCGTCTCTAGAGAAGGAGGCAGTCCCTGGGGAGGTGAGAGGAAGGTCAACCGTCCCTGAAAGGTAAAATGAGCTATGAGGTGGCAGGGCCTTAAGAGCATGGTCAGCGGTCTGTACAGGGCTTAAATCCTAGTGCTGCCAGTGTGGATGTGGGCTTTTGGGTGCCCCATTTACTCTTTTTGAATCTTAATTTCCTCCTATCCACTCTTTTGGTGAGGATTAGAGCTAATATAAGCAAAGATGTTGGCAGGGCAGTTGTTGGCACCTTCCAGTATTACACAGTGCTAGAGTTATTGCTAGAAGGATAGGCCAGTTGTAACATACATGTCTTTGGCATAGGTGTGGTTTGTGTGGGCATGTACACAACCAAGTCTACATGAACCTGGTCGTGTCAACATAAAGATGACACTTGGTGGCCATGAGGTAGACATTTACAAACTTGTGGCTGAGGGTATAAAATGGTTCAGCATTCTTAGAAAACAGTTGGCAGTATATATTCAAAACCCTTCAATTATTCCCACTTTTGAGATTCTGTTCCTAAGGAAAACTCAGGAATATATGTACAGAAACATGCATGAGGATGCTTATTAGCATGTAGAATGAAAAATTAGAAACCATTTGTGGAGAGGGGATAGCTACAATATAGCCATTAAAATGATGTTTTTTGGTGATTAATGACTTAGAGAACATTTTGGACATAATGTTATGCAGGAGAAGCAAGAGATGAATTATGGTATGATCTGTGTTTTGTAAAATTTTTAGAAAAGCGATGGGTTGATTGGGTAACAAAGTATTAACAATAAGAATAATTAGGTAATAGAATTATGAGGATTCTAATTTTCTTCTTTTTTTGTCTTTAAAAAATTTTCTTCTTTTATGTCTTTCTTGTCATACCCAATCCAAATGTTCTTCGTACCACAGTTTACAGATTTTTTTTAACTTGGAAAAATGATATCTACCATCATATAGCACATGATTTCAAATACAGAATGCTACAAATAGTAGTGCTTTAAGTACCCAATGGATGACTAATGCTGTAGTGGGTTTTTCTCCCCCTGAGTTTGTGGTATAGACTTAAGCCCTAGGAAGACCTGTGTTCAAATGTTGATTCTACCACTTACTAGATCAGAATGTAAGCAGGTCATATCACCTTTTTGAGCCTGTTTCCTGGTCTGCAGAATAGAAGATAGTTCCCATGGCAGCGTGAGGATTAAGTGAGATTTTTGACGTTCAGTCCAAAGTCATTATTCCTGTGTTGCCTTGCAAGATTTAAAATACCACCATCAAGGGACGCCTGGGTGGGTGGCTCAGTTGGTTAAGCTTCTGACATTGGCTCAGGTCATGATCACACGGTTCCTGAGTTTGAGCCCCACATAGGGCTCTGCGCTGACAGCTCAGAGCCTGGAGCCCACCATGGATTCTGTGTCTCCCTCTCTCTCTGCCCCTCCCCCACTCATGCTCTGTCTCTATCTGTCTCAGAAATAAACATTAAATAAATAAATAAATAAATGGATGTTAAAAAATTAAAAAAAAAAAATAACAACCATCAGTTATGAAATGTACCGTTGATGTGAAAACGGCTTTTCCTTGCTTTCAAGAAGCATCTTGATTCAAAAATGTTAAAAGTGAGTTAGAGTTCATCTTAACTGAGAAATGATTGTATTAATTTCACAGCGGGATATTTAGCGTCTGTCCCATAGATTATTGCTATTCTCCAGTCACCTAGTTGACCTTTTAATTTTCTCAGAAATTTCTATCTTATTTGTGTAAAGGGACTAGGAGCCTATTCCCAATGCGTGCCTCAAACCTGCTTTTTATGGCCTCAGGATCTCTGTCATAACCCGTTTTATTCTTTCACAAACTGAGCCCCTGGGGAGCTGTCTGCACTTTTCAGTGTGATCCAGCTGAATTCCTTCCCTTCCCCACTCGAGCCCTTTGATTTGCCAGGTTTTTGTTCATCTACCCTAAGGATGGACTGAGATCGCTGAGCTCGGCCTCTCTTGTGGTGCAAAGTGAGAATTGTTTTTAATTGGGCAGAAACATGTGGAAGGATCAGGAATATCTCAAGGGATTACAGAGAAATTCCAAATTTGTACTACTTACAGCTTGTGTTTAGAACAGGGTCTGCTGGGAATAAATGTTAGTTAGTGTGGCCTGTGACCTTAAAAACTGTTGACATGGACTTCAGCCAGAAACTAGCCACAGACCTCCTTTGTTAAACTCATTCATAGCTCCTTGAAAACTCTAGTCAGTGAAAGTTGCCAGCTCCAATCTAAGCAGAGCGCCTTTTTTTTTTTTTTTTTTTTTTCCCATGCTTTGGAAACAGAGGACGCCCCTTAACCAGCAAGGCTTCTTTAATAGGACTACATGGCCTTAAACGCAATTGGAATTGACAACTTCCTGGCTTGGGTTTGCCAACTGGCAGGGCTCTGAGGCCGAGGGGACAAACAGCGTTGGGGCGCTGTGCACTTGTGTTTGTGTATGTGCAGGGGAGACTGAACTCCAGAGCGTTGCGATACCCCTTCACTCCAAAAGCCACCCTCTGGCCTGAATTGGACATGTCTTCCTAGTGTTCTGGCTGGGACAACTCTGGATTCTCTCTCCATATGAGGGAGGAAAAGAAAACTGCCCTTTCTTTTCAGGGGTGTTAGGCCTAGCTTTTCCCTTCTCCCCCTCCAAACCCTTGATTTAATCTTCTTTTCATCTGTGTTGTGTTGCTCAGATACAGAGTAAGAGTTTGCAACTGAGATTGGAGAATTGTTAGTGCTGAGCGGTACCCCTCCCCCACTCAGGAGCTTTACGTGACAGATTTTAGTTTCTAAAACTGAAGCTGAAGGGGCAGCCAGAGTATCTCTTCATTTTACTTATTGAGGAAACTGAGGCATGGAGAGGTTAAGCTCTCTATCAAAAAGGATCCTAAAAACAGGCCTTACACAATTGGCTGCCTCTGCAAACCAGCATCTTAATTAAACAAAAAACCAGTATTTTTCCTAGTTCTTGTCTTTAATCCAAAGACTACATTATCTGAATTTGAAGACAGGGAGGCAAATAAAATGCGTTGAAAAATGAGTAAGTTAATCCTACTAAAAAGAGGAAACAGTTATTCTGCTTACAAAGTTTATTTATTTTAATACTGCAACATGTTGATGGTGGGTAGGGAATCTATCTTAGTTATCAGCTGTCATCCTGAGATACACAGTCATACCCATCGGTCTCTCTCTCTCTCTCTCTCTCTCTCTCTCTCTCTCCCTCTCCCCACTTAACCATTTGTTAAATTTTGGTGGTTGGGAAATAATATTTCTTTTCCGTTATGCTGTGGAAATTGTTATTTTTAACATAAATGCTCTAGCAAACCCATCACTTCTAAAAGCTGCTGAGGTTTGGTGTGATTTCAGCCAGGCATGTGTGAGGGGAAAAAAGGGGATGTCATGTTGGCCTAGGAATCAATGGCACATAGGCCTTAGGAACATGACAACTCTGGAAAGAGAAATTATATGATTTCCTAGAGACTTCACAAGAGTTTAGATGTAATTAAGAGAGAACACTCACATGTACCTGATCTGAAGACGCTCTGTAAGTATTTGTTGAATGAATAAAGTGGGTGAAATAAGTTATTTCCCAGTCTCAGTTTCCCTTCCTCACCACCCTTACCTTAGAGCATTTATTCCTCCCACAGAAGATAGATGATGCTCTCATGTTGAGTCACCTAAAGTTCTAAAGAAAAGCTTTTAGATTTAGTCAGAACTAGACTCAAGTTCTGACTTCTTAGCCATGTGACAAATCAGAACACTTTTCTGATCCTCATTTCCCGTATCTATAAAATAAAGATAATGAGACCTACTTTGTAAAGTTGTTAACATACAGGTAAAAATGTTATATAAAACATCTAATTGGGGAGTTAGTAATGTGGATTTTTTTTTTCCAGAAAGGAACTTATATTTTCATCATCTGCTTCTCTTTTCCTTCTATCAAAGGGATTCCAATGAAAAGGTCTCAAATACTTTGCTGCCTCTGTGACTCTCACTGCTCATTCAGGGAATGCAGTTACTCTGTAGACCAGCTAAGAATGATTGAAAATGTCCCAGACTCCACATAGAAAATCGTTACAGAGCCCCTTTTCATGACATTACTGATTGCATCTTTGTGTTTCATACTTGGTATCGGAAAATTTAAATGCTGCGATTTGTGTAGATTTCCGTACCAAAGACAGAAGTAGACGGTTTTTCCATATACTTTCTTGCCTTATGCAGCTCTTGTGTAATACGGTGAATCAGAGTGATATTTCACTTTGTAGTATTTTATAAACATGTCAATACAACAAATAGTTATTACTTGCATTAAATTGAAAAAAGTCTTTAGTGGACTGTGGAAATTGTTTAATGGTTGCTTACCATACTAAGAATAGATTATGTTGTTAGACAAGATATTTAGATAGATTAATAGGTGATTAAGAAAGCCAGATTCTATGTTTGATTGCTTTTTTGACAAAAAAGGAATGATAGTAATCTCAGAACATTAAGCAGTACAGAGAATTATGTAGAATTCTTCAAATTTGTGTTGAGTTCCCCTTCGTATGGGAATTCACTATAAATTATCTCTTTCTTAAACACACTTAAAAGTTGCTTTATAAAAATTCTAAAAGTCTCCTCCATTTGAGCTGATGAATCCACTGGGTTTCATAACCTCTGTATTTATTGTGTGAGTCTCTTGGTGTTTTGCGTGAATAGCAAATTATAGGAAGCCCATTTTCTGTCTCCTACATACCAGGGGATTAAGAATGTGCTCTGGACAAGGCGGAGGAGGGCGAGGAATTCTGGTGTGTAGAGAAGGGAAGATTATTTTTCAGATTTCATTTTACTGGAATATTCCCTCTCCCCCCTGCCCCCCGCCCAAGAGTTCATAAGATGAGAGTATGTCATCTTTTTTTCTAAAGATTTGCCCCTCTAATGCTACCTCATTTTCTAAACTTTCATTAATAGCTCTTTGCAGCTGAAGCAAATATTTTAGATCTTTCTTGTACTCTTCTCCAGCTGGGAGTGTCTTTCACACATCAAAGGCAGATATGAGCCTCTCATTAAAAATGATAGTATGAGTTCATCATCTCAGAAGAGTAGGACCTGAAAACTTGAGATAACTTTCAGCTACAAGTCAGATCTAAGCCGGACTGAGATTTTTCCATGGGTTACCACATTTCTTTTCTCAATTTGTCACAACAGATGCTTTAAAGTCTGCCCCCCCTTAGTTTTATTATATCTGAAGATTATCTTTATTTAGTATAGGAAGTTAGTTGTAGAGCTTAGGAATGATAAATGCCTTAGAATTTATTCTTAATGAGAAAATAAGGAATCCCGAAGCTTAGGAAGAAAGCCTAGGGTGTGCCTGTTTTTTTCCCTCCCTCTTCTCCTAGTTTTGGGCTAGGCTGTCATACTCCCTAACTGCACTGCCTGGCCTAGTGTCTGCAAGATAATTACTTAAAACTTAAGTCAGCTCTGAAAATTCACAAATTCCTTTTCTCCTACCTTTTGCTAGTGAAAAGCAACACTAAAGTCAGAGGGGTTGGCAGTGTTTTTGAGGGTATGGGAGGACAACAGATTGGGTCCTTTAGATTTTATTTTTGAAAACATTTGTAGACTGAGGTAAAGGCTGGAATGTTATAAAAGCCATACTAAGTATCTTTAGCTGCTTTTGTACATATGTGTGCGCGCACACACACGTGAACATGTTATAACAAAGTCTTATGGGTTCCATGATTTCCATCAATAGCCACAGCAAATCCAGATTAAGCCTTTTCCATGGTATTTACTTTCCTTACTTTGGTCAATTTCAAGCTCTGTGTTAGCATTTTCTAGCCAAAGGTGAAGGTTGTCCCCCAGATAAATATTAGGATGGCCTGCCAGCCAAATCCCAGGCAACCCACTGAATTGCTCTCTTTGATAGCAGAAAGGTCCATCCAGTTCAAGTTGCTCTGAATGGTATTTAACTATAAAACAATAGCCTTAACAAAAGTTACTGGTGTCCTTCAAATGGTTTCTGAGCCAGGAGCCAATTCTTTTGGCATTTTAGCATATGAGGCTTGTTCCATAATAAATCAGAGTACAAGTTTTCAGAGCATTACGTAGCCAACAAATGGTGGGGCAGCGGGGGTAGGGGGGTTGGGAGAGAAAAGTACATAGATGTATTGCAAATGCATGAAGCAAAAAATGAAAAGCAAGCAAGCAAACAAAAACATCACCCCCCACTCACTCACACGCACATGCACATGTACGCACACACAAACCCAGAAGCTGTTGACTCGGCAGATTTTCATTCTTTATGGCTCTAGGGACAGGTTTAAATTGGGAAAAAATTTTTTATTCTCTTGTGCTATGTTGAACAGAAATGCAGTGTTTGATGTAATCTGGCCCAGATGTCAGCAATGCGCAGTTTTGTGATGATTATTTATCTTCAGGTTTTTACTCTGTAAAAGGAGAATCCGCAAACAATTGTTTAGGGTTGTAAGTTCCATTTAGTGACTGTTTTTGAAATCCTGTGTAACAAATAAACATATAGATTAGGTTAAATATGTATTAAATTTCATTTCATTTTAGCTATTAATCTTAAAATCCTCTTTAACAAATGCTGTTTACGAGTCCCCTGATAAATGTTAATATGTTCAGCGCTTTTCATTCTGGGTATTGTTCCTCTTACTTCAATTTCTTATTCTTATAGGAAGTTTTCTCAGCTAAGATCATTAAACTCATGGACTCTTTTATATGGTCTTTGAAAGAATTTTCTCATGTAAATTTCCCAGAGGGATATTTGTGTTTTTGGTTACATAATAGCTTCAAGTGTAAATGGTGAATTTCAATAACAGCTACCAAATGGCAGTCTATTTACTTACTTGGAAGTCAGGTGTATTTGTTTTAAGACTATTGTTTTCAAAGTATTTTCAAAGGATGGGAATTGCTCATAATTTACACCAATCCATTGTTGGCCCCCTTGGCCCCCTTTGAAGTGCTCCAATGGCTGCTAAGTCCCCTGAAGAGAGTGGGGTTAGAAATTTGTTTTCAGAGGTTGGAGAGAGGATGCCCTGTTGTCACATACTCCTATTTTAAAGATCAAGGGATGCACACAAAAATCTTTGCTTCTGTTATGTTTCTTCCAAACACAACTAGGTTTTCTTAGGAAATTTCATTCAAATTACTCAATTATATGGTGGGCTGCCCTTTCAGGACTGAGTTCAATTCAAGGTTAAATTAAAAATTTTTTAAATGTTTTCCATATTAGATGCCAACACTAATTCAAACCTAATATAATTATAATCCTAACTCAGGCAGGATTAACTACTGTGCTCCTTTAGGTCTCCTCATTGGCTTTAACAAAATTGTCTTAAAAATGCTGAATAAATTATATTGACATTCTGTAACTTTAAGTGCCAATGTGGGGCTACTGATCTTAATCAATTAAGGCAGTCTTCGTTGGCAGCATTTTAATATGTATAGAAAAGATTAGGTTTAATATCCAGGTTCAAGTTTCATACATGTAGCACTAATAGGCCAGGTGACATGGGACCAGTATCCTCAACTGTAAAATGAGGGAGTTGGATTACATAGTTGTCATCATCCCTTAAGACTCAAATATTCTGTAACTTTAAAAAAATTTGTTTTTGATAGAGCACGTGCATGCGCATGTGGGAGGGGGCAGAGAGAGAGACTCTCAAGCAGGGTCTGCACTGTTAGCATGGAACCCGATGTGGGGCTCGGTCTCATGAACCCCTAGATCATGACTTGAGCCAAAATCAAGAGTCGGTCGCTTAACTGACCGAGTCACCCAGGTGCCCCTGTGATCTTTTTTTTTTTTTAAATCACACCATCTTATTAAGTTCCAATGAGCTTATTAGAGCTTTATTGCCGTGATGCACGTTTCCTGGATGATTTCCTTATTCCCATGAATGTGTTTGAGATACACGATCAGAGGGATTATAGAAATTTTAGTACATTCTTGCTAATGTGTGGCAGTGTTTAAAACTTTTAAAGTTGCATTTGATTATTAGCATTTTCGTAACTTTTAGATGGAACATTAAATATGAGACCTCATCCATTTTTTTTTTAAAGTAGGTAGAAACAGTGGCTTTATGTTGTCATCATCTTTTCCCCCCTGACAGCTCTCCCTGGGGAAACAAAGAGAGCAAGGGACTTTCTCCTTGCCACAACATAACATGACCTAGCCTGAAACCCTGGTGTAGTAAGAGAAGACCACTGCATAAGAACAGTCAAGACCTTTGATCTAGACTCTGCTTAGACTCATGGGCTGTGTGACTTTGGTTAAGATGCTGGATTTTTCTCCCTCTGTTAAATGGAAATGATAATGTTAGCCCTTCCAAGCTCACAGGTCCTGTTCTCAAACACTTACTGAAGACCTTCTTTTCATTTATTCGTGCCGTCAGCCTCAATTAAGACAAAATTGCTATTGGTGTGTTTACTTATTGTGAGGGATTTTGCCTCTCAATAGAACTGCATGTCTAGGTCTGAGTACCTATGGAGAAGGTGCAGTCTAACTGCCTTCAGTGATTTTTCTAAAAGGTAGATGTTGCTTTGGCAATTCTGAATTCTTGGTTAATAATAAAAACTTCTCTAAAGGAAATAGGTCTCAACGCTTACTATTTTGAAAGGATAATTTCTAGATGTTCAGGCGAATATTCAGTGCTTGTGTATGCAGTGAGGATGATGTAAGGAAATCATGAAGTTGGCCCCTTTGGAAATTTAAAAATCATAATAACATCCTAAAGCTTCCGGAAGTGAGCACTGTGGTATAGTGGGCAGAACGGGAGCTTTGGAATCAGATGGGTTTGTGTTTGCTTCCCAGCCCCCCACTTGACAGCTTATGATCTTTGTTAAGTTATCTAACCCCTTGAAACCATTTTCCTCCATCTCTGAAATTCAGACATAAAGATTTGCCTCAAGGTGTTGTTGTTTGAGACGGTATTTGCAAATCAGCAGAGTGCCTGGTAAATAGTAGGGACTCTGAATGGTAACTATGCATGCCTCCCTGGATTGACAGGTGTAGAGCATTGAGAAGTGATCATAGTAGCAATTGGACTATTTTAATTTTCATCAACTGGTTAATACTGGGAAGGTCACTGAGCCTTTAGATGGCTGTATCTTTTTATTTGTTCCTTGATTCTCCTGGGTTGAAAAGCCCAGAATAGGGGTGCCTGGCTAACTTGTTGGTTGAGTGTCCACCTTCAGCTCAGGTCATGATCTCACGGTTCGTGAGTTCAAACCCCACGTTGGCCTCTGTGCTGACAGCTCAGAGCCTGGAGCCTGCTTGGGATTCTGTATCTCCCTCTCTCTCTGTCCCTCCCCTACTCATGTGCGTGCATGCTCTCTCTCTCTCTCAAAAATAAAATAAACATTAAAAAAAAAAAGCCAAGAATATAAACTCAGAAGGTTCAAGTCCCAGCTTTTGTTTTTTTAAGCTACATCTAAGCATATCCTCACTTTTCTGGACTTCTTTTCCTCATCTATATAATGAGAACAGTCATAAGTCCTTCAAAGGATTGTTATGAGTATCAAAAAAATAATATGATACAACTTTGTAGTATTGATCCCTATACAAGTTTTACCTGGTGACCAACTAGAAATCTAATATGGCTTTTAATTTTTATTACTTAAAAATTTTTCCCACGCCGTGTTTTGGATGTGTTAATATAAGAGAATGAGATAGAAATTTGCCATAGAGGTAGAAGCCATTACATTTGGGGAACTGAGTGCTTGCTATGGTGATGAACATGATCCCATTCTGTCTTCACGACAGTCCGGCAAGGGAAACTGTATTTTCATTTTATAGAAGAGGAAAAGGAGCCTTGGACATTAGTTATTAGCTAATAAGTTAATATTAGTTATTAACTAATAGTGTCAGTATTTGAACCTAGCTCATCTGATTCTAAAACCTGTATGCATTCGACTCTTCTCTGCTGCCCCCATCCCATACTTTCTGTCTTACCAGAGTTAGGTTAAGGAGACAATTATTAGGTGTCTATAGGTCTGGATATGCCACTGGAGGCCCAGGGGTCTGATGGCAGACACATAACCAATCAGTTGTAATGTTGAACACTGCTAAGAAAAACACAGAATATTAGATGACTGTGTAAATGGTTGTCATCTGTGTATTTTAAACAATTTCCTCTGAAGAACTGACTTCTTTTGGTTTTTCAGGTATCATATTATATAGCCTTATAACCTTAAAGTAGTTCTGGTTTTTGAGTGAATGCAGCATCCTTTATTTCCATAACTTAAAAAACTTGCTAAAATATGCATACAAATTCAATAACAGCTCATATTTATTAAATACTTGATATTTGCTGAATGCTTTCCATGCACTTGCCACTTCTCATTTAATCCTTATAAGGACCTTAGGAGAGGGTGCTATGGTCTCCATTGTACAGATGAAGAAACTGAGACTTGGAGAGATTAAGTAGTTTGCCTAAAGTGATACAAGTAAAAAAATGACAGGATTCTTCTGATTCTAGAACCTGCATTTCTTTTTAAAATTTTTTAATGTTTATTTATTTTTGAGAGAGACCAAGAGAGCACAAGTGTGGGAGGGGCAGAGAAAGATGGAGACACAGAACCCGAAGCAGGCTCCAGGCTCTGATCTGTTGGCACAGAGCCCGGCTCGGGGCTCGAACTCACAAACCACCGCTAGATCATGACCTGAGCCGAAGTTGGATGCTTAACCGACTGAGCCACCCATGTGCCCCTAGATCCTGCATTTCTAAACAAACTTGATCAAATAAGGATATTAGAGAAGTTTAAATCTATTTCCTTTTAAAATTAAGAGATACTGCAATCCCTATCAAAATAACACCAACATTCTTTACAGAGCTAGAATAAACAATCCTAAAATTTGTATGGAACCAGAAAAGACCCTGAATAGCCAAAGCAATCCTGAAAAAAGAAAACCAAGGCTGGAGGAATCACAACCCTGGACATCAAGCTGCATTACAAAGCTGTAATCATCAAGATAGTATGGTATTGGCACAAAAACAGACACTCAGATCAGTGAAACAGAATAAAGAACCCAAAAATGGACCCACAAAAGGATGTTCAACTAATCTTTGGCAAAGCAGGAAAGAATATCCAATGGAAAAAAGACAGTCTCTTTAGCAAGTGGTGCTGGGAAAACTGGACGGCGACATGCAGAAAAATGAACCTGTACCACTTTCTTACACCAATACACAAAAATAAACTCAAAATGGATGAAAGACCTAAACGTAAGACAGGAAGCCATCAAAATCGTAGAGGAGAAAGAAGGCAAAAACCTCTTTGACCTTGGCCGCAGCAACTTCTTAACATGCCTCCAGAGGCAAGGGAAACGAAAGCAAAAATGAACTATTGGAACCTCATCAAAATAAAATCTTCTGCATAGCGAAGGAAACAATCAGCAAAACTAAAAGGCAACCGATGGAATGGGAGAATATATTTGCAAACGACATATCAGATAAAGGGTTAGTATCCAAAATCTATAAAGAACTTAATCAAACTCAACACCCAAAAAGCAAATAACCCAGTGAAGAAATGGGCAAAAGACATGAATAGACACTTCTCCAAAGAAGACATCCAGATGGCCAACTGACACGTGAAAAAATGCTTCACATCATTCATTATTAGGGAAATACAAATCAAAACCACACTGAGATAGCACCTCATGCCTGTCAGAATGGCTAACATTAACAACTCAGACAACAACAGATGTTGGGAGGATGTGAAGAAAGAGAATCTCTTTTGCACTGCTGATGGGAATGCAAACTGGTGTAGCCACTTTGAAAAATAGTATGGAGGTTCCTCAAAAAAGTAAAAATAGAACTACCCTATGACCCAGCAATTGCACTAGGAGGTATTTTTCCACAGGATACAGGTGTGCTGTTTCAAAGTGGCACATGCACCCCAATGTTTATAGCAGTGCTATCGACAATAGCCAAAGTATGGAAAGAGCCCAAATGTTCATTGATGGATGAATGGATAAAGAAGATGTGGTAGGTGTGTGTGTGTGTGTGTGTGTGCGCGCGCGCACGCGCATGTTTGTGTGTACATACATACATGTATATATACACACACACACTATATATACATGTATACACACATGCATACATACACACAATGGAATATTACTTGGCAATCAAAAATAACGAAATCTTGTCATTTGTGGCTACGTGGATGGAACTAGAGGGTATTATGCTAAACGAAATTAGTCAGAGAAAGACAAATATCATATGACTTCACTCATATGAGGACTTTAAGGTATAAAACAGATGAACATAAGGGAAGGGAAGCAAAAGTAATATAAAAGCAGGGAGAGGGACAAAACGTAAGAGACTCTTAAATATAGAAAACAAACAGAGGGTTGCTGGAGGAGTTATGGGAGGGGGGGGGAATGGGCTAAATGGGTAAGGGACACTAAGGAATCTACTCCTGAAATCATTGTTGCTATATGTTAACTAACTTGGTTGTAAATTTAGAAATAATAATAATAATAAAATTAAAAAGTAGATACTATGGCTAATTTAAACATTGTTCAGTTTACATACAATAAAATTCACTTCTTTAATGTACAGTTTTAAAGTTTGACAAGTGCATAGGCCTATATCTAAACTGCAGTCAAGATGCAGACAATTCCAAATTCCCTCCCAAATTTCCTTGTGTTGCCTGTTATAGTCAAATCCTCCTCCTGTTCCTAACCCCTGATGACGACTCTGTTCTCCATCCTGATTTTTGCTTTTTCTGCAGTGCCACTAAAACGTAATCATATGATCTGTTTCTTTTGGGGACTGGTTTCTTTCACATAGCAAAATGCATTTGAGATACATCTATGTGGTGCATATCAGTGACTCATTCCTTTTTATCATTGAATAGGCATTCCATTGTATGGATGTAACCACAGTTTGTTTATCCATTCATTATTGAAGGGCTTTTGGGTTGTTTCCAGTTTTTGTGATTATGAATAAGACTGTTACATACATTTGCATACAGATTTCTGTGTGAACACAAGTTTTTGTTTCTCTTGGGTAAACATCTAGGAGTGGGATTGCTGGGTCATATGCTGACTCTATGTTCCACCTTACAAGAAACTGCCAAACTGTTTCCCCAAAATGGCTGCATCATTTTGCATTTCTACCAGCAACATATGAGAGTTCCAGTTGCTCCACATCTTCACCAGCATTTGGTATTGTCACTTTTTTTTTTTTTTTTTTTACTTTTTATTCTGTTAGGTGTTAGTGGGATCTGTTGTGGCTTTCATTTGCATTTCCTTAATGACTAGTGATTTTCAGCATCTTTTTATGGCTTATTTGCCATCTGTGTATCATTTTTGGTAGTGTCTATTCAAATGTCTTGCCCATTTAAAAAAATTGGTTTGTTCATCTATTGTTAAGTTTTAAGAGTTTTTAAAGTGTTCTTGATACAAACCTTTTGTCAGTTACAATTTGCAAATATTTTTTCTGTGGCTTGTCTATTCATTCTCTCAGGGTTATTTCACAAAGCAAAGGATTGTCATCTTGGGAAGGTTTATTAACACGTCAGTCTTTTATGGATCATGCTTTTAGTGTCACATCTAAGAACTATTGGCCTTCCTCAAGGCCACAAAGATTTTCTCCTGTGTTTTATTTTTGGGAATTTTGTGTGGTTTTATAGTTTACATTTGGATCTGTGATCCATTTTGAGTTTTGTTTTTGTTTTTTTTTTTTTTTTTAGGGTATGAGGTTGAGATTTTTTGGTGTTTTTGATTTTTGCATCTGGATGTCTAGTTGTTAAGCACCATTTTTTGAAAAGTTCATCTTTATTGAATTACCTTTATACCTTTGTCAAAATGAACTATATTTGGATGGGTTTGTTTATGAACTCTATCCTGTTTCACTGATCATTGTGTCTGTCAATACCATACTGTCTTGATTACTGTAGCTTTATAGTCAGTCTTGAAATCAGCACAGTTCTTCTAGTTGTGTTTTTTTAAAAAATTGTGCTTGCTATTCTAGTTCTTTTGCCTTATTGCATAAATCCACTGGGATTTGGATTAATATTGAGTTGAATGTACAAATCAGTTTGTGAGATTTGGCATTTTAACGATGTTTGAGTCTTCCATGAACACGGGACATCTCTCCATCTATTTAGGACTGAATTGATTTCTTTCTTTGGTATTTGGAGATTTTCAGCATTCAATTCCCATACAGACTTTCTTACATTTATACCTAAATGTTTCCTGTTTTTGTTGTTGTTGTTGGCTTTTTTGAGGGAGGAGGTGCTAATGCAAATGGTATAGTTAAAAAATTAAATACTACTTTTTCATTAATTTCACTCTAACTTAGAATCTTTGTTTTCTGAAGGTATTTTCCTATCATTTAAGGTCTTTAGCGAGTAAAAGATTGTTTCTTGATGTTTGTTCTCTGATTCTTCATCTGTTTGTGACTTCATGGCCCTTACACCATTTTGTAATTATGATGTCAAAGCAGAAGCTTCAGAGGATACATCTGGGAGGATCCGAAAAGGGTTCTCTGTGGACTAGTTTTGAGAGAGAATCCATGTTTCCTTCTTTCAGTTGGTGTCATAGCATTTTAGAATTTCTTTTTTGCTATGCATGTGAAAATACAATTCAACTCCTTTTACCTCAAAATCTTGTCTAAAGTATGTGTATTAACTTTTAGCTTGATTTAGAATGAGGCTTTGTAGTATACACTCTGGAAAAAGAGGGTGTTTTCCGGGTCTTTCCTCTTAGATGACTTAAGAGAATAGTTTCAGGGAAAATAACAGCAGCTGTTACCTCCATTGTATTTCCTTCAGTAGTTCTGTACCATCTCCTGTTCGTGGTTTATTGTTGTATAGCATACGCACTTGGTGTGCGACCAGGTAGAGAGGACATATCCTGCCTTAATGCTTTCAACAGTCATCGTCTGATTTAGTTCTTTTGACAACTATGTAAATTACAGATGACAGCACTGACCTGAAGGTCAGCAGTGACATGACCAATGTCGAGTGGCTGCCGGAGGGCATGACTTGAACACAGACCCCCCCGGCACCAGGATTCCTGGTCTTCCCTACTCTGCTCTCTCAAGATATCTCTTCTCCAATTTTAATACTTTGTGGGGCTAACCTTTGGGGTGATGGGAATCCTTTGAAAATCTGCTAAAAGCTCCAGGAACTATTTTCAACAAAGTGTTTTAGGGATGTCCTTATAAAGTTTTACAGGGTTTTCACAGAACCCCTTCTATGGTCTTGAATCCTAGGATGAAAATCCATATTCAGGACTTCCTCTTTACACACTAATTTCTTTTTTCCAGTTACCAAGAGCCACCCAAGTGCTGTATTCTCTCCTGTGACACTTGGATGCTCATTGACCCTCCCCAGCATGGATGCTTGCTTGTGGGCAAGGGGGAAAGGCCTCAGGCGCCTCTTCCTACTCTCTTCACTTCCTTCTACTCGCTCCATTCATTTTTTTTTTTTTTTTTTTTTTTTTTTTTTTTTTTTTTTTTCGCTTT